>NC_135233.1:331707136-332018073 GCF_051348905.1 Ranitomeya variabilis | reverse complement strand
CCTGAAGGGTTAATAAACTTCTTGAATTTGGTTTTGAGCACCTTGAGAGATTAAGTTTTTAGAATGGTGTCACTTTTGAGTATTTTCAGTTAACCATTTAACCTCCAAGGGTGGTTTGCATGTTAATGACCAGGCCAATTTTTACAATTCTAACCACTGTCCCTTTATGAGGTTATAACTCTGAAACGCTTGCCTGGATCCTGGTGATTCTGACACTGTTTTCTCAGGACATATTGTACTTCATGTGAGTGGTATAATTTCCTCGACATTACTTGCGTTTATTTGTGAAAACAACGGAAATTTGGCGAAAATTTTGAAAATTTTGCAATTTTCCAAATTTGAATTTTCATACCATTAAATCACAGAGATATGTCACACAAAATACTTAATAAGTAACATTTCCCATGTGTCTACTTTACATCAGCACAATTTTTGAACCAAAATTTTTTTTGCTAGGAAGTTATAAGGGTTAAAAGTTGACCAGCAATTTCTCATTTTTACAACACCATTTTTTTTTAGGGACCACATCACATTTGAAGTAACTTTGAGGGGTGTATATGATAGAAAATACCCAAAAGTAACAACATTCTAAAAACTGCACCCCTCATGGTGCTCAAAACCACATTCAAGAAGTTTATTAACCCTTCAGGTGCTTCACAGGAATTTTTGGAATGTCTTAAAAAAATGAACATTTAACTTTTCACAAAGAATTGACTTCAGATAAATTTGTTTTATTTTACCAAGGGTAACAGGAGAAATTGAACCCCAAAAGTTGTTGTACAATTTGTCCTGAGTACGCAGATACCCCATATGTGGGGGGGGAAGAAACAATGTTTGGGCTCATGGCAGAGCTCGGAAGGGAAGGAGTGCCGTTTGACTTTTTAATGCAAAATTGGCTGGAATTGAGATAGGATGTCATGTCGCGTTTGGAGAGTCCCTGATGTGCCTAAACAGTGGAAACCCCCAATTCTAACTCCAACCCTAACCCAAACACACCCCTAACCCTAATCCCAACCCTAACCATAACCCTAACCACACCCCTAACCCGAACATGCCCCTAACACTAATCCCAACCCTAACCACACCCCTAACCACACAACACCCCTAACCCGAATCCCATCCGTAAATGTAATCCAAACCCTAACTTAGCCCCAACCCTAACCATAACCCTAACTTTAGCCCCAACCCTAACCTTAACCCCAACCCTATCTTTAGCCCCAACCCTAACCCTAACTTTAGCCCTAACCCTAACTGTAGCCCCAACACTAACTTTAGACCTAACCTTAATGTGAAAATAGAAATAAAAACATTTTTATTTTATTATTTTTCCCTAACTAAGGGGGTGATGAAGGGGGGTTTGATTTACTATTTATAGCGGGTGTCAGGACTCTGAACATTATTTACCTTTTGTGCATTACTGCCCTTTTCCAAGATGGCGTCTTTGGTTTCATGTGCACTGTGTCTTCCTGCTATAAAACTCCACCCCAGCCTTCAGTCTGTGCTAGAGTATTCTGCCTTGCATCCAGCTCCTGACCTCTGATTACTCCCTGGCTATACACCTGCTCCTGTGAACCTGTGTGGTGATCCTGCTACTCAGCTCTGAGTTCCTGCTGCATACACAAGTTTCCAGTAATCCTCCATCTGCTGTTCGTGTTTACTTCCATCTGCATTTGCTGGACATGTAAGCTGTTTCTGCTTTGCAATAACCTGAGACTATTAACCAGGCCTCCCTGGTTGAGCTAAGATATGATTTGAAGTAAGAGAAAATGAGGGCACTCACCACTCTTCACGACTTCAGTCCTTTATTACAACAGAATCCAGCTAAAACATATGGCCGGGGGAGAGGGAGCCGGAGCTCGTGCGAGCAGGGGAGAGGCAGAGACGACAGCTGTTTCGTGCTGTGCTTAGTGCTTCTATAGGTCAGTTTGTGCACAGGTGAAACAACGGAAATGTAATGCCGGCCATAACACCACCCCCCGCTGTAACCCCTCCCACAAACCATACAATACACACATTTAAAAAGCACACTTTAAAACCACTGCCCAAGCCTAGGCTAATAACAAACACTTTTACCAAGGCTGACAATTAAAAAATGTTCAAAATGATTCCAAAAATAGCACTTCACCTTACAAAATATTTAAAGGTTAACCATACCCGTTAGCAACAGCAGAAGAAACAACAACAACCGCCGCTGAAATAATTTCACTGCCGCCCCACAATGCAAACAATAAAGATGAATAGATAACAGATTAGAGGAAAATCGACATATCCACACGATCATTGAAGCCTAGTGGCCCCAATGCGTTACTACGTATGATCCATCTTGCCTCACATCTAAGAAGCAAGTTATCTAAATCACCTCCCTGTGCCGGCAGACCGACTTTCTCGATCCCGGCAAAGGTAAGGACCTCTGCATTACCGCCGTGCTTCTCTCTCACATGTGTGATCAGCCGCGGAACTCCTTTCCCTAACACCACTGATCTGCAATGCTCGCGAAACCGGACATATAGTGGCCGAATTGTCTTCCCTACATAGTAATACCTGCAGGGACAGAAGATCACATAAACTACGTGATCTGTCCTGCATGTGATAAAATCCTTTACCATATGTTTTAATGCACCTACTGTATATGCAAAATCTGATCAGTCACATGCTGTTTGCACCACGGACAGTGTCCGCACTTAAAGTTACCTTTAGGGATAGTGGCATTTAGCCAATTCTGATTCGGTCTAATAACCCGATTCCTCACCAATTTATCTCTCAGCCTAACGCTCCGTTTGTTGGCTATTAGGGGGCCCTTAGCCACTACCTCAGCCAGCTCCTTATCCCGACCTAAAATATGCCAATTTTTCTTGATGGCCAGCCTTATTTGCTGATCCATACTACTATGTTGAAAACTAAAGGTAAATCTTTTCCCTACATCAACCCTTTGGGAAGGTAACCTCTTTATGTTCTGGCTCACCAATTCTCTCTCACTTCTTACCTTTTCCTTTGCTACTAATAATGTACTTTCTGGATAGCCTCTTTGTTTAAATCTAGTTTCCATTTCTTTTAACTGCCGATCAAAGCCCTCATCCGTATTATTGACCCTACTCACCCTCAGAAACTGACTGTGGGGTAAAGAGCGTTTAGTGTGCATCGGATGGAAACTATTAAAGTGCAACATGGTGTTACCTGCTACTGGTTTGCGGTAAAGCGACGTACAGACCTTATTTTCCTTAATCTCCACCAAGACGTCCAGGAACTCCAACCGCTGTCCTCCAAATACTGACGTGAATGCCATATTCATATTGTTATTCTGGTTCAGGTACATTACAAAGCTGTTAAAAGCCTCCTCTGTTCCATCCCAAATCACCACTACATCGTCGATGTATCTCTGATATAGCTTTATGTGCTTTAAAAAAATTATTATCATTTGTGTACACATATTTCTCCTCGAAAAGCCCCAAGAATATTTTTGGGAAGGTACACGCTGCCGGAGTTCCCATCGCAGTCCCCACTATCTGCACGTACCACTCATCCAGAAACATAAAAGCATTATGTGTAAGGATGAACTCCAAACCCTCACATATGAAGCCGATGAACCCATGGCTTTTATCCATGGTGCACAAGATCTGCTTGATAGCCTCGACCCCTATTTTCTTGGGAATCCTTGTGTATAAACTTTCTACATCTATCGAAGCTAGAGAATAATTCTCCTGCCATTCGACACCCTGAATACTACTAAGAAAAGAATTAGTATCCTTCAGATAGGCCGGGATGTCTTTCAACATCGGACGTAATAACCAATCAATGTACTGGGACAGGGGCTCAGTGAGTGACCCTATCCCAGACACGATTGGCCGTCCAGGTGGGCTATCCACAGACTTGTGCACCTTAGGGATGTGGTACCAGTGGGGTCTGGTTGGGAACTCTGGCAGCAATTTCTCCGCCCTTTTCTTTGAAACAATACCCAATTCTACATATTTTCTTAAATAGGATCTCAATTCATTCTTATACTTTTGCAATGGGCTATTCGGGAGAAACTTGTACACATTGGCATCAGACAATTGCCTCCTAGCCTCGGCAATATAGTAGGATCTGGGAAGTAACACTATTTTACTAGAAAAGGGCGGAGAAATTGCTGCCGGAGTTCCCAACCAGACCCCACTGGTACCACATCCCTAAGGTGCACAAGTCTGTGGATAGCCCACCTGGACGGCCAATCGTGTCTGGGATAGGGTCACTCACTGAGCCCCTGTCCCAGTACATTGATTGGTTATTACGTCCGATGTTGAAAGACATCCTGGCCTATCTGAAGGATACTAATTCTTTTCTTAGTAGTATTCAGGGTGTCGAATGGCAGGAGAATTATTCTCTAGCTTCGATAGATGTAGAAAGTTTATACACAAGGATTCCCCAGAAAATGGGGGTCGAGGCTATCAAGCAGATCTTGTGCACCATGGATAAAAGCCATGAGTTCATCGGCTTCATATGTGAGGGTTTGGAGTTCATCCTTACACATAATGCTTTTATGTTTCTGGATGAGTGGTACGTGCAGATAGTGGGGACTGCGATGGGAACTCCGGCAGCGTGTACCTTCGCAAATTTATTCTTGGGGCTTTTCGAGGAGAAATATGTGTACACAAATGATAATAATTTTTTAAAGCACATAAAGCTATATCAGAGATACATCGACGATGTAGTGGTGATTTGGGATGGAACAGAGGAGGCTTTTAACAGCTTTGTAATGTACCTGAACCAGAATAACAATATGAATATGGCATTCACGTCAGTATTTGGAGGACAGCGGTTGGAGTTCCTGGACGTCTTGGTGGAGATTAAGGAAAATAAGGTCTGTACGTCGCTTTACTGCAAACCAGTAGCAGGTAACACCATGTTGCACTTTAATAGTTTCCATCCGATGCACACTAAACGCTCTTTACCCCACAGTCAGTTTCTGAGGGTGAGTAGGGTCAATAATACGGATGAGGGCTTTGATCGGCAGTTAAAAGAAATGGAAACTAGATTTAAACAAAGAGGCTATCCAGAAAGTACATTATTAGTAGCAAAGGAAAAGGTAAGAAGTGAGAGAGAATTGGTGAGCCAGAACATAAAGAGGTTACCTTCCCAAAGGGTTGATGTAGGGAAAAGATTTACCTTTAGTTTTCAACATAGTAGTATGGATCAGCAAATAAGGCTGGCCATCAAGAAAAATTGGCATATTTTAGGTCAGGATAAGGAGCTGGCTGAGGTAGTGGCTAAGGGCCCCCTAATAGCCAACAAACGGAGCGTTAGGCTGAGAGATAAATTGGTGAGGAATCGGGTTATTAGACTGAATCAGAATTGGCTAAATGCCACTATCCCTAAAGGTAACTTTAAGTGCGGACACTGTCCGTGGTGCAAACAGCATGTGACTGATCAGATTTTGCATATAGGTTCATTAAAACATATGGTCAAGGATTTTATCACATGCAGAACAGATCACGTAGTTTATGTGATCTTCTGTCCCTGCAGGTATTACTATGTAGGGAAGACAATTCGGCCACTATATGTCCGGTTTCGCGAGCATTGCAGATCAGTGGTGTCAGGGAAAGGAGTTCCGCGGCTGATCACACATGTGAGAGAGAAGCACGGCGGTAATGCAGAGGTCCTTACCTTTGCCGGGATCGAGAAAGTCGGTCTGCCGGCACAGGGAGGTGATTTAGATAACTTGCTTCTTAGATGTGAGGCAAGATGGATCATACGTAGTAACGCATTGGGGCCACTAGGCTTCAATGATCGTGTGGATATGTCGATTTTCCTCTAATCTGTTATCTATTCATCTTTATTGTTTGCATTGTGGGGCGGCAGTGAAATTATTTCAGCGGCGGTTGTTGTTGTTTCTTCTGCTGTTGCTAACGGGTATGGTTAACCTTTAAATATTTTGTAGGGTGAAGTGCTATTTTTGGAATCATTTTGAACATTTTTTAATTGTCAGCCTTGGTAAAAGTGTTTGTTATTAGCCTAGGCTTGGGCAGTGGTTTTAAAGTGTGCTTTTTAAATGTGTGTATTGTATGGTTTGTGGGAGGGGTTACAGCGGGGGGTGGTGTTATGGCCGGCATTACATTTCTGTTGTTTCACCTGTGCACAAACTGACCTGTAGAAGCGCTAAGCACAGCGCGAAACAGCTGTTGTCTCTGCCTCTCCCCTGCTCGCACGAGCTCCGGCTCCCTCTCCCCCGGCCATATGTTTTAGCTGGATTCTGTTGTAATAAAGGACTGAAGTCGTGAAGAGTGGTGAGTGCCCTCATTTTCTCTTACTTGAAATATGCTTATGGACATTCTTTCTTAGAGGAGCACCACCTAGTCACGACGGCTTGGGTTGTTCGTCAAAGTCTGCATACCGCATCCTGATTAAAGTCTGTGAAGAGCCTCAATAACAGGGGCAATGCCGCTCTTTCTGTTTTTTCTTTTGATTTTGGATAAGATATGATTTGAACTGCCTAATAAGCATATCTATCTGTGCCTGGACTAAGACAAGGATTTATTTGTGTCAAGTATCCTCAAGAATAACTGTGCTTCATAGACTTTCTGCTTGATTGCATTTTCCTCTGAAGTTTCCTATAGACTGCTAAGCTGCGTTTATTATTTGCACCAAGTGTTGCGGACTTGAGTTTCTCTCTGCACCTGTTTGAATCACCGTGTGATAATATAGACTTTACCACTTACAAAACTGTGTCCTGTAGTTGTCTTGTTCCACACAAAGAATCTCCTGAGTTATCCCCTATATTTATTACAGCGGGTTTAAATAGCGGGTTTTTGTTTGGCAGCTGTCACACACTAAAAGACGCTTTTTTATTGCAAAAAATTGTTTTTGCATCATTACATTTTGAGAGCTATAATTTTTCCATATTTCGGTCCACAAAGTCATGTGAGGGCTTGTATTTTGCGGGACGAGTTGACGTTTTTATTGGTACAATTTTCGAGCACATGACATTTTTTGATCGCATTTTATTATGATTTTTGGGAGGCAGAATGAACAAAAACCAGCAATTCATGAATTTCTTTTGGGGGTGGTGTTTATACTGTTCCGCATGTGTTAAAATTGATAAAGCAGTTTTATTCTCCGGGTCAGTACGATTACAGCGATACCTCATTTATATCATTTTTTTAATGTTTTGGCGCTTTTATACAATAAAAACTATTTTATATAAAAAATAATTATTTTTGCATCCCTTTATTCTGAGGGCTATAACTTTTATATTTTTTTGCTGATGACACTATATCGCAGCTTGTTTTTTGCGAGACAATATGACGTTTTCAGCGGTACCATGTTTATTTATATTCGTCTTTTTGATTGCGTGTTATTCCACATTTTGTTCTGCAGTATGATGATAAAGCATTGTTTTTTGCCTTTTTTTTTTTACGGTGTTCACTGAAGGGATTAACTAGTGGGACAGTTTTATAGGTCTGGTCATTACAGACGCGGCAATACTAAATATGTGTACTTTTATTATTTTTTTTATTTATATAAAGAAATGGGTTTTTTTGGAAAAATATTTATTTATTTATTTTTCTTTATTTAGGAATTTAAAAAAAATATTTTTACACATGTTCATTTTATTTTTTAAACTTTTTTTTACATTGTCCCAGGGTGGGACATCACTATATAGTGTCAGATCACTCATCTGATACTGCAGAGCACTGTATCAGATCAGTGATCTGACTGGCAGTGCAGGAGGCTTGCCGGCGCCTGCTCTCAGCAGGCATTGACAAGCCACCTCCCTGCAAGACCCGGAAGAACCCCGTGGCCATCTTGGATCCGGGGGCCTGCAGGGAGGAGACTCTCGGAACAACGCAATCATGTCACGTTGTTCTGAGGGTCTTAGGGAAGCACACAGGGAGCCCCCTCCCTGCGCAATGCTTCCCTATGCCGCCGGAACGCTGCGATCATGTTTGATCGCAGTGTTTTGGGGGATAATGTGCCGCTCCTGCCACATAGTGCTGGATGTCAGCTGTGATAATCAACTGACCCCATGAGCGTGGCTGATCGCGTATGACATACTATCCCGTCCATGGGAATTAAGTCCCAGGTCACATGGACGGGATAGTACGTCCGATGGCAGAAAGAGGTTAAATAGGCCTCTCAAAGTCACTTCAAATGGGATGAAGTCCATAAAAAATTGCAGATATAAAGTAGCCATATGGAAAATGTTATTTATTAACTATTTTGTGTGGCATAATTAACTGATTTAAGGGCATAAAAAATTAAAGTTTGAAAATTGCAACATTTTCACATTTTGTAAATTTTGTTATATTTTCCTAAATAAAGGCAAATAATATCGACCAAAATTTACCACCAACATGAAGTACAACATGCCACGAAAAAAACGAATCTTAGAATAACTGGGATATGTTAAAGCATTTAAAAGTTATTACCACATAAAGGGACACTGGTCAGATTTGGAAAATGAGGCTCGGTCATTAACAAACAAAATGGCTCGGTCCTTAAGGGGTTAAGGACTACTTTTTTCAAAAAGTGTAAAACCCCTTTAAGAATGCGTTGTGCAGTAGCGGACAATAGCTTTATTGAGTTAGACAAACCTTGTAGACAATGGTTGGGTTCCTGAATGTGCTGGGAGGGGCGTTTCATCATTGACTCTTGTTGTACCTACTTCTGTCTTTCTGATTTTTATAGATAACACCAGTTTTTATTTACTTCATTCAATGCAGAACAAAAGTAGATGGTGAATGTGAAGGACAAGTGTTATTTCCATTAACACTGCTTATTTGCAATGTCCTATCTGTTTGTTATTGATTTCTGTTGCTTGTGATGAGGCTGTCAGATCAAGGCTCAGCTTTTCAAAGGAAATATTAAATGATGATACTCTCCTCGGAGGACAAAGGTGAACATCACAGTTCAAACTAACACAGGAAAGGAATACAATGAGAACCATTCTACAATGGAAATAGGAGCAGCAGACTTGTCCATGGCAACCAACTAAATCCTTCAGCTTCTAGCCATGATCTTCAAAATGATTGGTGATTTTTAAGACAATATTCTGCTACATTTTCACAGCTATAGCAACAAGATTTGTGATGAGTTTATTAGAACCTCAGCCTAAACCCGTCCAGTTTCAGCTTCCTGTTGAGACTTTCTAGCTCATCTTTTGTCCATCATCCAGTTTTCCTGATTTCTGGCTCCATCTCTTGCTCCTGGTTCATCTTGTACTTTGTCAGTTCAGTGCTTCCGACATTCCTGTTTTCTCTCCATGCTCCATTCTTTGCCTACGCTTCTGTCTACTTTATTTATTGTCTATATCCATGTACAATAAAAAGATTTTTTAAGAACCTCAACGATATGAGATATACAGCAAAGTCCAAACCACCATGAAGGTTAAAGACCACATACGGTATCTTAGATACCTATTGTTCGGCTGATAGCTATCCTTCCCAGATTCCCTATACACATGGGTGCTCATGTGTTTTCTATGAGGTCAGTGGAGTACGCCACTTCCAGACACCTCTGGTAATGACTTATCTAGATGGAAAGCAAAAGGATTGGGTGTCTGTATACCTAACACACATTAGACTTTACTATGTATAGGAGCATGTAGACTACAGGGAAAACCGGGTGGATGAGATATATTTTGAGAAATTTTCAGAAATGGAAATAGTTAGGATAAAGTGTTTAATTTTGTACAAAGTTCCTTTCTCTACAACAAATGACAGCTGAGGAGTGCCAGTAAATAAAATAGTGGGGCTCAATACATTCCTGTGGTTCTATAGAACATGACCATCAGGTGACTATTTTATTGATGCGTCCACATTAAGGACACAATTAAGAAAAATACTGTGCTCCTAGCCTGCTGATTAAAATAAAAATAAAGTATACCGTACTTATTTCCAGGACCATCACCGTTCCTCAACTCAGAGTTGTGTCCACTGACAATCTTGTGGCATTGTTTACGTAAGACAGGGGCAGTCACAGACAGAAGAGGGCCCCCTGCCAGAACAATATGTGGGCCCTTTGCAGCCCGATAGCTCATCATAATGCACAATTCCACCTTCTTTGGAGTCTGTAATGGGCCTTCCTACCTCTTGTGTCCCTGAGGAGCTGCCCAAGTTGCACCAATGGTATGTCCACCCCTGATGTCAGGCTATTGGACATATACAATGCCATGAGATTGTTGGAGGACATAGCTGAGGAGCACATTATTCAGCACATTGGGGACAATCAATAGGGGTTGTCCAGGTGTGTACAACCCCATTTAATGTAAGAAAAATTGCGGATGTCAAGCTAGTTGAGTGTTTTTAGGGAAACGCTCCCTGGGCTAATGTATGGAAATTAGTAAAGATGAGAGGATCGATTTGTGTGACTTGGGTCCAGAGACCAGGTCAGTGGTTCAGTTGGCTAAACAGGAGGCTTGTAAATCTCTTACCTTCTGGTATTCCCTGGCTCGACTTTTGATTAACCAGGACTGATGCAACATCATCAGTGCGTTACATTGTGCCTGCCCTGACACATCAAAAGGGACACCGGGAACACTGGAATGTAAGAGATTTGCAGGTCTCTTGTCTAGCCATCAGGACCACTAACCTGGATGCTGGACCAGAGTCAAGCGAGTAGATCTCCTCATCTCTAGAAAATAAGTCTCCTCCAGAAGGAAAAAAACAACAGTTTCTTCTACTACTGGTATAATATCCTAGATTTATGTCAGCAAAACAAAAGACACTCATTGGTACCGAGAGAAAGCTTTCTTCCTTCTAGATGAGAAGTCTTTTGTACAAATTGCAACGGCACAGGGACCCATGAAATAATGGGTCCCATTCCCACCTCCAAAACAGGTGGAATTGAAGGGGGATGGACATGTTGCCCACACCACTGAGAAGCCTTCATGTAATGTTGTACAGTGTAATCTGTAGTGTTTACTGTGTGATACATAATGTTACGTGGTGTTAAGTATAATGACCACAAGACGACAATAACGTTGTTACAGTCTGCCCAGCAACAGACAGTGAGAAGGGTAAGATGGAATTAAAGGGGTTTTCCCAAGAACATAAGTTCATTTTATTCACTAGATCTTGGAATAATAATAATTTCCACTACTAGATGTGTATAAATAAAATGTTCCGGTACTGAGATAATCTTATATATGTGCCCCTGCTGTGTACTGTGTAATGGCTGTGTCTGACCATGCAGGAACATGGTCAGATCGTACCACATCTCCTGAGCAGGGGAAGAAACAAAGAGAGTATACAGACAGGACAGCACGGGATCACAGCTGATTCTTTCTTTGAGGTAAAACATTGCTTAAAAACAGGCCGTGAAATGTTTTACCTCACAAAAAAAAGAATCGTCTCTGATCCCATGTTGTCCTGTCAGTATACTCTTTTGCTTCCTCCCCTGTCCAGGAGATATGGTATGATCAGACCATGTTTCTGCACGGTCAGACACAGCCATTACAGTACACAGCAGGGGCACATTAATAAGATTATCTCAGCACAGGAACATTTTACGTAATCACTTCCTATTGTGTACATTTTTATTATTCCAAGATCTAGTGAATAAAATGAACTTTTGTTTGTGGGAAAACCCCTTCCAGAGTTTATCCCATAGAGTGAGGGGCTATGCAGCAGGATCAGAAATGACTTCCTGGAAGTTAGTCAGAAAGAGCCCAGAGTGTGCAGAGTAAAACCTCCAATCTAGTATCAGCAATGCTGCATGCAGTGGGTGTCCCTGTGGCAAGAGAGGAACTACCAAAGAAAATAGTAAGAGCTTGTAAGAGAAGAGATAGCAGAGAAGAGAAGCTAGTGGCAGTCCTGAATCTGGACAGAGAGAGTGAGAGAAAGAATAGAGGGGCCTGGGGTAGGAAGCCTTGCAGGACTGTAAGGAGTATTCATCAGAGAGGTAACGGAAGGGAAAAGTAAAGGGGAGCAAAAGGGAGAGAATACGTATACCACTGTAGTTACTAAGCGTCTACAGTAAAGAAAGTCAAGTGTCGCCATATTCCCCTCCTATGGAGAAATCACAGGACACGTTGATACAGGATGGAGTCTATGACTCTTGTGGACTGAAAACTGAGAGGAGCTGTGAGGGACCATAGCGTAACACCTCGACGCGTGCGGCCACCACAGAGGAAAAGGGGCCATAGTGCTACACCTCAACCCATGCGGTCCCCTCAGAGGAAAACGGAAGCTCCCAAGATACTGTACTGAGCTGTGCAAAGAGTACAGGAAGTAAGCGAGAAAGATAGTGTTTTCAGTGAAGAAAGAGATGTCTCTTGTGGTTAAAGAAACATCCTTGAAGATAAATGCCTCCTATCTGCTGTATATAGTTCATACCAAGGTATTCTTCAGTAAAAAAAAGTTTAATTTTAAATGGCGGTCTCCTTTGATGAACTGGTTAACATCTAGTCCTGGCAAACCGGTGTCATCGGTTACATGCGGCCTGCATGGGTGTACCGCCCCTACAACACAAGTCCACACACCCAGCCAGGACCCCCACTTTCATGTAGAAGACGAGTATCTGACCCACCGTTACCATCCTGCGCTACGTTACAGAATTGTGCATTAGGATGAGATTTTAGACTGGAAAGGGCCCATATATTGTTCTTGCACAGGGGATCTTTTCAGTCTGTGTCTGCCAGTGATTTCCTTACAGTTGCTGCCACAGACCTGTCCTGTAATTGCTCATCGCAGGAAGTGTGTGAGAACAGCATGTTAACGACAACCAATGGCTGACCTCTAATTCTTAAGAGAACAATGCAGGTTAAGCCCTAAATACCAGATCTAGACTCAGCCCAGCTCCGCAGCTTACGGAGCAGATGACATTTGCCAGATACCTGCTAATACACATCATTTACGAAAATACCATTTAACGTACCATGCCACAAAAGGAAGTAATCGTAACTGCAGGGATCACTCCAGCAGCATGTGGTTTTAATAGTTTAATTGCTCCGAATATTTATTACTGTTTCACAGGAAGGAAATGTTTGTAGTTTTACTTTCAAAGTAATTGTTTTTCTGCGAGCTCAGATATGCATGAGCCGGCCCTCAGACATAGCGGTCTGCACTCATTAGATTACATTGGCACTACTTAAAGCAAATCATCTCATTTTCTAAATGGACTTTAAAATAAATACTGATTTAATAATACGTCTCATAAAAGTCATCACACTGTCTGTATTTGCATATGTTTAACAGGGAAGCAACGGTACAAAACAAAGCTCTTAACACATTGCATGGTGGCTCAGTGGTTAGCACTGTTGCTTTGTGGCACTGGGGTCCTGGGTTCAAATCCCACCAAGGACAACATCTGCAAGGTGTTTGTACATTCTCCCCGTGTTTGGTGGGTTTACACCCACACTCCAAAGACATACTGATAGGCAATCTAGATTGTGAGCCCCAGTGGGGACAGTGATGGTGAGGTCTGTGGAATTAATGGTGCTACAAATGTGAGTAAAATAAATAAACCTTTGGGGTAATTGTTAATAAATCCGACCCACTTCTCTGAAATTGCCACAGGCACATTTAGAGGTAATGTCTATCAGAGCTCAATGGTCGCTGACAGTATAGGATATTTAAAGTGGTCATGAAAACGTAGTGCAAGTAATGTATCCTTTAAGGGTAGCTAATCAGAGCACCACATGAAGACCCCCACAGGCCGCCCTGAAGCACGAGCATATCATTAACTCAAAACTGAAAATAAAGATTAAAGAATAACCAAAAGATGGATTTCATCACCCAGGTACCATTTTAATCACTATAACGGCGCCGACCTGACACTGTTTGTAGGCTACTGTGCACAATCCTGCTGACAGGTTCCCTTTAAAGAGAACCTGTCATATGAAAAAAGTTATTAGCCTACAGATATGGGGTTAATCTGCAGATTAATAGCTTCCTGAACCTTCCCAGCACCGGCATTTAGACCCCCGCTGCAGGGAGGTAATTAACTTTATTCCTCCCGGCAGCTTTCACGCTTCAGCCATAAGGGTGGCACCGGTGTGAGTTCAGTCACTGCTCTCTGTATAGAGCGTGTCAGCTGTAACTGCGTCCCCTGCAGTGACTGACAGCAGTATCAGCAAGCGCTTGCTATGCCAGTCTTGATGAATCGGTGCCAATGTCTCCATAGAAGAGTTGTAGCCCTGTTTCAGATAAATAGGGATCAGACCGCTTTAAAGAAATTAATCTGCACTAGACATGAGCAGATCAATCCGCCGAGGATCAATTTCCTAAAGTTCCTGGTTCCAAGCAAATTCGAACACTTTGTGATTCGATGTGTGAGAATCTAAAAAAATATATATATACAGTGGGGCAAAAAAGTATTTAGTCAGTCAGCAATAGTGCAAGTTCCACCACTTAAAAAGATGAGAGGCATCTGTAATTTACATCATAGGTAGACCTCAACTATGGGAGACAAACTGAGACAAAAAAATCCAGAAAATCACATTGTCTGTTTTTTTTATCATTTTATTTGCATATTATGGTGGAAAATAAGTATTTGGTCAGAAACAAAATTTAATCTCAATACTTTGTAATATATCCTTTGTTGGCAATGACAGAGGTCAAACGTTTTCTGTAAGTCTTCACAAGGTTGCCACACACTGTTGTTGGTATGTTGGCCCATTCCTCCATGCAGATCTCCTCTAGAGCAGTGATGTTTTTGGCTTTTCGCTTGGCAACACGGACTTTCAACTCCCTCCAAAGGTTTTCTATAGGGTTGAGATCTGGAGACTGGCTAGGCCACTCCAGGACCTTGAAATGCTTCTTACGAAGCCACTCCTTCGTTGCCCTTGTGGTGTGCTTTGGATCATTGTCATGTTGAAAGACCCAGCCACGTTTCATCTTCAATGCCCTTGCTGATGGAAGGAGGTTTGCACTCAAAATCTCACGATACATGGCCCCATTCATTCTTTCATGTACCCGGATCAGTCGTCCTGGCCCCTTTGCAGAGAAACAGCCCCAAAGCATGATGTTTCCACCACCATGCTTTACAGTAGGTATGGTGTTTGATGGATGCAACTCAGTATTCTTTTTCCTCCAAACACGACAAGTTGTGTTTCTACCAAACAGTTCCAGTTTGGTTTCATCAGACCATAGGACATTCTCCCAAAACTCCTCTGGATCATCCAAATGCTCTCTAGCAAACTTCAGATGGGCCCGGACATGTACTGGCTTAAGCAGTGGGACACGTCTGGCACTGCAGGATCTGAGTCCATGGTGGCGTAGTGTGTTACTTATGGTAGGCCTTGTTACATTGGTCCCAGCTCTCTGCAGTTCATTCACTAGGTCCCCCCGCGTGGTTCTGGGATTTTTGCTCACCGTTCTTGTGATCATTCTGACCCCACGGGGTGGGATTTTGCGTGGAGCCCCAGATCGAGGGAGATTATCAGTGGTCTTGAATGTCTTCCATTTTCTAATTATTGCTCCCACTGTTGATTTCTTCACTCCAAGCTGGTTGGCTATTGCAGATTCAGTCTTCCCAGCCTGGTGCAGGGCTACAATTTTGTTTCTGGTGTCCTTTGACAGCTCTTTGGTCTTCACCATAGTGGAGTTTGGAGTCAGACTGTTTGAGGGTGTGCACAGGTGTCTTTTTATACTGATAACAAGTTTAAACAGGTGCCATTACTACAGGTAATGAGTGGAGGAAAGAGGAGACTCTTAAAGAAGAAGTTACAGGTCTGTGAGAGCCAGAAATCTTGATTGTTTGTTTCTGACCAAATACTTATTTTCCACCATAATATGCAAATAAAATGATAAAAAAACAGACAATGTGATTTTCTGGATTTTTTTGTCTCAGTTTGTCTCCCATAGTTGAGGTCTACCTATGATGTAAATTACAGACGCCTCTCATCTTTTTAAGTGGTGGAACTTGCACTATTGCTGACTGACTAAATACTTTTTTGCCCCACTGTATATATACTGCCCGGCACCAATTCACAGACTGCTGAAGGATCAGATAGCGGGCTAATGACATTTTGCATTATCGTGTGGGTTTTGCAACAAATCAAATTTTTTAAAAAACATTCAGTGAAGCTGGCGAATTTGTGGACTAATTTAGAATATAAAAAAAAAAAATCAAAATGGTATTCAAGGATGGACATTTACTTTTCCACATTCACAAAGATCAGGGACCACTGCTGCACGTACTGAGCGCCCCTTTACTAACGAAGGAGTGTGTTATGTATGTAAATTACACTAATTGACTAAGGGGACACCCTGAACAATTACAGGGACACCTGCTGCAGTTACAGGTTTCCTTTGCTCACGGTGGCGCAGTGGTTAGCACAGCAGCCTTGCAGCGCTGGAGTCCTGGGTTCAAACCCCACCAAGGACAACATCTGCAAAGAGTTTGTATGTTCTCTCCGTGTTTGCGTGGGGTACTCCGGTTTCCTCCCACATTCCAAAGACATTCTGATAGGGAATTTAGATTGTGAGCCCCAACAGGGACAGTGATGATAATATGTGCAAAACTGTAAAGCGCTGCAGAATATGTTAGCGCTATATAAAAATAAAGATTATTATTATTAATTCTCATCTACTGGTTTAGACTATATACATTATACAACTTAATGGATGCAAAGAAACCATGCGCCATACTACAAGGAGGTGGGTCAATGCAGCATAACAAAAAGTGCATGTCCTGATACATTATTATACTCTACGTGTGCTATGTTTTCGGAGCGGCGTAGCAGCAATCACAATCCCCAGCCGAGTCTGCTGCGTGCAACAATGTGGTCAGCTGCCAAAGCACATTCCAAAGACCTTCACTGATTAAAATGGACCTGTCACAGATAATTAACATATTTGCGTCCTTCGGCCACCTCTGAAATAGTCTTTTCTCTGACATGTTACAGGAACAAGAAGGAGATGGATTCACTGTGTTCTACAGTAATCAGTGATAACAGGAATGAGGGACTTGTCGGACCTGGCCCACGGATGGTATCTGGTACAGAACAGATGAAGCGTTTCCTCCAAAAGAATGAAATAATATAGATTTCTAACTCCCTGAAAGAGAAATGAGAAACCAGAGTCTTCATGCTAAGAGATCATGATCTCTGGTTTAAATTAACATGTTTGTGTTTGCTTATTTCACAATCTGTCTACAAATGAAGGACAGGTAGTAATTCAAGGGTCAAACAACTCCAGGGAGAACATAGACAGCTTTGTCAGTCTTAGTTCCTGAAATTTAGACGAGTTATTCCTATCTATACGACTTAATATTTATCTATAGGATAGGTTAGTATTTACTGATCAGTGGTGTCCAACCTTAAGGACTCCTACTGAAACCAAGACTGGAGCTCTGTAATGACCCTTCTGAATGAATCCGTGACTGGACATGTGGACCACAGCTCCATGCATTCTCTATAGGAGTGACAGAAATGGCAAAGTATAGCGTTCTGCTTTATCCTGCAATTCCATAAGGAATGAATAGAGCATCGGTCACTTTTCCAGCCATATCTCCATTCAGAAGGGGCGTTTCAAAGCTCCGTTTCCTGCCGATGAACCTCACTGTTTAGAAAATGCTTCCTATCCTATGGCTTGGTGATAACTTCTAAACATGAGTATAACCCTTAAATCGTGATTTGGATGCAACTGTAGAGAGGGATGATTCTCACACTCACTCGTTCACTCACTTATAGTAAAAGGCTGACAATGAGCCCTGGTTAACACACTAGTACACACCCAGCTTTCCTAAGCACCAGACAGGTACACTGCTTGCAGACTGGCATACCCAGAATAACACAACAGGGTTATGCTTTCCCTCTTCAAGGTTGTGGGTACATTTAGAGCAGCAATTAACAAACTTATTACATTTTAGATATAATATACAAAAAAGAACACAGAGTTTACAAAGTTATAAAAAGATGAAATAACAAAAAGACATATACACAAAGGAAAAACAGTACAAAAATAAAATAGATAACGAAATGTCTTACAGATTGGATCAGTGAGAGCTTCTGGCAGAAATTGAGCAATTTTAATGAGTTCCATCCCCACTCATCATGCCTCCTCCTGGTCAGATGAGAGAACGGTGGCTCAGTGGTTAGCACTGCAGTGTTACAGCACTCTGGTCTTGGGTTCAAATCCCACCAAGGACAACATCTGCAAGGAGTTTGTATGTTCTTCCCGTGTTTGTGTGGGTTTCCTCCAGGTTTGCCGGTTTCCTCCCACATTCCAAAGACATAAGGCCCCGTCTCACATAGCGAGATCGCTAGCGAGATCGCTGCTGAGTCACAAGTTTTGTGACGCAACAGCGACCTCAGTAGCGATCTCGCTATGTGTGACACGTACCAGCGACCAGGCCCCTGCTGCGAGATCGCTGGTCGTGTCAGAATGGCCTGGACCTTTTTTTGGTCGTTGAGGTCCCGCTGACATCGCTGAATCGGTGTGTGTGACACCGATCCAGCGATGTCTTCACTGGTAACCAGGGTAAACATCGGGTTACTAAGCGCAGGGCCGCGCTTAGTAACCCGATGTTTACCCTGGTTACCAGCGTAAATGTAAAAAAAAACAAACACTACATACTCACCATCTGTTGCCCGTCAGGTCCCTTGGCGTCTGCTTCCTGCTCTGACTGAGCCGCCGTAAAGTGAGAGCACAGCAGTGACGTCACCGCTGTGATCTGCTCTCACTGTACGGCGGCTCAGTCAGAGCAGGAAGCAGACGGCAAGGGACCTGACGGGCAACAGATGGTGAGTATGTAGTGTTTGTTTTTTTTTACATTTACGCTGGTAACCAGGGTAAACATCGGGTTACTAAGCGCGGCCCTGCGCTTAGTAACCCGATGTTTACCCTGGTTACCCGGGTGCTGCAGGGGGACTTCGGCATCGTTGAAGACAGTTTCAACGATGCCGAAGTCGTTCCCCTGATCGTTGGTCGCTGGAGAGAGCTGTCTGTGTGACAGCTCCCCAGCGACCACACAGCGACCACACAGCGACGCTGCAGCGATCAGCATCGTTGTCTGTATCGCTGCAGCGTCGCTGTGTGAGACGGGGCCTTTACTGATAGGGAATTTAGATTGTGAGCCCCAATGGGGACAGTGATAATGTATGTAAAGCACTGCAGAATATGATGGCGCTGTATAAGCAAAGCATAATAGATGATAATAAAAATGGGTACAAGATGTAGTCTAACTTATGTCATATTTTCCCACAGGAACATCCTAATTATTATTCCTAATGGAATAATATGACAGCCTTATTTCCAAGCATCCTTGACACACCAAACCTGACTATGATATATCCAAAATTCGGGTTGATAAAACATTTCTGTGTTTTCCCAACGCTGAAGACCCTGGCGCTTGGAACCACAAAAGTGATCATGTCTCTCGGTCACAAATATTTATCCAAGAATTGTGTTGATATCAGATTATTATAAATATGGCATGGAAATGTTGCTTTTCTATTGCGCCATGTGATGTCCCTGGTATGGACTGGAGATGTCCAGTCTACCTAAGGGCAATTATCTTCCCCTGCAGATATTACAACCTCTTTACTAGTGAGGAAACACTCAGAGAGCATTTGGTCTCTATGTAGACTGGCTGATTCCTAGCTAAATCAATTACATACTCACAGAGGAGATGCTGCCAGATGTACAGTGATATCAGATTGGTATCTATCTTATCCATAACACAGCAAAAAAGGTCTCCAACACCAAGTGACTGAAGATTAAATTACTGCCATACTGAAAGATGACCATAAAATCAAGATCGGTGTTGGCGGATGGCTATTTCTACCAACCTCCTTACACATTTATCCACACTCAACTCATTTGAGCATGCATGTGTTCTGAATTGGGAGAGGATAGTAAACTGCTGCATAACATCTCTGGCATAGGATTGTCTTGCCTGAGAATACAATGATTAGCATGTTGAAAGGAAAAGTCAGGGAAAAGTTGAGACACAACAATCCACACCAGAAGGAGAACTCTTCAGATTTGACCAACATTAGTCCACTGAATATGGCCACTTTTAGTTGTAGATCACCTTATATGCCTGACAGTTGCCAGAAGAACAATTCTAACAAATAACTATATTCGGTCTTCTTCTTGGAAGATCAGCAACTTTTTTTTCCATTATCTGTCAGCCTTTGGTTTTTGGAACAAGAAGGGAGTAGATATCTGAAAATACCATTATCATTAGTGATGAGCGAGTATACTCGTTGCTTGGGTTTTCTCGAGCACGCTCGGGTGGTCTCTGAGTATTTTTAGTGCTCGGAGATTTAGCTTTCCTTGCCTCAGCTGAATGATTTACATCTGTTAGCCAGCATAAGTACATGTGGGGGTTGCCTGGTTGATAGGGAATCCCCACATGTAATCAAGATGGCTAGTAGCTGTAAATCATTCAGATGAGGCGATGGAAACGAAATCTCCGAACACTAACAAATACTCAGAGACCACCCGAGCTTGCTCGAGAAAACCCAAGCAACGAGTATACTCGCTCATCACTAATTATCATCCATATTAAATGTAATGGGTTTGCGAAAAAGCTTTTTCCCTACCAGCTCTGCTTGGGAGCCAATTATAATGGGAAAATAAAAATACGCATCCCTGTTCCCCTCATTATTATGATATTTTGGTAAATGCATCTATGTAGGTAAAATTTGAGATAGAAGTGATGCCTCAGACAACATACAAACAAATGACTCCACTGACTTTGATATAAACGGACAGACAAATACAGACTCTGAGGCCTATATCATTGATTTAAATGGACCACTAAGGAGCAAAACAGAAAACTAATTACAAAATATGCACATTTAGAATTATGTAAAATGATGGGCACCATGTTGCGAACTAGGCTTGCACCTTACTGACCATTAATTAGATCCCTTTTGAGTTATAACTTAATAAGGTTCAAGCAGCAGTTGTTGGGTAGTCAATGTATGGCAGCACACAGGTGAGATTTGGCTCTACAGACCCTACTAATTTTTACCTTAAGGATTTCAATGTAATGGTTTCTGTCAGCGCAAATTGACTGTTTAAACTAAGCAGAGGCACTTGTGCACCATTGGCATGGCCGAGTTACAGTAATTGCTCCCATCATGGTAGAGAGAGCAGATAGACAGAAAACAAATAGTTGGAAACCTATCTACCTGCTCCGTCTCTACCATGATTGACAGCTGTGGATCTACAGAAGCCGGAGAAGGGCAGAAATAGATGGAAAACAAGTAGATGGGAAGATGCACTGATCTTTTCTCCACTGCCCACATCCGTTCATGTCATCCGTACCTCAAAAACACCTACAGAATTCACCCTTTATTAGCACTGAAATAGCAAAAACTCTTACTGTTCATTCTCTTCTGGACTAATGCAATGCTCTAATAGGTTGGTCACCTTCTTAGTAAACTCTCCCATCTCAAATTTATCCTGAATTTGGCAGCCAGAATCATATTCCTGTCCAGCTGCTACACCAATGCCTCTATGCTGTGCCAATCACTGCACTAGTAACCCATCCATTAGAGAATACAACAAACTTATCACTCTCACCCACAAAGCTTTCTACATCCTACCCGTGCTCTCCGTTCTGCTAATGATTTAAGACTATAACATCCTCTATAATTTGAACATCCCACTCCCATCCCCAAGACTTTTCTTGCGCTTTGCAAATTCTCTGGAATGCTCTACCCCAGACAGTCCTGGTAATTCCCAGTATCCACAGTTTTATTGAGACATATCACATCACCTCAATAATTTAACTTAGCTGTAATTTATCATCTATTCCCACACAATCCATGCACTAAGCAGCACTTTGTACCTGTACTTGCACAGTTAATGTCTGATGACCGATTCTTGCAGCTATACTTAAATACCCTTAGTTATTATAAAGTTGGCTGGACCAAACAATACAAGAACATTTTATCTTTTGTGTTTCCCCGGTTTCCTTATTGAGTGTAAGCTCTTGGGAGCAGATGCCTCACTTCTCTTAAGTTGTAGTGGTATGTCTGATATTGTTAGCCCATGTCCTTCTGAACTGTAAAGTGCTGCGGAATATGCGCTCTAGAAATAAAATTATTATTAACTGCTGGACCTCAGTAAGGGTGAACCAAAGCGCCAGTGCTTGGTTTGAACAGTCATTTAATGCTGATAGATTCCCTTTAAAACATATAATGATGAGATGCGTAGCTTGATTGTGACATCAGTGAGGGATGAGGCAGATAGAGTTCAATGTCGCTAGTGACTAGGACATAACTGCATGAGAAACAAAAGCATAAAATGTCTGTGCAAATCTTATGAAATATGAATGAATGCCAATGGGAGTGTGACAGCCCGTTTGATAAACTCATATGAGAAAAAGGTCTATGTAGCAAATATACTGTCCTTTTACCACCCACAAAATGCTCAAATTTCATCCTCTAAAATGTCATCAGTAGTTTCTTTGAATTCGCCCACCTGTAAGTTCATGTGTCGTGGTCCTGTATCTTGACATTACATTGATAGTATTTGCTCAGTGATATAAGTTGTGTCTTTCACCTACCTGATTGACATGATTCAATTTATCAATGATCTGGTTAATTACGGGTTCAGCGCTCCTCGCCTTTCCTTCTTGGTTACTTGTTTGTACCTTAAAGCCGTTTTTCCCTGTATGGGGCTGGAACCTGAAATTCAGAATAGCGACGGATTACAAAGGTAGACAGATCTGTGCTGCCGAGCAAGAAACTAGGTATAACACACAGCATATAGTGATGGCAGGCCTACCTGTGTAATGGCAGGCCCCAAAAAGACACTGAGCCGTGGAGGTGCAGCTAGCGCTATATTAATTTTAAACTTCATCTTTAGTGAGAATATTTACATTATTTTTATTTCAAAACTTAATAAAAATACTTAACTTACATTCCTCTGTAGTTTCTTAGTTTTTGTGCCAGTATTCTGACATCTCAAAATCTTATACCAATATGTGTTCCGGCTCATTTTTTTTTTGTTTTGCTTTAGTTTTTTGTAGTTTGTACATACAAGGTTATGATCCTCCCTTTTTGGGATATGCATTTTTTCTATATAACTTTCAACAGGCAGGTGCAAAACAGTCAGGTCTGGGTCCTGCTCTACCTCCATCTTTAGGGATGGATTTTAGTTTTTTTTTAATCAAAATTATGTTATCTAAGTACTCTATGTTGTATTCATGCACTAATGCTATTTACTGTATTTATTTACTGAAGGGTGCTTGCTCATGTTGTTTTTCTTAGGTTTTGTCTGTTTAGTGGCCAGTGTGAACATGTGCCTACACGTTGCGTGCACAACAACTTAGATTCCTGTTCATCTCTTTAGATTTTAGTTTCCGCCTCCATTTAGGTTTAATACTAGAGATAGTACTGTCCCGATTGGGTACACCTTGTCACAGTGGGATGGATTTTACCTGTTTGTTAGGGAATCCCTGCATGTGTTGCGGCTGTCGAACAGCTGCGGGAGACTTAAATATTTTTTGAGCACATACCGTAGACATTGTTACATGTGCTCAAATAACACCTTACCCGAACATGTTTGCTCATCACTAATTAATATCCATGACGGTGCCTAAGATATATTAGTAAAGTCCACTAGATTTCTCTACTCATTTACATTTTTTTTCTACGACAGAGTATTGATGACAATTAGAGTTGAGCAACTTTTACTTTTTTTGGATCGAGTCGGGTCGGGTGAAATCGGCCGATTATTGCGAAAAGTCGGGGGCCGACTGAAATACGAAACCCAATGCAAGTCAATGGGAAATCAAAGTCGGCAGTGAGTGGAGGACAGGAAAACACCTACAGTGCCCATTTTAATGCCAAAAACATCAATTCTTATTACTTAAGCTTGTCAATCTTAATTTACTTTATAATAATAGTTAGGCATTGAAAACTCGGGGTCATTTGGCTAAAGTTGTGGGGGGGTAGGGCTGGCTCAAGATTTTCGTGGGCCCAGGAAATGCGGTGGAGCAGGGAGAGGTAAGTATTTCAACTTTGCAAGTGCTGTGATCCTAAGCAAGCAGGTGGGGCCCACTCGTTGGCACTGGCACAGGGCCCCTCATAGTACGGCGGTGTTTGACGGCGGTGGCGCCTCCCACTGGCAGAGACACTTTTGCGTACTATGAGGGGCCCTGTGCCAGTGACGTCGCCAATGAGTATGCCCCCCACCTGATGAAGGAACCTGCACTTTCATCTGCAACTTCCTCTTTGTCCCCGTGTAAGGTGGTATAGTATGCGGGAAGGGGAACCTGACTTTCAGCAGGGTCAGATTCTGGCTGTGTAGAGTGCAAGGGGAATGTAGTGCTCTGGGTCAATGTACCAGCAGACTCATCTAGCAGTGGCTGGGCAATGGGCAGGATGAGGAGGAAACACAGATATAGGGCCAAAGAATAAAGTAGGCTAAATGCAGTTCAAAATTGGTAACAGGACTAAACAGGCGGCATTGCTTTGTTCAGTGCAGGAAAACTGTAATGAGTGGGAGACACAGTTAGTAGGCCCAAATAATAAAGTGGGCTAAACGTCTGCCAAAAAATTGTTCATAAATAAACAGGTGGCATAGCTAGGTACAGGGGTGGGTTCCTCTCCTGAGTAGCAGACAGTGGTAGTTGGCGCAAAGTATTCTGGTCTAAATGGAGGCCAGGGCCCCTGTATATTTTAACTATCATCTATCATTTCAACAAATTTGTATTGGCAGTGCCAATGAAGGATTTATCAACACAGACTACACAGTGGTGGAGCAGGGAGAGGTAAGTATTGCAAGTGGTAGAGCGCTGTTCGAGCTGGGGGGGAACACTATCTCGTGGGCAGCGGTACTGGCACAGGGCCCCTCATATTACGACGGTGTGTCTGACGTTGGTTGTGCACCACCACCGTCAGAGACACTTCATTGTACTATGAGGGGCCCTGTGCCAGTGCTGTCGCCCAAGATTGGGCCCACCCACCTGTCCATGCAAACGGCACTCGCACGGGTGCTTGCGCCAGACTTCCTTATTTTTTGGAAAATCTAACCAAAATAACAACCGTTATATGGTACTGTAAAACAAGGTAGAAGGTGTATATAAACTTGCTGAGAATTTAAATCTCCCTTTTTTGGGGGGAGACTGAACCAAAACTCAGGCCCTGTGCATAAAACAACACAATGTAAGTGGCAGAAAGTGGCTGGCTGATATACGACAAACTAACAGGACAGAAGTTTATCCACTTTGTGAGAATTTGAATCTCACTTTATTTTTGGGCAGACTGAACCAAAACTCAGGCCCAGTGTATAAAACAACAGAATGTAAGTGGCAGAAAGTGGCTGGAAGATATATGAAAAAATACAAGGACAGTAGTACAATTTCAATCTCCCTACAATGATCTCAGGACAAGTATGGCAGCAATACAAAGGACTGCTGCACACAAAAGTGTGGACAAATAAACAAGATCACTGCAGAAAGAAGCAACAGGATTTTTGCTTTTAAAAAAGCAGTTGGTTTGCACAGCAGCGTGCAAACAGCAATGCAGCTATCAGGGAGCCTTATAAGGCAGCCTAATAAGCTACAGAGCTGATGCACAAAGATATAGCCTCCACTGTCCCTGCAAAAAAAGGTGGTGTTGGACAGTGGAAATCGCTACAGCACAAGCAGTTTGGGGGTTAATCTTCCCTCCCTAACTATATCCCTTCTTCGGATGAAGCTGCAGCAACCTCTCCCTATGCTCAGATCGGCAGAAGTAAGATGGCGGTCGGCGTGCACGCCCCTTTATAGCCCCTATAGCCACAGAAAGCAAGCCAATCACTGTCATGTCCTTCTCTAAGATGGTGGGGACCGAGACCTATGTCATCACGCTGCCCACACTCTGCGTCCTCCTTCATTGGCTGAAAAATGGCACTGAAAGCGTCATATGAAACGCGACTTTTGCGCGCAGATCGCCGACCTCATGGCCGATCCCACACTAGGATCGCCAAAAGTCGGCGATTTTTGAATTTGTCCGATCCGTTTCGCTCAACCCTAATGACAATCTTTTTTTTCTTTTTTTTTTTATCTGCAGTTTGTGCAGACTTTAGACTAAGCGATGCTTTGCCCTAGGATATTGGTAGGCTGTGCCAAGTGAGTCGGCCGGCTCCATAACTTATTATCCACACGTCTTTACTTCACTCACACAGGCGTGCTGAGCTACTCTTTTATGTTTAACACACGACATCTCTCAGATGCCACAAGTTCTTTCTTATAAGGTTATTAACACAACACACCCTGCAACATGAATGTGCAGCATAAACTCGCTGCTCAGGGCAACGTTCTCACACTGCCATCTAGTGGCTACTGAACAGTATTAATAAAAAAGCAATGCACTATCTGTTTTTCATTTCTACGCTAGTATTTCTGATTGACACTTTACTATACATGTCACCTGCAGCTTACAGACTATAACACCATAAACCAAAAAGCAATGCACTATCTGTTTTTTCATTTCTACGCTAGTATTTCTGATTGACACTTTACTATACATGTCACCTGCAGCTTACAGACTATAACACCATAAACCCAGAATTTCCCAGAGCGGTCTGCAGATTTTAACTGACATCATTTTCAACACATAATTTGGACCCTTACACAGTCACCTTCATAAAAGATTCCTGTCCACAGACTCAATTAATCAGTCAGACTATAACCTCTACAACAAGGGCAAGACCAGAGATCTTTCTAAGGATGTCAGGGACAAGATCATAAACCTGCACAAAGCTGGAATGGGCTACAAAACCATAAGCAAGACACTGGGTGAGAAGGAGACAACTGTTGGTACAATAGTAAGAAAATGGAAGAAATACAAAATGACTTTCAATCGACATTAATCTGGGTCACCGTGCAAAATATCACCTCGTGGGGTATCCTTGATCATGAGGAAGGCAAGAGATCAGCCTACAATTACACGGGGGAACTTGTTAATGATCTCAAGGCAGCTGGGACCACAGTCAGCAAGAAAACCATTGGTAACACATTACGCTGTAAAGGTTTAAAATCCTGCAGTGTCCGCAAGATCCCCCTGCTCAAGAAGGCACATGTGCAGGCCCATCTGAAGCTTGCCAATGAATACCTGGATGATTCTGTGAGTGATTGAGAGAAGGTGCTGTGGACAGATGAGACAAAAATTGAGCTCTTTGGCATTAACTCAACTCGCCGTGTTTGGAGGAAGAGAAATGCTGCCTATGACCCAAAGAACACTGTCCCCACTGTCAAGCATGGAGGTGGAAACATTATGTTTTGGGGATGTTTCTCTGCTAAAGGGCACAGGACTACTTCACGGCATCAATGGGAGAATGGAAGGAGCCATGTAGTGTAAAATGCTGAGTGACAACCTCCTTCCCTTCCCTCCGCCAGGACATTAAAAAATGGGTCGTGGATGGGTCTTCCAGCAAGACAATTACCCAAAACATACAGCCAAGGCAACAAAGGAGTGGCTCAAAAAGAAGCACATTAAGGTCATGGAGTGGCCTAGCCAGTCTCCAGACCTGAATCCCATAGAAAACGTATGGAGGGAGCTGAAGCTCAGCGTTGCTAAGCGACAGGCCTCAAAATCTTAATGATTTAGAGATGATCTGCAAAATTCCTCCTGACATGTGCACAAACCTCATCACCAACTACAAAAAACCTCTGACTGCTGTGCTTGCCAACAAGGGTTTTACCACCAAGTATTAAGTCTTGTTTGCCAGAGGGATCAAATACTTATTTATCAATGCAAAATGCAAATAGATTTATATAAATTTATACAATGTGATTTTCTGGATTATATTTTTGATATTCTATCTCTCAATGTTAAAATTAATCTACCTTTAAAATTATATAGTGTGCATGTCTTTGTCAGTGGGCAAACTTACAAAATCAGCAAGGGATCAAACATGTTTCTGGTGTAAGTAAATATATATACTACAATTGAAGTAATCAATCAGCAGCCCTAGCACGAAACGGTTGAGCACAAGCTGGAAGTAGAGCTGCCCGGATTGACGATGGGGTGGACATATTGGTGGAGATTTGGAAACACAAGTGGATTAGTAAACTATGTATATTTACACCAGGAACCGATTTTCAGATAACCCCTTTATTTTTTTTCGATCCACTCTTATGTATGTCACTATCTTGCATGTTTCGTCATTATCCTATTATCCATTAACTAATATTACACAGACATTTCACATTCACCAGGAAATTAAAGTTTAATAGCAGCCTACCAGTGGCTTTCCTAACATGACTTCAATAAGAAAGTATGGAGATATTTGAAAGGGCAGCAACTCTAACCTTGCTGTGACATATCCCCCCCTCATAATGAAAACTGTATATTATTGTTATGTGTACAGATGCAAGCAGTGTTATTGTAAGATTAGCAGAAGATTTGGCAATCTCCCAGGCATAGCTCTGAAATAAAAAACTGACGTTTTCCCATAGACTCGTAGAGGTTTAACTTCAGTTTTGGTGAAGTGCCAAAAAAGGGTACAAGCCAAAATTAGTAGTGACATAAAAACAAACTACAAAACAAAAACATATAACTTCATAAAAAAATAATATATATGAAATGTCGATTCATGTATCACAGAAACTGGGAAGCGGAGAAAAAGATATAAAGAAGATACATTTCTCCGTTTTGCATGGTTCGTGTAGGGTTAGACATCAGTGATGGCATCTAGATCTAACGGGGGGAAATTAGATTCTTCCAAGTCGATACTCCAGGGTCACAGACACTTCAGCCAGCTTCAGATGAGGATTTCCTCTATTGGACACCATGACCCCTTTTTAGAGGAGTTTCATTGCTATGCCAAAACCTAGCCAACCAAAGCAAGTGCCGGGGAGTGGGTCAGCCGAACCACTCATGTTGAATGCTTTATGCACATGCCTGTAAAAAGTCAAAGGGGTGGAGCTTCACACCTGAACAGTCATGTTGGCCAAGCCTCCTTTAGATCAGATTGATGTCCTACAGGCCATGTATGCTATCACCATTAGCTTCACTGTGCATGTACCGGAGGTGGCTTGTGATAATGCGCCTGGCCTGTGGGATTAATTTGAGTAGAAGGGGGTCCGTTGGCTTCACAATTAGGAGAGATTGTCCACCCCCATAACTCACTATTGGGGCTTCAATATGGCAATCAAAGTTTTTCTCTATAAGTTATGTGAAATCTGCCAAAATATAGAAGATTATCGCTGTGTCCGTCCCAGACGAGTCAATAGCAGTTTGGGAACCGTGCACTCCATGACACATTCCAGTTAAGGCTGTCACGCATTCTGGAATTGAGTTTTCATAAAATATAATTGAATTATATCCCTAAATGTCAGGGGGGGTTAGCCCTATTTACTAAAATATATAGGTTTCTTTCAAGACCCATGAATGTGATGGAAAAGACCTCCATGTGCCGTGATATGAAATCAGAGGCATACAAGGCTATAGTATAATATGCCAGTAATGTGTGGTCATGGTGGTGTCCTCATATAGAGATTGAATAGTGGACTTTGTTCAGTAACAGGATGGCGCTAATATATGATCATGATATGGCGGTATTATTTGTTTTTTTGCATGTGGTATTATTGTTATATTGATCTTGGTATAGCGGACTTGGCTCAGTAACAATATGGTGCTTATACTCAGACACTGCGGTGGTAATATATGGTCATGGTGCGATGGTATTATTGGTTTTTTGTATGTGGTATTAATGGTACATTAGTCTTGGTATAGTGGATTTTGCCAAGTAACAGGATGATGGTTATATTCATATATGGTCATGATGTGGCGGTATTATTTGTACCTTTCATGTGGTATTATTGGTATATCGGTCTTGATATAGCAGACTTGGTTCAGTAACAATATGGAGATAATTTTTCATATTTGGTAATTGTATGGCTGTATTATTTGGAAGTATCACTCAGAAGATTATCTTATCTCTGCTTTTTCTGTGAGGTTGAAATATTAATTTTGTTTTTTGCTTTTTTTTTTTTTACGAGGGACAAACATATAGGTCTTTATAGGCCTTGGCAACGCCATTGTGCCCATGCATCTGAGCAACATGCTGGTGGGGGGCCCAGATCCAAATTTTGTCTCAAGGCCCATTGGAATTTAGTTATGTCACTCAGTGTTAGCTAGCCATATAGATTTCTTATATAGAAGCTTGTAAAAAGCTATAACAGCCAATGATAATATCCAAGATCCAATCCCAATATGTAGTAAGTGTAATAATAATAATAATGTTAGCAAATACCTCCAATTAGAATTAGCTTTTCTGATTTCCTATGTCTCTTTCCTCATGTGCAGGCATTGCAGGATCTTAGGTATCCATGGTTACGACCACTGATATAGTTACAGTTAGCTAGTTGCTAGTGGTCGTAACCACGGATATCCAAGGTCCTGCAATGCCTGCACATGAGGAAAGAGACATAGCAAATCAGAAAAGCTATACTACATTTCTAATTGGAGGTATTTGCTAATATTATTATTACTACTACACCTATCACATATTGGGATAGGATCTTGGAGACGGGAATATGCCTTTAAGTGTGTTGAACATGATACAACATACAAACGCCATGTAAGGTGGCGCCACAGATTTATGAAAAGCCATACTGCATTTCTGCTAGTTTACGAGCTATTGTACAATTAATAATGCATATACCGCATTTCCCATTTTCTACGCTTCTATATGCACTTCTGATATTTCAGAGTTCATTCTCAGGATAGATCTGCTCGGGTGATGTCTGCTTTTCATTATATACATCTTCAGTACAACTTCTTACAATACTCTGGAACATGTTTCCGGACGTTTTACACTGTTCATCCAAATTGTGAAAAATTCTGCACCTTAAAGAACAATTTCAGGAGATGTGTGCATGTTTTTCTGATTAGTGCTTAAATCACCAAGGATAGGAGAGCTTGTCACTACATATCATGCATGTATAATGAGATCCTACATAAACACCCGTGACCGTGTTGTGCACATGTGCGCTTCTCTTTCATGTGCAGAGGACCATCAAATATCTACCACGTGTTAGGTAGAACCTCTTTCTTTCACCTACATATGCTAAGATTACTAGTTGGATCTGAAGGTATGTGCAGCATATGGTGGACTTCTAAGTTAGCCTCTGACTCAATATGATATCATAGATCTCTGAAGATCTAGAAAAAAGCATACTTCTTTGCTACGGTCACACCAGCGTCTTTCTCTCATTCGAGAGAATTGGGCCGATTATGCTAATCACACTCTGATCACATTTCTTGAATGTGGAGAAGATGGTAAAAAAACCTGACTCCATTGTGGCAGTCCGTGGAAACCGGACTGCACTCCGATGTCATCCGAGTGCAGTCTGAAGTTTTCTACGGACTCATTGAATTGCATGGCTGAGTGCAATCCAATGAAAAAAATCGGACATGTTCACAGCTCCATAGACTAACATTGTTTTGAGTGTGATCCGATGATTTGTCTGATAGCACTTGCACTGATAATATCATAGTCTGCACACGCCTTTGCACATAGAATTCTCTTTTGTAGCCTGGAGAAAATCTATCCCCATGTACTCAATGAAAATCATAAAATGGTAAGGTAGTAACTACAGAGGATACAACACAGCATGGTGGCTCAGTGGCTACTGCTGTTCCTAGTGGTGCTGCGGTCCTGCATTGAAGTCCCACAAAGGACAACATCTGCCAGGAGTTTGTATGTTCTCCCCGTGTTTGCATGGGTTTCCTCCGGGTTCTCCGGTTTCCTCCCACACTCTAAAGACATACTGATAGGGAATGTAGTTTGTGAGCCCCAATGGGGACAGCGATGATAATGTCTACGAAGATTTGTTTAACTAATGGCGCTATATAATAAAATAAAAAAATGTAGACCATATGGATTGAATAGGAGCTTGGGTAACTGGTATTTTAATATAGTGGCAAGTAAATTCAACCATGGAGGATATAGAGAAGAGAGGGTACCATATGAAGACAAAATGCTACTCCCACCTACGGCTAGTAAAAGACACTAAGCCGTCCTCATAACAGAACTGTTTGAAGTTTGATCTTTTCACCCATCTAGTATAGAATAGAAGTTGGCACTTGGCACGGTGTTAATTTCCTTTCTTTAGCTAATGTAGATGTCTATTTTGAGAAAAAGGCCGTGCAAGTTCAATTACCAATGCAAAAGAAGAATAGGGCAATATAGTTTGGGGATCTTCCATTAATGGGCTCCTGAACAAGAGCCTTTCGCCCCTCTACAGCATGTATGCCTTTGGGTAAATTCATGAACAATGGGACATGTGTAGGGATGGGCGAACCCGAACAGTAAAGTTCAGTGTTCATACCGAACACCTACTGTTCGGGCACGGACACCGAACACTGTTTGGCTGCCTGAACACCGGGTGTTTGTCGCTCTGTCATGTGCATGACAACGCAGCAAACACCGCTTCTGATCGGTGGTGAAATCATCCCCGCCACACAGAGAGCTGCGGTTCCCACGCTGTCAAAAGACAGCGTGAGTGCTAAGCTGTGATCGGAGGTATAAAGTTTACCTCTGGTCACTGGTGTCAGCTGATGGGACTACTGCTCCCATCATCCGACGCCTGCTGCCACTAATAACAGCGAGAGCAGAAGCGGCTGATGGATGTATTCATCAGCCGGCTTCTGCGCTGTAAATAAATAATTTAAAAAAAAAGGCATGGGTTCCCCTGTATTTTTGATAACCAGCCAGACAAAACCCACTGCTGGGGGCTGCAACCCTCAGCTGTCAGCTTCAGCAAGGCTGGTTATCAAGAAAAAATGGGTCCCCATGCCATATTTTTAAATAATTTAAACAAATAATTAAAAAAACAGCATGGAGTCCCCTTCATTTTTAACAACCAGCCTTGCTAAAGCAGACAGCTGGGGTCTGGTATTCTCAGGCTGGTACTTTTAGCACTTGAAATAGATCACTCTGTTTGTAATGAATTTATATAATATATGAGTTTCACTTTTTGTATTGAAGAACTGAAATAAATTAACTTTTTGATGATATTCTAATTTTGTGAGAAGCACCAGTATTTTTAAATAAAAAAGTAAAAGTGTGTTTTGCTTTATTTCAAATAAAATACTTTATTCTGGCTGTGTCTTTATTTACAATACAACTACAGGATTAGTGATGGATAGGTGTCTTATAGACGCCTCTCCATTAGTAATCCGTGGGCTTGATGTCACCGTACAATACAAAGATGACATCAACCCCACTTGCCACTGGAACAGAGCTAGTGGGCAGAGCCGGGCAAAGAGCCAGAATTGTAGCATCTGATAGAGGAGCCTTTTCTGGGTGCCTGTGGGCTACTATTTTTCAGCTGAGGGAGCCAATATCCATGGTCCCTTACCAGCCTGAGAATACTAGCCCCCAGTTGTCTGCTTTAGCAAGGCTGGTTGTCAAAAATAGGGGGGACCCCACGCTGTTTTTTTTTTAAAAAATATTTATTTAAATAATTTAAAAATACGGCGTAGGGACCCCTCTATTCTTGATAACCAGCCTTGCTGAAGCAAACAGCTGAGGGTTGCAGCCCCCAGCTATGAGTTTTGCCTGGCAGGTTATCAAAAATACAGGGGAACCCACACCATTTTTTTTATCATTTATTTACAGCGCAGGAGTCAGCTGATGAATATTCCCACCAGCCGCTTCTGCTCTCAGTTATTACCGGCAGAAGGCGTCGGATGATGGGAGCAGTAGTCCCATCAGCTGACACCAGTGACCGGAGGTAAACTTTATACCTCCGATCACAGCTGAGCGCTCACGCTGTCTTTTGACAGCATGATTTCCCCACTGATCAGAAACGGTGTTGGCCACGGTGTCATGCACATTTTACACTTTTTTTTATTTTTTTTGCACTTGCACTTTGATTTGTTTTGTGTATTTGTGGGATTATTCCTACACTCGTATTGTATAGAAATATTTGATTAGACTTTTTTGTACATCCCATTATTGCCGTTTCATCTCATAGCTTGCAAGGCCCTGGATAAGGGAAGAGGCATATAAAAAATGTTGAGCCTCACCCCCTGTGTTGTCAATTCTCCAGAAATTCCTGGTCAGTCCATAAAAATGGGGTACTTTTTTGTCCTGTGTGCAAAAATACTTTTTTTGATTTTTTTTTTGAGGCTGAAGAAAATTATACAGATTACTTTCACTGTAATTTCCAACATTTTACAGTTTATAGTAAATGCAGCAGATGTCTTCATATCAGAATGATTGGCTGCAGACACTTATAATCAGAATATTATTATGGTTTTCCAATGTGTCCATAAAATATATTGTTTGTACATGATTTTTTGATAATCAGCCCAGAAAAATAAAAAGTCAAGTTGGACACCCTGCTCATCCGTTATGTTTGGAAAGTGTGGATACAGGAGGACACTATTACTTATTTGCACTGGCGTTGTATATTATTTAGAAGTGTTTTTAATCATTGTCCTCGTATTTGAAATGTTTGCTGTATTTTTTATGCACTTAGGTGTTCTGTGATTTGTCTTTTTAGTTGCTGGTGTCCAGGCATAAAGCATTTTTCCTTTTTTTGTCCCTTAAAATTCAGGAATGTTTACAAGCTCGGCTTAGGAAGTTAACACCCAATGCAACAACTGCCAAAAATGTTAAGTAAAGTATACACAGCCGCTATGCATATTCTGATCTTCACATTCCCTCTTGTGCTTTACATCTAGGCCAAGCGCCTGTCGAGGGGAGATGCCGAGCATGTCTAGAGGGCTGCAGAGGACATGGACTTTAATCATTGAAAGGCCATAGCAGGATCCTGGAATTCTTTCCCATGTATGGGAATTTTCAGTCTAGCTCCCGTGTCCCCTCCCTTGGCAGAGAACACAGTAGTATATATGAGAAAGAAGTTTCCTAAAGTAGGAAACATGCATTATATCTAATGGGACTGATGGGGAAATATGGTTCATAAAGTCATAAAGGATGCTGCTTTATAATATCTGGCTCATTTGCAGCAGAGGAGGCTAAGCCTTAAAATGTCATTTCAGTCCACATTGTTAAAGAGATCAAAGCCGCTATTTTTGCAGAGTTGCCAATTAGAAAGCAATGCAATTGTTTACCTAAGACATGCAGGACCGTATTGATGTGGCTCATATACTAAATGCCTCACCGGCCTCTGGACTACTTATAAATGTCATGTTTCATTATGGAGAGAGCACGCTTGCTGTCATTGCTGCTTTCATGTGCGAGTCCTTCAGCGACGCTCTCCACTGCAGGAGACCGAGTTATAGATCACGATCGCCCACTGGCTCCATATTTCATAGGCCTGATTTATCTATGGTAGCATGCTGCCTGCCATGTGCCATGTTTTTATCATGGACTACAGATGTAAGCTCACATTATGAATGCCCTTGACAGGCATCAACCAAAGTCTTTTTGCTAAAGCTGCTGTGTTTTGACTCACGTATGTCAGAGAACAACTCCTAGTCTTCGGCAATGTTCACACATTCAGTATTTGGTCAGTATTGTACATCAGTGAGTGGGTGATAAATACAGAAGTGGTGTCATGTTTCTATTATAGTTTTCCTCTGAAACCTCCACTCCTGGTTTTCGCTTACAAATACTGATGTTAAAACACTGACCGAATACGGAATGTGTGAAAAAAGAGAGAAAATGGCCTATTGATGTCCAGATGCTGCAGAACCAGAGCGGAGGAGAAGCAAGACTTGAGGAGATTTAAAGCTTGATTTGCAGAATCCTTCCAGGTCCTAGAATTTGCACCTTTCCAAGAAAGAGCCATGAGAGAATCAAATATTTGGGAATAGTTCCTGATAGATTACTAGTATTAATCATGATGAGCAGCTTGGGATCGAAAAGTGGTGGTCAGTCAAAAATAGCGGAAACCTTCTCCTCATCCATCTGCAGACCTCTATCCTAAGAATGGTAAGTCATGATGTTCATACAGGTATTTCTTGAGGTTTGCATATTTATTTGCCACAGCCTATGTCCTTACCTATATTGAGGTCGGCTGACACAAGGTGAGGATTTAATACTAGAGATAGGATAGGACGGTATTGATTAGGTACACCTTGTCAAGGTGGGATGGCTTTCACGTTTTTTTAATCAAAAAAGAGTGTTAACCAAGTATACCATGCTATTTATATGTACTATGACTTATTTAGTTACTACAGAGCATATGCTCATTTTGTTTGTTTTTTCTTTGGTTTTGTCTGTGAAATGGCCACAGTGTGAACATTCTCGTACACATTCTACATTTCTTTGGTTTTTCTGTAGTTTATTATACTTTGTACAGACTGAGACATGGCTCCCCCTTTTTGAGCTAGGCATTTCATCCATATAGCTTCCCTGGGCATGTGGCTGAACAGTTGTGTCTTGGTTCTGGTCTGCCCCATGTATACATGTACTGTATATTGAGATCAGTTGACATAAGGTGAGGTTTTAATACTAGAGATGTAACATATCTATTGGGTACACCTTGTTGTGATGGGATTTTACTTTTTTTTATCAAAGTAGTGTTAACTAAGTACGCTATGTTATTTACATGTACCATTACTATTTATTTATTCACCTACTACATGGTATATGCTCATATTGTTTTTTTCTTGAGTTTTGTATTTTTTTGCCATAGTCAAAGTAACACAGAGTGGACAAATTAGCGAAGAAAAACCATATTATGTCATAGAAATTTTAAATACAATACGGTTAGGCAAGAACATACACCGAGGTCTCCCGGAGTGGTCGGAGGGTCAGCAGCCCGAGCAATTTCTGGAGGAATGGCTTAAGTCTTCACTGGGATATGGATTCTCCTCGATTCTCATTCTCGGTGGAGAGGGCCCATAGGGTCCCGACGAGACCTCTTCCTCCTGGAGCTCCCCCACGGCCTTTCCTGGCACGTCTCTTTAATTGTAGAGACAGAGATGCCATCCTTCGCTTGGCGAGATAGAAAGGCCTCATTAAATTCGATAATGCTACCATATCGATTTTTCCAGATTTTTCCATGGAACTTCAAAAGCAGCGGGCACGATTTATGGATGTCAAGAAACAACTTAGAGATAAGAACATCGTCTACTCCATGCTCTATCCAGCCCGGCTCCGTATCGTCCATAAGGGCTCCTCCTTGTTCTTCACAGACCCAGCGGAGGTGACCGAGTGGCTACGGTCTCGCGGGGGGCCGAATGTGGAAGACTCCTAACCTGGGTTCCCTGACTAACGGCAATATAAATAGAGCTTTCTGTCCAGGTGCGGAAAATGTCAACAATACCGGACACTGAATCCAGTGAGGGTATCCCCTTTTCAATCTGACTGTGGTAGTATGGAAATATACTCCCCTACTGTTCAAGTTTTGTTTAGTTTGGTTTTATGTACTAGTTTTGGTTGTTTACTAAATATGGTTGCCGCTAATACTAACTCTTTGCTCTGTGTGATGCCGCTGAACTGCACCCGAACAATAATGATATGCATTAATTCTCCCTTCAAAAGTAAACATGGGGGCTGAAATTATATGTATGACCTAGAACATACGAGGTATTAAAACCCCTCGAAAGAAAATTAAGGTATTTTCGCAGATAAAAAGATATCACCCTCATGTTGTAGCACTAATAGAGACACATTTAACAAGGGACACGGCTCGATGTATGCAAAAACCGTGGGTACAATGGTCCCTACATGCCTTCCATACTAGCTATTCAAGAGGGGTCTCTCTGCTGATACACAAGGAGGTCAGATGGGAGGCCAAGGAGGCGAGACGTGATCCAGAGGGTCGTTTCGTCTTTGTGCATGCATTCATTAACTCACGAGAGTATGTCTTGCTGTGTATCTATAACCCCCCTTCTGCTAACATGTCAATCCTCCATATGGCTCTGGGCTTCTCCTTAAAATATCTGGAAGCCAATGTTATTTGTATGGCAGACTTTAATTTAGTTATGAATCAATCCATGGATAGATTGAGATTAGACGACGCAGCATCAGGGGAAGCTTTACCTCAACCCCCCTCTCAATTGGCACTGTTTATGGATGGTAGTGGGTGGCTAGATTTATGGAGAATAAATCATCCAGGAGTTAAGGGGTACACCTGACATTCGTCTACTAGGCAGTCTCTATCTCGAATAGACTATATATTTGGGTCGGGTGGTTTGGCATTACGGGTGGATAGCATTGAACATGGTAATCGGGGGATCTCAGACCATAGCCCAATCATTCTTAAACTTAAATATGGGCAATCCGATAACAATAATAGGTCCTGGAAATTGAATCCCTTTTGGTTAAAATTAATAGACTCTAGCGATAGGACGGTCGATCAGTTGAATGGTTTTATTCTAACACATTCGGAACTCCAAAACCTTGGTTTATTTTGGGATACCCTGAAGGCATACTTGAGAGGATGCTTATCTTCTACCATTTCCTATATCAAGAGGGTGACGGCGAGGGAGGACGAGGAGATAGAGCAAAGATTAAAAGACTCGGATGCCACTTATATAGCTAATCAATCCAGCAGTAATAGAATTGAGTGGCTTACTTCCCAGAGACTATATACCCAACATGCAGACGCTAAGTCAAAACGCAAATTATTTTTCACTCTTCAGTCCTATTTTGAGCTGGGGAATCAGGCCAGCACACTCCTGGCCTTCTTGGTGCGCCAGCACGGCGCCTCCAACACAATATTGCAGATCCGGGTGTCCGGTGGCTCATTGGTGTCCTCTACTGATGGAATACTTCAGGGCTTTTATGATTATTATACTTCGCTGTACAAGTCTAGTAGTGGTTTTGATGTTGATGAATGCTTGGATTATTTATCGGATATAACATTCCCCTCGCTAAGCCCATCCCAACGAGCCCTTATGGAGGCTGAATTTACCCTGGAAGAGGTAGAACATGCTATAGCAGATATGGCTACTGGGAAGGCCCCGGGACCTGATGGGTTTCCCATTGAATTTTATAGGAAATACCGTGATAAATTAGCACCTATATTACTGAAGGTACTCAAGGGAATATGGGAGGGAGAATCTGTGCCCGAAATGTTTTATGATGCTAATATTATCGTGCTCAGGAAGGAAGGGAAGGATCCTCTAGATTGTGGATCATATAGACCAATTTCTTTGGTGAATGTGGACTATAAAATTTTTTCTAAAATTCTAGCTACTAGATTGAATACGATCATATTAGATCTCATACACCCGGATCAAACCGGTTTTATGCCCGGGAAAAATACTTCTATTAATATCAGACGGGTGCAATCGGTCATTCAATATAGTTCACTAGAACCGGATAACAAGTGGGCATTGGCTTCGCTGGACGCAGCCAAGGCTTTTGACTCCCTTGAGTGGTCCTTTTTAATTGCATGTCTGCGGAAATATGGGTTTGGGAATACATTTCTGAGAGGGATAGGTACATTATATGCGAAGCCTGGGGCACGTATGATGGTGAACGGCTCTATGTCTGCACCATTTTCTTTGCATAGGGGAACTCGCCAGGGATGCCCTCTCTCCCCAGCTTTGGCAATAGAGGCCAGGGCCGGACTGGCCATAGGGCAGTTCTGGCAAATGCCAGAAGGGCCGGTGGCAGCAGTGGGCCGCGGCGACGGGGGGGCCCATTTACGGTGCGCAGCTGCAGCCGGAATACTCACCTCCGGGAGTCGGGCCGTCCGTCACCATGGATACGACGCAGCCAGAGTCACTTCCGGGCCGGGCCTGCTGCTGGGACTGAGTTTCACACAGCTGCGCCTGCAATACTCACCAGTCACCACTGGCGCCGCCATCACCATGAATCCGGGCCGGCGGTCGCTCTCTCCTGTCACTTCCGGATGTGAGAGCTCGTCAGATTCCTAAGAGCTCAGAGAAGAAATCCAGCTGCTGTCATCCACGCGTCCAGGACAGGTCCAGGCGTCCAGCGGCAGCGCAGAAAGACGAGCGGAGCAGGAGCAGCAGTCAGGTGTCATAAGTTAATAGGAGGAATGTGGTGCCATAAAAATTCCTTTTCTGCCCTCTGCATCTTACAGTATAATGGCTTTCCCGTGACCTCTGACCTGTTTACAGGCCACTTACACAAACACAGATCTGAGCTGTGAATCGTAAATAGCAGCCCCAGCACCTGTGTCCTGCAGAGGGGACATTGCAGGCTGTTAGCACAGACCTCTATGGTAATCCCTTTTCCTTGCCTTATTAACTATTGCACAGCTGGAGGCAGATTGCATTGGGCAAAGGTGCAATGTGCTGCATGCAGTCCCCCCTGTTTGGATGGGTACTATCACCTTCCATGCATGGCCACTGGAACAATCACTATTGTTTGCCTTCACTTTAAATCTCTCCTCCCAGGGGGTTTGCAGGAGCTGAATCATCTCCAGGGGAGATCCAAGTTCCAGCATTGCTGTGACCCTGATGTCAGAGGGGGCGCTATTAACATAGCACTGGCCATGCAACTGCAAAGAGAGAAAAACACACTGTAAAGAGGTGGGCGGCCATGACTAGATGCCTCATCTGTGCGGCCTGACCTGCCTGTTTGTAATGATGGATCTGGCAGTCTGTGCTACATACTACGCGGCTGTGCTATATACTACGCGGCTGTGCTATATACTACGCGGCTGTGCTATATACTACGCGGCTGTGCTATATACTACGCGGCTGTGCTATATACTACGCGGCTGTGCTATATACTACGCGGCTGTGCTATATACTACGCGGCTGTGCTATATACTACGCGGCTGTGCTATATACTACGCGGCTGTGCTATATACTACGCGTCTGAGCTATATACTACGCGGCTGGGCAATATACTACGTGGCTGGGCAATATACTACGTGTCTGTGCTATATACAGTACTACGTGGGCTGTGCTATATACTATGTGGCTGTGTTATATACTACGTGGGCTGTGCTATACGCTACATGGCCTGTGCTATATTTCTCTGCTGTATCTCTGCTTCATGAATTGTGGTATGTGTTAAAGAGGGGGGCCCACTGAGACTCTTTCGCCCGGGGCCCTCAAAAACCTGGAGCCGGCCCTGAGTGGGCCGCTCGAGTGTGCCGCTGTCGGCACACTTCCCACGCTGTCGCGGCACACTCCCGGCCCCACATTCAACTATACCGGCGTCATAGACGCCGGTACAGTTGAATGCAATGATGGAGGAGAGAGCGTCTGCTGACGCCCCCTCTCCCATCATTCCCCGCTCTGCCTGCCGCTGACACTGCGGGTGCGCGATGACGTCGTATCATCGCGCACCTGCTGTGTGACCGGGCGGGCAGACTGCGACTGCTGAGGCCGGAGCCAGGAGCAGCGCGGGACACAAGGAGAGAGGTGAGTAGAGTGTTTTGGTTTTTTTTATCAATGAGTGATGACTGGATTGTGGAGCTATTGGGGGGGGGGGCTGCCTGCATTACTTTCTATGGGGGCTGCCTGCCTGCATTACATTCTATGGGGGCTGCCTGCCTGCATTGCATTCTATGGGGGGCTGCCTGCCTGCATTACATTCTATGGGGGCTGCCTGCCTGCATTACATTCTATGGGGGCTGCCTGCCTGCATTACATTCTATGGGGTCTGCCTGCCTGCATTACATTCTATGGGGTCTGCCTGCCTGCATTACATTCTATGGGGGGCTGCCTGCCTGCATTACATTCTATGGGGGCTGCCTGCCTGCATTACATTCTATGGGGGCTGCCTGCCTGCATTACATTCTATGGGGGCTGCCTGCCTGCATTACATTCTATGGGGGCTGTGCTGCATTATATTGTATGGTGTCTGCCTGCATTACATTCTATGGGGGCTGGCTGCATTCCATTCCATGGGCCTGTGCTGCATTATATTCTATGGGGCTGGCTGCATTCCATTACATGGGCCTGTGCTGCATTATATTCTATGGGGCTGGCTGAATTCCATTCCATGGGCCTGTGCTGCATTATATTCCATGGGGCTGGCTGCATTCCATTCTATGGGCCTGTGCTGCATTACATTCTATGGGGCTGTGCTGCATTACATTCTATGGGGCTGTGCTGCATTACATTCTTTGGGGCTGTGCTGCATTACATTCTATGGGGCTGTGCTGCATTACATTCTATGGGGCTGTGCTGCATTACATTCTATGGGGCTGTGCTGCATTACATTCTATGGGGGCTGTGCTGTATTACATTCTATGGGGCCTGTGCTGCATTACATTCTATGGGGGCTGTGCTGTATTATAGTCTATGGGGGCTGTGCTGTATTATAGTCTATGGGGGCTGTGCTGTATTATAGTCTATGGGGGCTGTGCTGTATTACAGTCTATGGGGACTGAGCTGTAATGCTGGATACAGCTGTAATTATATGTTATATAGTCGTGTTACACTCCCCTCACTTCTTGTAGCCTACAAGTGTACAAAGATATTATACAGTCACCATGCGACAAGTGGGCCTGTGTGACTTCAAATGCCAGGGCTGAATTTTAGTCCCAGTCCGGCCCTGATAGAGGCCTTGGCAATACGGATGAGGTCCTCTGTAGACATTAAAGGGATACATATTGCTGATCGAGTGGACATTATTGGTCTTTGTGCTGATGATATGGTGGTGTTTATGGACCAAACGGAAGATACATTACCAAAAGTAATAACGATGATTGATAAATGTAGTAAATTTTCTGGTCTCTATATAAATTGGGATAAGTCTACTCTGATGCCTCTCTCCCATACCCCAATGTCATGCCTTGAAACCCTCTCGCTGCTGCCCATTGTCTCCAATTTTAAATATCTGGGAATACATATGTCCCAGCGCAGTCACCTAGATTTGCATCTCAATATATATCCACTACTGGACGTGGTTAAATCTAAATTTGCTACCTGGGACAAGCTCCCGCTATCTGTGGATGGTCGTATCAACCTGATCAAAATGATATTGCTCCCAAAATTGAGCTACTGTTTTCTGCACAGTGCCGTTTTAATACCTAAATCTTTCTTTGCAACCCTACACTCCCTTACTACATCTTTCATATGGGGGAAGGCTAGGCCTAAACTTAAATTATCCACCCTGCAGAGACCCAAACAGGGGGGTGGGGCGGCCTTGCCGGACTTCTATTTATATTACCTTGCTGGGCAGGCTAAAATGATAAATAAGTGGATGCCCGGGAAATCTCTTCCTAACTCTGAAAGCCATATACTGCATTCAGCTAAAATTGATTGCCCGCTGGGTTTTTTGGAGATGGAGAAAATTGCTGTTCCTCGTTTGCTTCCTTTGCTCCGATTGGCACGATCAATATGGAGGCAAATTAAAAAAGTAACAAAATTTGTCGATATAGCAGCCGAAATGCCGCTGTGGAATAATGGTTATTTTCCGGGATTATTAGGCCATCCGTCTACTGAATTTTGGATATCGTATGGTGTCCTCACAGTGAGTAATATACATAACCAGGGGATTTTTGTTTCCTTTGAACAATTACAAAATACTCATAACATACCGAAGTCTCAATTTTTCCGCTACTTACAATTAAGATCAGCCTTCCAATCGCATGTACGGAATATGGGTACAGGTCGAGCTATTTCAACTCTACCGTTAATAGGAATTCTTAACTCGCAGGGTCCTCAGGGACTTATTTCCTCTTTATATACCTATCTGTTATCCATAGGCGAAGGATCTACCATAGATTCAATTAAGGGAAAATGGGGGAGGCTTCTTCCAGATACACTGGGAGAAGAATGGGATGAAATCTTGGAATCTTCAACTAAGGTCTCCCCATCAATCAATAATAGGATGACCCAACTGTACATCATATATCAATCCTATTTGACCCCGACTCATCTTTTTAAAATGGTCCGTCTTCATTCATCAGACTGCTTGAGGTGTCACTCCAGTAATGCAGATTTTATCCATATGATATGGAAATGTCCTGTTGTTTTTCAATATTGGAGAGAGGTGACGATACTATTGACATCCTTGGTGTCGATCCCTGTCCCACTTGAGCCACTGGTATGTTTGTTTGGAGTATGGGAGGCGGAGGCCTGGGATCACCACACGGGAATTTTTCTGAGGGAGTCGCTGTTTATGGCGCGAAAGGTGTTGGCACTACGATGGATGGGAGGTTCTTGTCCATCTCTTAGAGCATGGGTTGACTTAGTGAACTCTATTATTCCACACGAGCGAACGTTGTATAAAAATAGAGGTTGTCCAGCCAAATTTGAGAAGATATGGGGAAGATGGAACTCATCCTGCCATATTGTTTAGGTCAAATAACTCAGTATATGCATAAGAAAAGGGTGTACGATTATGCGGACACTATTTACTCACAGGGCGGAATCTATTTAGAACTCTCCTGCAGGCGGCACTATGTTAGTTTTAGAGGTTTTATTAGAAGTTAATATAGTTAAGGTTCGAAATAAGACATTAATGATCAACATGCACAGTTTATTATCTTTCTAATATTTTAGACATGGCTACGTATGGTAATTTTCTGTAATTAATGGATAATGATGAATACAAGCAAATGTGTGTATGATTTATTCTGCAATCAATAAACTAATTTAAAAAAAAAAAAGAACATACACCGAAAGGACACCTTGGAAAATGTTGTTACCAAAGTGATGAAAACCTGCTGGAGCTTTGCGGAAACCAAAGGGAATGACAAAGTATTTGTAGTGTCTATTATTTATTTATTTATTTATATATATTTATATAGCACCATTGATTCCATGGTGCTGTACATGAGAAGGGATTACATACAAGTTACAGATATCACTTACAGTAGACAAACTTACAATGACAGACTGATACAGAGGGGCGAGGAGGGGCGTGTCATGTCGGACGCTGTTCAGACCAGGTCGTTCGACAGACAGCGGTAATTCCCCTTTTGACCACTATTTGCTCATTGGCGTCGGCTAGATTTTATCTAGCTGTTCCGGGGTTAATTTACCTGATCCTCGGATTGGAAGCTGGGCCATGCCCATTGCCTTTAAATAGTTCTCCTGATCATTGGGCGTCGCCGATTATAGCTTCTGTCTTGTGCGTTGTTATCTCGGTCTGGAGTGGAGAGCTGGTTGTTGGAGATTCGTTGCTGGTGGTGTATTTCCCTTTGTCTTATTTACTCCTTCCTATATTTGTATTTATTTTGCCCTGCACATTTATAGTGTATTCCTGAGTGACTGCGGCGTGGTGTATATTTTCCTTTATCCTTGTCTGTGCTAACTGTGGGTATTAGTGTATTACCTCTTCACTGGGTGGTGGGCGGAGGTTTCAGCCTAGGGTTGAAACAGGAGACAGGGTGAGGTTCGAGGCCTGGACATGCACACCATCAGTGTAAACTCCAGGTAGAGGGTCAGTCAGGATTTCCCTAGTCTGAGGGAGATTTCAGGGGCCCTGGTTATTAGCTCTCGCTCACCTAGTTCCCCCGTGACAATATAATTGGCTCAACAACAAAAAAGAAAAAAAAAAAGGGGTTTCTTTTTTTTTCTTTTGTCATGGATCCCATGACTTCCATAACCCGCCAGTTGGAGGCGCTGTCCCTACAGGTCACTGAGTTGAGGGGGGCAGTTCAGCAACAGGGACTAGCAGTATCTAAAGCGCAAGCTGGAGCGACAGGAAGCGTTGCTGAGCCTAAATTCCCTTTGCCTGAAAAATTTGCTGGGGAACGCAGTAAATTTGTTTCTTTTCGTGAAGCTTGCAAACTATATTTCCGTATGCGCCCGATCTCCTCGGGTAATGAGGCTCAGAGTGTGGGCCTGGTGTTGTCATTGTTAAGCGGGGATCCCCAAGCATGGGCGTTTTCTTTGCCATCTGATTCTGCTGCATTTGACTCTGTGGAGAGTTTTTTTTCCTCTCTTGGGAAAATCTACGATGAACCTGACAGAATGGCTCTAGCAGAATCTAAGATACGCACTATTCGCCAGGGGGAGCGAGTTGCAGAGGAATACTGTTCTGAATTTCGTCGCTGGGCGATCGATACACAATGGAATGATCCAGCATTGCGGAGTCAGTTTATTCATGGGGTTTCTGGAAGGGTTAAAAAAGCTCTTCTGATGTACGAGACTCCTGCTTCTCTAGATTCCGCTATGAGTCTGGTTGTCCGCATTGATCGCCGTTTGCGTCAAGGGGAGCATGAGACACCGCCTATGGGAGAGGGTTTAGGTTCGCGTGAGGTTGCTGCAGGTGAGCCCACGGAGCCTATGCAAATCGCAGGGGTGTCACATGTGAAGCGTCGAGCCCCTGAGCTCAGGAAGCAGGGAGCCTGTTTTTACTGTGGTAAAACTGGTCATTTTATTAACATCTGTCCTCTGCTGTCTAAGAAAAACGCAACGGCGGAAAACTTCTAAGCTCAGAGGGTGTGGAGGAGACCAATCTGAGCTTATGTATATCCTCCATGGTTTTTTCTCAATGCATGCTCCCTGCTAAGGTTTTTATCGCTGGCAGTGAGCTGCCAATTACTGTTTTTGTGGATAGTGGTTCAGCCACAAATCTCATTGATGAGGAGTTTGCGCGCACAGCAGGTTTTAGGATTGAAAAACTGTCTCATCCTATCCGCGTGGTCACCATCAATGCTGCTCCTCTCTCTCAGGGGGAGATTACTGAATTTGTGGCTGAGGTGAAACTCCACATTGGGGTTCTACATTCCAAGCGGGTTACATGTAAGGTGCTCAGGAATCTTCCTGCTCAGGTGGTTTTGGGTTTTCCTTGGTTGTCCATGCACAACCCGGTAATTGACTGGAAAACTCAGGACATAATTCAGTGGAGCGAGTTCTGCCAGGAGAATTGCCTGGCCACATGTGTGGCTGCGGTGACTTCAAGCGTTCCGGAGTCACTTCTGGATTTTGTGGATGTGTTCTCTGAAAAGGGTTGTTCAGAGTTGCCGCCACATCGTCCCTATGACTGTTCTATCAGGTTTAAACCAGGGGCCAAGTTGCCTAAAGCAAGGATGTTTAACATCTCTGGTCCGGAGAGACAAGCGTTAAAAGATTATATTGCTGAAAGCTTGAACAAAGGGCACATCAGGCCGTCATCCTCGCCGGTGGCAGCAGGGATCTTCTTCGTGAAGAAGAAAGATGGCGGATTACACCCGTGTTTGGATTTCAGGGAGTTGAACCAGATTACGGTTCGTGATCCATACCCGATGCCACTGATACCAGATTTGTTCAACCAGGTGGCGGGTGCTAAGTGGTTTACCAAGCTTGACCTCAGGGGGGCGTACAACCTCATAAGAGTCCATCAAGGTGATGAGTGGAAGACGGCTTTTAATACCCCTGAGGGTCATTTTGAAAATTTGGTGATGCCTTTTGGGTTGACTAACGCACCTGCAGTGTTCCAACATTTCATCAATGATGTGTTCTCGCATGTTTTGGGGAAATTCGTTATCGTGTACCTAGATGACATCCTCATATATTCTTGCGACCGTGATGCTCATTTAAATCATGTCAGGCAGGTGTTACAGCTTCTCAGAGAGAATAAGCTGCATGCTAAACTTGAAAAATGTGTATTTTCTGTTCAAGAGTTGCCTTTCTTCGGTTATATTGTGTTCGCTTCTGGTTTTAAAATGGACGCCGCTAAGGTGCAAGCGGTGCTGCATTGGGAACGTCCTGATAACCTGAAAGCACTTCAGCGGTTCCTTGGGTTTTCTAACTACTATAGGAAATTTATCAAGGATTTTTCCATCATTGCTAAACCGCTAACTGACATGACTAAAAAGGGTACCAATTTCTCCGTTTGGCCTGAGGCTGCTGTGCGCGCATTTGAATTTCTTAAGAACAGTTTTGTTTCAGCCCCTATTCTTGTGCAGCCAGACGTATCAAAACCCTTTGTTGTGGAAGTCGATGCGTATGAGGTTAGTGTGGGGGCAGTACTATCTCAAGGCTCATCTTTGAGTGGTTTGCGTCCATGCGCCTATTTCTCCAAGAAACTGTCGTCCGCCGAATGTAACTACGATATCGGCAACAGGGAGTTGTTGGCAATCAAGTTGGCCTTTGAGGAATGGCGACACTTCTTGGAGGGGTCGGTACATCAGGTTACTGTTATTACCGATCATAAGAATCTGCTGTATTTGGAGTCAGCCAAGTGTCTGTCCCCCAGGCAGGCTCGCTGGGCATTGTTTTTCACGCGGTTCAATTTTGTTGTCACTTACAGACCGGGGTCTAAAAACACTAAGGCGGATGCTCTGTCCAGGTGTTTTCCGGGGGGTGAACCTCGGGAAGATCCAGTACCCATCCTCCAAAAGGGTGTTGTGGTTTCGGCTCTCACTACCGAGGTTGAGGCTGAGATTGCCGAGGCTCAGGAGGAGGTACCATCTGAGCTTCCCATCAACAAATCTTTTGTACCGCTTCATCTCCGCTTAAAGGTTTTGGCGGAGCATCATGATGCTGTCCTGGCTGGCCACCCAGGGGTTAGAGGTACCTTGGAGTTGGTGTCACGTCGGTTTTGGTGGCCCAAGATCCGACAGGACGTGGTCTCATACGTGTCAGCTTGTACCACGTGCGCTAGGGCTAAGACGCCCCGCTCCCGTCCTATTGGCACACTAAGGTAGTCAGACTTCATGGGGTTCCGTCTGACATCGTGTCTGATAGGGGGTCTCAGTTTGTGGCAAAATTTTGGAAAGCATTTTGCTCACGGCTGGGGATCAAGTTGTCTCATTCTTCGGCGTTCCTTCCTCAGTCAAATGGTCAGACTGAGCGTATGAACCAAAATTTGGAACAGTACCTACGCTGCTTTGTCTCTGATAATCAGGAGGAGTGGTCTACCTTTCTTCCTTTGGCTGAGTTTGCCATCAATAATCACCGCCAGGAGTCGTCTGGGGAGTCTCCTTTTTTTGTGTTTACGGGCTACATCCTCAATTTTGTACCTTGAGTCAGAGGGGCTCTTCCGGCGTTCTGGAGGAGGATCAGTTAGGAGCACAATTGTCATCAGTCTGGAGGAGAGTTAAACAGCGCCTGTTGAGTGTGGGTGCTAGGTACAAACGTGTGGCTGACAGTAGGCGTGTGCCAGGTCCGGACCTGAGTGTGGATGACTGGGTGTGGTTATCCACAAAAAACATAAGACTCAAAATACCGTCCCTTAAATTGGGTCCACGGTTTATTGGTCCATTTAGGGTCACCGCCGTCATTAACCCAGTAGCGTACCGATTGGAGCTCCCTACGGTGTATAAGATACACAATGTGTTCCACAGGTCTCTTCTAAAGAAGGTGGTGGGTTCTGTGGACGCGGCGCCTATGCCACCTCCAGTCTTGGTGGATGGTAATTTGGAGTTTGAAGTCTCCAAGGTGGTTAACTCTCGTGTAGTGCGTCGCACTTTACAGTACTTGATACACTGGCGTGGTTATGGGCCTGAGGAGAGGTCCTGGGTACCAGCCTCAGATATTCATGCGGATCGGCTGGTCAGGTTTTTTCATCGTTGCCATCCAGACAAGCCGGGTCCTATAAGCCGTGAGGGCCCTGGGGTCCCTCGTAGAAGGCGGGGTACTGTCATGTCGGACGCTGTTCAGACCAGGTCGTTCGACAGACAGCGGTAATTCCGCTTTTGACCACTTTTTGCTCATTGGCGTCGGCTAGATTTTATCTAGCTGTTCCGGGGTTAATTTACCTGATCCTCGGATTGGAAGCTGGGCCATGCCCATTGCCTTTAAATAGTTCTCCTGATCATTGGGCGTCGCCGATTATAGCTTCTGTCTTGTGCGTTGTTATCTCGGTCTGGAGTGGAGAGCTGGTTGTTGGAGATTCGTTGCTGGTGGTGTATTTCCCTTTGTCTTATTTACTCCTTCCTATATTTGTATTTATTTTGCCCTGCACATTTATAGTGTATTCCTGAGTGACTGTGGCGTGGTGTATATTTTCCTTTATCCTTGTCTGTGCTAATTGTGGGTATTGGTGTATTACCTCTTCACTGGGTGGTGGGCGGAGGTTTCAGCCTAGGGTTGAAACAGGAGACAGGGTGAGGTTCGAGGCCTGGACATGCACACCATCAGTATAAACTCCAGGTAGAGAGTCAGTCAGGATTTCCCTAGTCTGAGGGAAATTGCAGGGGCCCTGGTTATTAGCTCTCGCTCACCTAGTTCCCCCGTGACAGGGCGAGAGTACTCTATCACGAGTACTTAATGCCATTTTCAAATCATCACAGGTTTTACTGCTGGTGAGGTTATCGGCTTCAAGGAGTTTCAACTTGGAAAAAATATGAGATCGCTTTAACGGAATGAAGAGTTCAGAGACAACAGGCAATGGACAGAGATCTTTCATAATAAACTTATGCAAACCATAATGGTCTGTGCAAAATTTGCCACAAACTTTGGGATGAAGTTCCTCCCTAAATAGTCCTCAACTTAGGCAGACATTGGATAATTTGGTTCTGGTCCGTCAACCAAATGATCATTAGAGCATCCAATCTTAACCAAGCAAGTCCCAAAAGTACTGAGACATCAAAGAGAAGTAAAAGTAAAAAAAGAAATATCTTTAAAATGAAACACTCTAACCTGGAGAAACACCAGCTCAGAGTGACAGCAAATGAGATATTGAGGTATAGCAAAGATATTTGCAGAAAAGAGGTTTAAATGGAATATTCAGCTTTCTGGCCATAAAGTAGTCAATTAATGTTTTTGCAGCTCTGGAGTCCATGGACACCTCCTATTGACTTGCAACCAGATCCATTAACAGCCCAGGGAAGGCCTCAGCCTCAAACGGCAGAGGTATGGAGATGCCACTGTACCTTTGAATCCATAGCTTGAGTATTCTCTTATGGCTCATCTGTGAGGTGGATTCGCTAAGCCATAGTCTGGATATTCAGCATGAACAGGAGGTATCAGTACAGTAAGAAACAGAAGAGATGGGTATGCTGGACGGCACATGGACAAATAGAGCAGGACTTGCAAGACGTCATAGGGAGCAGCATGGAGAAGCAGAGCTAGATATGCTGGACGGCACATAGAACAATGTGGAAATAATAAAACAGAAGATTTTAGTCTGCACTGGGAACAGTAGAGTTGATATGCTGGCCAACACACCTGAGGTTTAAAGATGCAGAGCTCAGCAGTACGGCAGAGTTGGGCGAGTCATGAGACATACTTGAGGGTTGATGTAGCAAAGGCCAGCGGTATGGCTGGCTGAGTATGTAAGAAGACACACAAGAAGGAGAGGTAGCAGAGCTCAGTGGTATTGCAGAAGATTTCTTAGGAAGCATACTTGAGGGAGCAGATCCAAGATTATGAAATGGAATCCTTTAGAATGATAATAGCAAGCACACCTAACTTACTTGAACACTCAGGCAGTGCGCCGCCTCAAGGACAGGGTTTAAAATTCCTAGAGAGGTGGTATTAGAGGTATAGAGGTGCACACCTCCTTACTACAGTAGCATAAGGAGCAGCTCACCAGAAGAGTAGGATGGAGACCCCGAGGCTGGTTCCAGGGCAGGTAAGTAACACACATATACAGACATGGCTCTGATTTTGGAAAAAAAAAGTATATTTTTCTATTTCCGTAAAACCCATTTAAGTGCTCCTCAATATTCACTTACTAAACAAATGTGTTATTGCACTGCATGAGGATGCAAATATACATAGCAGTAGGACTGCATGATCACTCCTTTTGTCCCAGCATGCTCCATCTACTTGGCTGTAGAAATCCTGGAAACTTGCAGTCTTAGACTCATAAATTTGGCTTACAGAAAACCAACTCCTCACATGAGTTACAATGTAGTGCTGGCAATCACAATGCCTTAGTTCCAGCCACTCTATTAACCCTGACAGGTGGAACCAGCCCTGAATAGTCCACCCCATCATGGGACAGGTCACATTTTCTTGACAAGCTCTTGCTAGGAGTCTGAATCCCAACTACGCAGCCGTCTGTCTTGACCACCTGTCACATGCCATGGTGTCATTGTCAGTAAGAAACCTTTCTCAGAGTAACTTTACTTTTTACAAATGAGCCAAAAAGATATGTAGGTTATAGCAGAAGTGTTATCTCATTATCACTAAATGATACACTAAATCCTGAAACAGAACCCCAATTTTACGTTCACTGTGATGAGGACAACCAAGCTTACCAAAATATTTACTTAGCCTAAATATATATGATATGAAAACCCCTTAAAGAGATCTTGTCGGCCCTTCTGAAATGTATTTTGCATTAAATAACCATTCTGCAGCATCTTTTCTTAAAACTGTGGCTTGTGCCATTCTCCTCTCATTTCCAACAGAATTTTCCAATAAATTGACAGCAGGGTGCTTCCAGATGAGGGCGTGCCCAATATTGTCCAATCAGAGTTGGCAGTTCCAGACTCCGTAGGGACACACCCCTTAAACTGAATGATAATGCCCAATTGTCAATTTATTCATAAATATTCAGGAAGAGTAAAACTGGAACAGCATTACATGGAGTTATGCTAAAAAAATTATTATTTTATGGGGGATTTCCTTAGCAGACATGTTAGGAGAGGTAACAGTTCAAATTAAAATCTCATGAAATGCAAAGAAAGGATAAAAGTATAGTGTCCTCTTATCTGCCCAAATGTAATTCTGCGCTTATGTTCTGTTTTTAGCACTTTTTTTTCAGGGAGGATCCACCTGTAAAAGACAATGTATGAACCTACCCTTACAGCAAAAATTAATTTTAGCCAAAAATAAATGCAACTAAATAAAAAAATAGCTCTGTAGGTGTTAAAGGGCACCTGTCATCTGATTAATGCTGCCCAAAACACGGAGCCTGGCTGCACAATTCCTGCCAAGTAGATTTTTCTCTGACACAGTCTAGCTAGAAGATATGGCAGGGACCAGAGATAGATCTGGCCCGGCCCTCTCGGCACCACTCTAGTTGATTGACAGGTCTCTCTTATAGCAAAAGACCTCACCTAGGGATATGCTTGGAAAAGATGGTTTGGGCAGTGTGAATCAGCTGGCAGGTTCCCTTTAACAAAAATAAATATACCGTTAATGGGTTGTAAAATGATAACTTCATTGTAAATTATTTTTTAACTTTGCTATCGTCAGAAATCTTAGTCACCACAAATGCAAAATTAGAAGACATATCTAGCAGACAAAGGTATGAAGTGACAGCTTTGCTGAAGGCAAGAAATGTTTTTTCTTTTTTTTTTTATGCCAGCATCCCTTTAAGCCAGCCGTGGTGATGTAATTGGGGCTATGATAGAAGAAGTCAGCATGTCTGGAGTATTTCTAGGTAAGCATCTAACCTCTAAAAATGCAGCACCCACTTTATAATTCCGCTGAATTGCTACAAAAGAGAAGTCTCCGGTTGATTTAAAGACGAGCTCTGGTGTCTCAACACAGACGCTATTAAATTCTAGGAAAATGAAGTGAAAAATCAAACTTTAAATGCACATTAAACTCGATGAGAAATATCCGCAAACTGATCCTCCTGTTGGACAAATAGAGGTCGCCCTGTACCCCAGGCCTGCTAATTCTTATTAATGGATGCATATTCTTGATGTGTGAGTAATTCTTAAGAATAATCTGCGGACTCCTTGTCATCCCTGGAGAGTTTTAGGTCGTCTTTGTAAGTACAGGTTAATTAATACCTAAGGTTACTTACCGAGGAGACAATGATATGCACTTCAGCTGATTCTTCCCTAATAGTGCTGGGAATTTATATGACTCCAATATGAAGAATGAAATAGATTTCACTCTGGTCTCTGGATAATGTAACAGTCATTAAAAAAAAGGTCACTGAGATCTGCATATCTGCATAGTGCCGGATGAGATTAACATACAGTCAAACATCTCACCATTGACAAGGTCACGTGTAAGCCTGCAAGAATGTGGCTAGCAAGTCTGGCTAGTGTCGCGGTACTAGGAGCATATTGTCATTAGTCTCAGGGCAGGTGCACACCAGCGCATAGTCTCTCATCCGAGAGAATTGGGTTGATTATGCAAATCATACTCTGATCAGAGTGTGATCATAGTGTGCTCCGATTCTCTCGGGTGAGGAAAAGATGGAGAAAATAATTTTTCCATCTTCTCCATTCTACGAGTGAGCGGAAATCAGACTGCATTCAGCTGTCATCCAAGTGCAGTCCGATGATTTGCATGCACTCATTAACTTGAAGGTCCAGGTGTGATCCGAATATTGCGTCAAACTCGGGGCATGCAGAAATCCTTTTCTTGAACCGTCTTTGTCAGAGGAAACAATTTGACATGTACACAGCCACATAGGATAACATTGGTCCGAGTGCGATCCGATGATTTGTCGGATCGCACTTGGACTATAAAAACAGTCGTCTGCATGAGCCCTTAAAGTGAAATTAGAGCACGGTATTCAAACAAAAAAGATCATTCTATAAAGTTTTCGGCAATGGACTTAGGAAGAGAAAACTCCATTCTGGTGATGTCTGCTGGATGTCACTAATAACCACATGCACTACACTGACCACTGTAGAAACAACCCAAACTTCAAACTTCTACATCAAGAGGGTCCACTTTTAAGAGGAACATTGCAGCTTAAAAGTCTCCTCACCTTGGCATGTCAGGCTTGACATGTCACTCACTACAAGGAGAAACGTTACCCCTTGGATCCCAGTCAGACTCCTCTCAACCAGCCAAATCAGATCTCATACTTTGCACTGATGAGGGGCAGTACCACGAAACACAGTGTCTGCAAATTGAGATTTTGTTTTTGGCTTTTACCCTAAGGCCGGCGTCACACTAGCGAGTTTTACGGACGTATGAGCGCAGAAAATGCATCCGTAAAATACGCATAACACACGGCCCAATGATTCTCTATGGCCCAGCTCCTATTTTACTGATCCGTATTATACGGTCTTCTACGGCCGTAGAAAATCGCAGCATGCTGCGTTTGTCACCGTATTGCGCAAAAAAAATCGCCAATGAAAGTCTATGGGGGCGAGAAAAATACGGATTCCACATGGACCAGCAGTGTGACTTGCGAGAAATATGCAGCAGTGTTCTATAGAAAAGCTGGTAATTCAATTGCCGGCTTTTCATTTCTCCTTCACAAACCCGACAGGATATGAGACATGGTTTACATACATGAGCAAGAAAATTCCAATAAACATCGTTGGTGGTGCATATAAATCACCAAAACATTAATGATATATAACCGGGTCAATACACCACCCATGTATGGACAATGAGGATAACTGCCAACGCATAGTAGACTAAGAACAAGAGGAATGCAGTCATAGAATCCAATAAAAACACTTTTTATTAGTAAACAGTAAAAATATACATACAAAAGACCAGACAGTATACAGCGAGACTAGTAGATGACAAAAAAATGCCAAAGGCAACATGAAACAACTAGTCACCTAAGGTCTGATGTCCCCAACGGTAGTCCAGAAACAGCCCATAGGAGTAAAAGGGCATGTAACATGTCAAAAAATCAGTGCAAAAAAGGTATCAAGCAGCCACAGTGTCTATGTCCAAATAAGACCCATAGCAGTAAGCAGTAGTATGGCTACAGACATGAGAAAACACTATAGTATACATATCACCTGATGTAGAGAATCCGGACCAGCGCAGGGGACACCGGACCACCCCGACGCGCGTTTCGGCACGTGTACCTTCCTCAGGGGTCGCATAGCGGTATGTGGGCACATCAAACTTATTTATACCAGACCCTTTGATGAAAAAAGATATTCAGCTGTGCAGCGCAGCCTCCGTCCGCCCAGCAAAGCAGATCAGCCGACAACCGGAAACACACGGGGCCCCACGTGATCCGGAAGTACGTGATCAGTAGCCGGAGCAGGTTGGGGCAACAAGCGCTTGCGCAGATGAGTAAACAGTATACGGCGGCCATGTTTGAGAAGGGCAAACGGAAGGGCACGAACGCCGAACTAGGTACAGGCTAGTAGCACATATTAAATGGAAACATATATGTGTATCACAGCTTATACCCAAGAGGGCAGTGCAAGGTGAAGGAAAATATGAACCACAACTATCCCTAACGGGATGCACAGATACGATCTAAACACCCAGGGCTCATAAATTGATTAGAAACATAATGTCAACGCATGCTGGTATAGAGCAACATTAAACAATATTGAGATGTTACTATATATTATCCCAGATGGAATATACAATAGATATACCTTTTATGAGAACAAATATATGTTTTTTTAGAGATACACATAACCACACTAATACAGATAGCAAATAAACATATAACGGGAAGTCCCATATACAGCATAGTGGTCCAACATAGTAATGTGATTATGGTCAGGATAAATATATATATATAAAAAACAAGTAAAAACCATATAGAACATAATGCAAATAATCAAAATTAAGTGGCCATATAATAGGCATATATATCCAATAAATGAAGACAGCGTCTGAACGTTCCCGCAGGGTTAACGATCCCCTTCTGATTCCACATCTCTTCCATCATGATTTTGCCGATTAAGTGCAGGCAGCCAACAATCAATATATACAAGTATGGGTCCTAAATAGCAGTAGAATAAAAATAAGAATTAAAATCAAAGTAAAAGCATCATGATGCGGAGAGGCAAATATAGGCACAGCAGCGTGACGACTACAGAAAAGGAGCATAGCTTATATTCTCGTTTAAGCCCAATGGATGTACTGTATTAAGCAACCAAATCCAACGCGTCTCTAATTGACCGAGACGTTTAAACATATTCCCACCGCGAATATTGACATTTAACATGTCAATACCACGGACTCTAAACAGTGAACCATCGCAATTATGAAAGGTAGAGAAATGTCTTGGAATGGTTTTTAATAGGGATTTATCTTTCTGGGTAGCAGCCACCTCAATCCCCAAAACGTGCTCCCTAATCCTAACTTTCAAAGGTCTAGTGGTCATCCCGACGTAGATCAATCCGCACGGGCAGGTAGCATAATAAACAACGTACCTGGAGGTGCACGTAATGCGTCTCCTGATAGTGTACTCCTTAGATCCACTAGAATTTTCAAATTTGCCGCATCTGTCCATGTTGGGACATGCGACACATCGCCCACATGGGCCCGAGCCCACCGGGACTGGTATGTCGTCCAAGAATGTTCTAGGTACCTGTCCAGTGTAGTGACTCTTAGTTAGGAGATCCCTCAGATTCTTTGCCCGTCTAAACGTGAGGAGGGGTCTCTTGGGAAGAAACTTGTTGATTATAGGGTCGGTTTGTAGGATAGGCCAGGCTTTAGTAAGTGCAGATCTCACTCTATCAGCCTGGGGATTGAATGTCGTGATGAACCGAAGCTGATCACCGCTATTGGCTCTACCCTCACCCTGAGGTTTATATAGCAGACGATTACGGATAGAATACTTAGCCCTATGATAAGCTTTTTTGATGTTACGTCTGCTATAACCCCGTTCGGCAAACCGTGCTGATAACTCCATGGCACGTTTCTCAAAATCAAGTTCTGTTGAGCAGATCCTTCGTAAATGGAGGAACTGCCCAACAGGTATTGCGGATACCATATGCCGGGGGTGACAGGATGAGGCATGTAGAACCATGTTGGTGGATGTAGCCTTACGATATATATCAGTATTTATATACCCGGTCTCATCCTTACCAACCATTACATCAAGGAAGCTGATCTTAGACCTATCCCAGACACACGTGAGTTTGATTCTGTTTGCTACAAAAAGCTGACATATAATCCTTTGAGTGCATATTTGGGTCAGCTACAGTCTATTGTTAAGGATGCCTTGGAGGGCGATATTATCACTAAGGAACTTGCCTCCTCCCTTCTCATTAATGACCCCACTATAGCCACGTTCTACCTCCTTCCAAAAATTCACAAGGACCTGAAGTCACCACCCGGTCGACCAATAGTTTCAGGGAGGAGGAATTACCTTGAGCATGTGAACTCGTGGATAGACTTCCACCTCCAGCCCCTTGTGACGGCTCTCCCATCGTATCTTAGGGATACCGGTGAGCTGCTCCGCCAGCTCGATGGCCTCCATTTTGAGGGTGATTCTCTACTAGTTTCAGCAGATGTGGAGTCCCTTTATAATAGTATTAAACATAAGGACGGCATTGCCGCAGTGAAATTTTTCCTACAAACTTCAACAATGTCTATTGGACTTAGGGGACTCCTGTTGGAACTACTGGAGTTCACCCTCACACACAATTTCTTTGTGTTTAAGGGGTCCTTCTACCTACAGCTCCAGGGGACAGCCATGGGCGCGGCCTTTGTGCCGGCCTATACCAATCTGTTCCTGGGGTGGTGGGAGAGGGACCTCTTCCTGTCAGACAGGCTGTCATCGATGGACCGCATCCCTTTCTGGGTGCGGTACATCGATGACATTCTTCTAGTCTGGCAGGGTGAGGCCGTCGACCTGGGGCAGTTCATCGGATTTCTCAACAGCAACGACCTCAATATCAAACTCACGTGTGTCTGGGATAGGTCTAAGATCAGCTTCCTTGATGTAATGGTTGGTAAGGACGAGACCGGGTATATAAATACTGATATATATCGTAAGGCTACATCCACCAACATGGTTCTACATGCCTCATCCTGTCACCCCCGGCATATGGTATCCGCAATACCTGTTGGGCAGTTCCTCCGTTTACGAAGGATCTGCTCAACAGAACTTGATTTTGAGAAACGTGCCATGGAGTTATCAGCACGGTTTGCCGAACGGGGTTATAGCAGACGTAACATCAAAAAAGCCTATCATAGGGATAAGTATTCTATTCGTAATCGTCTGCTATATAAACCTCAGGGTGAGGGTAGAGCCAATAGCGGTGATCAGCTTCGGTTCATCACGACATTCAATCCCCAGGCTGATAGAGTGAGATCTGCACTTACTAAAGCCTGGCCTATCCTACAAACCAACCCTATAATCAACAAGTTTCTTCCCAAGAGACCCCTCCTCACGTTTAGACGGGCAAAGAATCTGAGGGATCTCCTAACTAAGAGTCACTACACTGGACAGGGACCTAGAACATTCTTGGATGACATACCAGTCCCGGTGGGCTCGGGCCCTTGTGGGCGATGTGTCGCATGTCCCAACATGGACAGATGCGACAAATTTCAAAATTCTAGTGGATCTAAGGAGTACACTATCAGGAGGCGTATTACGTGCACCTCCAGGTACGTTGTTTATTATGCTACCTGCCCGTGCGGATTGATCTACGTCGGGATGACCACTAGACTTTTGAAAGTTAGGATTAGGGAGCACGTTTTGGGGATTGAGGCGGCTGCTACCCAGAAAGATAAATCCCTATTAAAAACCATTCCAAGACATTTCTCTACCTTTCATAATTGCGATGGTTCACTGTTTAGAGTCCGTGGTATTGACATGTTAAATGTCAATATTCGCGGTGGGAATATGTTTAAACGTCTCGGTCAATTAGAGACGCGTTGGATTTGGTTGCTTAATACAGTACATCCATTGGGCTTAAACGAGAATATAAGCTATGCTCCTTTTCTGTAGTCGTCACGCTGCTGTGCCTATATTTGCCTCTCCGCATCATGATGCTTTTACTTTGATTTTAATTCTTATTTTTATTCTACTGCTATTTAGGACCCATACTTGTATATATTGATTGTTGGCTGCCTGCACTTAACCGGCAAAATCATGGTGGAAGAGATGTGGAATCAGAAGGGGATCGTTAACCCTGCGGGAACGTTCAGACGCTGTCTTCATTTATTGGATATATATGCCTATTATATGGCCACTTAATTTTGATTACTTGCATTATGTTCTATATGGTTTTTACTTGTTTTTTATATATATATATATATATTTATCCTGACCATAATCACATTACTATGTTGGACCACTATGCTGTATATGGGACTTCCCGTTATATGTTTATTTGCTATCTGTATTAGTGTGGTTATGTGTATCTCTAAAAAAACATATATTTGTTCTCATAAAACGTATATCTATTGTATATTCCATCTGGGATAATATATAGTAACATCTCAATATTGTTTAATGTTGCTCTATACCAGCATGCGTTGACATTATGTTTCTAATCAATTTATGAGCCCTGTATCCATGGGTGTTTAGATCGTATCTGTGCATCCCGTTAGGGATAGTTGTGGTTCATATTTTCCTTCACCTTGCACTTCCCTCTTGGGTATAAGCTGTGATACACATATATGTTTCCATTTAATATGTGCTACTAGCCTGTACCTAGTTCAGCGTTCGTGCCCTTCTGTTTGCCCTTCTTAAACATGGCCGCCGTATACTGTTTACTCATCTGCGCAAGCGCTTGTTGCCCCAACCTGCTCCGGCTACTGATCACGTACTTCCGGATCACGTGGGGCCCCGTGTGTTTCCGGTTGTCGGCTGATCTGCTTTGCTGGGCGGACGGAGGCTGCGCTGCACAGCTGAATATCTTTTTTCATCAAAGGGTCTGGTATAAATAAGTTTGATGTGCCCACATACCGCTATGCGACCCCTGAGGAAGGTACACATGCCGAAACGCGCGTCGGGGTGGTCCGGTGTCCCCTGCGCTGGTCCGGATTCTCTACATCAGGTGATATGTATACTATAGTGTTTTCTCATGTCTGTAGCCATACTACTGCTTACTGCTATGGGTCTTATTTGGACATAGACACTGTGGCTGCTTGATACCTTTTTTGCACTGATTTTTTGACATGTTACATGCCCTTTTACTCCTATGGGCTGTTTCTGGACTACCGTTGGGGACATCAGACCTTAGGTGACTAGTTGTTTCATGTTGCCTTTGGCATTTTTTTGTCATCTACTAGTCTCGCTGTATACTGTCTGGTCTTTTGTATGTATATTTTTACTGTTTACTAATAAAAAGTGTTTTTATTGGATTCTATGACTGCATTCTCTTGTTCTTAGTCTACTATGGTTTACATACAGTAAACCATCTCATATCCCTTTTTTTTTTGCATATTCCACACTACTGTTAGTAGTGTGTATGTGCAAAATTTGGGCGCTGTAGCTTGTAAAATAAAGGGTTAAATCGCGGGAAAAATTGGCGTGGGCTCCCGCGCAATTTTATCCACCAGAGTGGTAAAGCCAGTGACTGAGGGCAGATATTAATAGCCTAGAGAGGGTCCATGGTTATAGGACTCCCCCTGGCTAAAAACATCTGCCCCCAGCCACCTCAGAAAAGGCACATCTGGAAGATGCGCCTATTCTGGCACTTGGCCACTTTCTTCCCACTCCCATGTAGTGGTGGGATATGGGGTAATGAAGGGTTAATGTCACCTTGCTATTGTAAGGTGACATTAAGCCAGATTAATAATGGAGGGGCGTCAATTATGACACCTATCCATTATTAATACAATAGTACGAAATGGTTAAGAAAACACACACACATTATTACAAAGTCCTTTAATGAAATAAAGACACATGTTGTAATATTTTATTAGACTCTTAAAATCCACCTGAAGACCCTTGTCACCTGAAACAAAGTTAAAAAACCAAACAATATTCCATACCTTCCGTCGTTCTGTCCCATGTTGTAAATCCATCTGAAAGGGTTAACTAATTTTACAAGCAGATGCCTGTTAGTGCAGCCGCCCCTGCCTGTAAAAACCCGGGGAATGAATGGAAAGCAGGGTGACTTGTAGTTACCTTGAGTTGCGGTGATGCGCCCTCTGCTGGCTGTCCTCATGAACTGGAGCCTGGGAAAGTTCCCACGCTCGAGTTCATATGAGGACATCCAGCAGAGGGCGCATCACCGCAACTCAAGGTAACTACAGGACATTCCCCTGCATTTCATTCATTCCCCTGGGTTTTACACACAGGAGCACAATTGCATTAGCAAAGCTCCCGGGTGTAAAATGATTTTTAACCCCTTCAGATGGATTTACTTCATGGGACTTGACCTGAGCGACGGAAGGTATGAGATATTGTTGATTTTTTATTTTTCCTTTTTTACAGAACAAGGGTCTTCAGGTGGATTAAGAGTCTAATAAAATATTACAACACCCTGTGTCTTTATTTCATTAAAGGACTTTGTAATAATGTGTGTGTGTTTTCTTAACCATTTCATACTATTGTATTAATAATGGATAGGTGTCATAATTGACGCCTCTCCATTATTAATCTGGCTTAATGTCACCTTACAATAGCAAGGTGACATTAACCCTTCATTACCCCATATCCCACTGCTACATGGGAGTGGGAAGAGAGTGGCCAAGTGCCAGAATAGGCGCATCTTCCAGATGTGCCTTTTCTAGGGTGGCTGGGAGCAGATATTTTTAGCCAGGGGAGTCCTATAACCATGGACCCTCTCTAGGCTATTAATATCTGCCCTCAGTCACTGGCTTTACCACTCTGGCGGAGAAAATTGCGCGGGAGCCCACGCCAATTTGTTCCGCCATTTAACCCTTTATTTTACCAGCTACAGCGCCCAAATTTTGCACACTCACACTACTAACATTAGTAGTGTGGAATATGCAAAAAAAAAGGGATATGAGATGGTTTACTGTATGTAAACCATGTCTCATATCCTGTCGGGTTTGTGAAGGAGAAATGAAAAGCCGGCAATTGAATTACCGGCTTTTCACATATCTCGCGCTGAATTAAATATAAATACAGTATATATATATATATATATATATATATATATATATATATATATATATATATCTCAATGACATATATATATATATATATATATAGATACTGTATATATGTTGTAACGAACATTTGAGCACATAAATCCATTAGATGTCGGTTTTGCAAGCCTGCGAGAAAATATCGCAGTACGGATGCCATACGGATTACATACGGAGGATGCCATGCGCAAAATACGCTGACACACCCTGACTACGGATGACATACGGATCACTATTTTTGGAACATTTCTGCGTATTACGGACGTAAAATACGGACCGTATTTTCATACGCTGAGTGTGACGCCGGCCTAAGTCATGTTCCAAGACTCGTTAGAGAGTCGATATTGACTTTTATTTTAGGATTGCTACTTCTAATAGGTGGAAGTAGAGTTCTAGTCCTCCTTCTCTGTGAAGAGACAATTTGCATTTTTCCCACAGGAGCATTGCGGCTTAAAAGTCTCCTCATCTTGGCATGTCAAGCTTGACATGTTATGTCACTCTCCGCGAGGAGAAAAGTTACTCTTTGGATCCCACGTTTACAGAGGCACTAGCTATTTTCTATTTTCCAAGGTCCCGTACAAAGATTGTCCAATAATCTAAATGACCAATCACACATAAACACCAATTTTATAAGTGGCCAAGGAACCTGTCTAAATGCTTTTGGGGGAGAACCTTATACACAAATACAGGTCAGATATAAAAAATCCATGCCAATTTTTGCATTGTTCAGGCTTTAACCGAGGATCCCACTGCACCCTGTAAAAAAAAAAATGAAAGCGTTTCTGGGTTTTTTGAAGCTGAAGAAACTAAGATTTTTTCTGACTGTAATCATCATCATTTTACAGTTAACAGTGAACCGATGTCTTTATATCAGATTTATGGACAAGAGATTAAATATGTATCATTTATAATCAGAATTATACTGTGGTTTTCCAATGTGTCCGTAAAAAAACATTGTCTGTCCGTGATTTTTTTTAAAAGCTGTCCAGCAAAAACAAAGAGTTAAGTTGGCAACCCTGCAAAGCAGATGTGCTAATCACTAATCTACCGTATCAATGACGGGATCTTCAGAGAAGTTTGAAATGTTTATCAACAGATGTTCCTTTTCGATATTTCAAAAAAGACCTTCTATGGCTATGTGCACACAACACAAAATTTCAGGTGTTCTAAAGAATTAACTATGTAAAAATGACTCGCTGTTCATATGTACAGGCTTTTGATCGTCTTTTAATCACTGTACATTTCTAAAAACAGCATATGGATGAAAGAAGTAATAAGTTCATTCTTCAGACGATTTCTGTTATGAAGATGCTCTGTACTTTACAATACAAGTCAATGGGAAAGTTCAAAAGAAGTCCTCTGTCTGCCCACAGTAAAGCATTCCGAAACCAATCATGTGTGGGGGCTTTTCATCCATGGAGGGGGTTTACTCACAATTTTTCCTAATAACAGTGCCATGAATAAAGAATGGGATCAAAGTATCTTCCAAGAGCAACTTCTCCCAAACATCCAGGAACAATTTGGTGAATAACAATTCTTTTTCCAGCATGATGGAGACCAAGTCACAAGACAAAAGTGATAACTAAGTGGCTTGATGAACAAAACATTGACATTTTGGGTCCCTGACCAGAAAACTCCCCAGATCTCAATCCTAATGAAAAATTGTAGTGAATTCTGTGACATGGTCTCCCTGTACTTACCTACACGCAACCTCCGATCCTCTCAAGACCCCCTTCTCTTATCCCCTCTCATCTCTTCTCTCCACAATCACATCCAAGACTTCTCCCGTGCTTCCCCCATGCTCTAGAACTCTCTAACACAACACATCAGACTCTCGCCTACCATAGAAACCTTCAAAAAGAACCTGAAGACTCACCTCTTCCGATAAGCCTACAGCCCGCAGTGATCCTCAACCTACTGAACCACCGTACAACCAGCTCTACCCTCTCCTAGTGTATCCTCACCCATGCAGACTGTGAACCCTCACGGACAGGGTCCTCCCTCCTTATGTACCTGTGTGCCTTGTTTTTTGCTCATGTTTAATTGTACTTGTCTATATTTGCCCACTTTTTCACATGTAAAGCGCCATGGAATAAATGGCACTATAAAAATGTATAATAATAATAAATTCCAAACAAATTGTGTGGACAAACACAGAAATTGGGATAATCTCCAAGCACTGATGACGCTAGAATGGGTCATCAGCTAGGATTTGGCACAGAAGCGGAAATCTATTGTGAAAGGATTGCTGCAATAGAGAGGGGCCAGAAGCCCACAAGTTCACGTACTCCTGCACTAATTAGAAGCACTGCACCATCATATTAAACAGTTCAGGATTCTGCTAGCAGTGCAAGGGTTAATTTGTTCAATTGAGAGCTCCTGGAGTTTTCCTGCTTTGATGGTCTCAGCTGTTCAGTGTTGGCCACTCCCCTCTTCTATATATACTCGCCTCTGGCAATCAGGAGTTGCCAGTGTTAGCTTCATACTGCTTGGTTCTGAAGTTGGAGATGTTGTTTGCTTGGAGTGTTGTTCAGAAGACTGTTGCTTGGTGATCTGTCTGTGTGCACATCCTCATCCTCTCCTATCTAGTGTTTCCTTCCTTTACTTCCCGGTGTCCCACTTTATTGTTTGTGAGTGCATATTTGTATGATTGGTATTTTAATTTATCCCTGTACATTTTACCTTGTTAAGTCATGTTTGTGTATCCATATACATTACAACTTCCCATTTCATTGGTGGGGGAGGGGACAGATCAGGGCTAATTTAGAAGCACAGCCAGGCACATGGCCCCAGTTTCTTCACCATCAGAAGTAATCTGGCGAGCATGGATAACATGGGCGCCCCTAGATTTAGGGATAGGGAAAGAGCCTCTGACGCTGGGATATCCTGCAACAGTGCCGTGACATTCATCTGTCAGGGCAAAGGGCAGAAGTCTTGACAAATAAGGTGCAACACTGTAAATATTGAGTCTTTCTATAAATGTAATGTTTTTTTCAATAAAAGTTTAAAAACTAATGGAATACTCATAGTTCTTCAGTAACCACAGAAACATCTGAGTAAAATATCTAAATACAAAGGAGCAGCAAAGTTTGTGAAAACCAAAATTTGTGTCAGTCTCAAAACTTTTGACTATGACTGTACTATAAAATGACATCAATGAAAACATCAACTCTTGATGTGAAAAAAAACAAGCTCTCACAATGCTCCGCCATTGGAGGAATAGTAATGATTTGTCTCTCAGAATTTAAAACAAATTATGATAATGTCTGTAAAGCTCCGTGGAATATGATTTTGTTTTTTAAATAAGTAAAATAAATAAACATACAATTCATGTACAAAAAATTCAGGTATAAATTTTCATTAATAAAAAAAAAAATTATGGATCTTAGAATGTTACAATAAGAAAAGAACAAACTTGGTCCCCAAGTGGTTAACTTTTTCCATGAGATAATTATAGGTAAGGAAATAAATATTCAAGTTACTATAGAGGAACTATAGAGGAACCACAGACTGTAATTTCACTGTTTTTCAAGCTCTTTTGTTGAAACTTTTCAGTCCCTGCAGTTCTACATTCCTACATGCGCAGTAATTGACAATTACATAATGCTACCCCTCAATTGCCCTTCATTAGAGGAGTGCACCTACATGCTGATAGATCAGTACACATTACACAATATTAGTGGTAAAATAGAGGTTTGCGGAGACCAAGCTGCAACATTTATTTCAGAATATTAAAACAAAGAGAAGAAAACTTGCAGACAGGGTAATGTGCACACCTAGCAAGGAAAATAACTACCTCTCCACCAGTTCCTGTCCATTCCAGCAGGATGTGTCATTTTCAGCCACAGTGGTATGACGACAGACAAGGGCAGGCAGGCTGCCATAGAAGTGACTGTAGGCTTTCAGCTTCATTATAAACTCCCTGGAAGAGCAACAAACACAGTTAGCAATGTCGGGTTAGCAGATGCTCAATGAGGCCATGAAAATATCACTGGTGTGATCTGTCTTTGGGGTGTTTATGATTTATTAATTTGGAATAAATGCATGCAAGTCACTGTATGCTAATCATAGTCTGAGAGTGACATGGACCCTTGGGAATTAAAAGAACACAAAATATTGAAAATGCTCAAATAATAATATAATAATAATATGAATTTTAAAAAAATTCAAGCATTTTCTCCTTTACTTTTCTTTGATTTTTTTTGTTTCATGTTATAACTAAAACTGAGAAATCTACTCTGCCTGTCTCTGGAGCTCAATCATGATTCCCTTCCTCCTGATCACTACCTTGTGTGTGGCTGTAAGACAACTTGCTGCAGCGGAGTCAACCGGCTGAGTCATGTGTGCAACCGGACAAAACATCAAGCTAAAGGGGTAGATGCTCTGCAGGTCACCAGCCGATGATAAACTGATCATCAGGAGACGTTAAACAGTACAGTATATAACAACAGAAGGCAGGGGATTAAATGGCCAGCTGCAAATTCTGGCAGAATTACTTGGCAGTAAGCTTGGGCATTAGGCCAAATTCTGTAGTGAATATAGATAAAGTAATAGCAATAACTATAGATGTATCATTATTGTCTATGTCAACAAATATGAGTGAAAACCATTGGAGTGTTCACAGGTTTAATTATTTAAAAGGAAACCATCAGTATGAAGTGTATTTTGCATTTTGCACCATTCCGCTAGACAAATGCATTTAGAGGAGCACAGGGGACACAAGCTAAGGCTGAGTTACACTAGATACTGTACCATGAGATGGCTGAACACATCCGAGGACAGCAGTTCTACTGACATTTCACGGGCGTGAAGCCTCTTTTTGATGCTGGAATAACCACCCAGTTTTCCTAGGTGAAGACTGGGCGGGAAAGGAGAAATCAAAAATGACAACCCAGACATGTGTATAGACCAAGTCTGATGGTCGTGTATAGACTATATCTGATGGAAGTGTATAGACTAAGTCTGATGGTCGTGTACAGAAAATGTCTGATGGACGTGTACAGACAATGTCTGATGGATGTGTACAGACTATATCTGATGGTCGGGTACAGGCAATGTCTGATGGACATGTACAGACAATGTCTGATGGACATGTACAGACAATGTCTGATGGACATGTACAGACAATGTCTGATATTCGTGTATAGACTATGTCTGATGGTCGTGTACAGACTATGTGGATCGCCGCCCGTGGGCAGTGGGGTAGTCGGTACCGGGTCCTTCGGTTCTCAGGCGGATGTCACGGTGGCTGACCCGGTCCGTGGCCCGTGGGACGTCCGTGTAAAAGGGAAAGGTCTTTAAAGGGATATGTTCGTGACGCCACCTGTGGTATTCAGTCAGGGTGACCGACGCTGCTTTAACCCCTTTCTGACCTCCGATGGGATAGTACATCCGAGGTCAGAACTGTTGTGGATTCTGTTTTTGGGCTCCCTCTGGTGGTTACAACTGGTACTGGGTGACTTTGGTGGGTTGCGGTCTCTGGTTTCCACCTGTCCATCAGAGGCTGGGTGTTTCCTATTTAACCTGGCTTTCCTGTCATTCCCTTGCCGGCTATCAATTTATCAGTGTGTGTCTCTGTTACCTGCTCCTAGGCCTTCAAGACAAGCTAAGTCTGTATTTCCCTGTTTCATGATTGCTTTCATGTTTTTTAGTCCAGCTTGCAGATATGTAATTCTCTGCTGTTGGTTGCTCTAGTGGGCTGAAATTACCACTCATGTACCATGAGTTGGCACATGAGTTCAAGTAATTTCAGGATGGTATTTTGAAGGGTTTTTCAGCTGACCGCGCAGTTCACCTTTTGTATCCTCTGCTATCTAGCTTAAGCGGGCCTCATTTTGCTGAATCTGTTTTCATAACTACGTTTGTGCCTTCCTCTAATTTCACCGTCATTATATGTGGGAGGCTGCTATTTCTGTGGGAATATTTCTCTGGAGGCAAGTGAGGTCTGTTATTCTTCTGATAGGGGAAGCTAGATCTCCGGCTGGCGCGAGACGTCTAGGGGCCCCCCAGGAACGTCCCCCGGCTACTGTTAGTTGAGTGTTGAGGTTCAGGATCGCGGTCAGCTCAGGTTCCATCACCCTAGAGCTCGTCCTGTTTTTGCCCGTGTTATGTTGACAAATTCCCTGCCATTGGGAATCATGACAGTATAGCCGGCCCACAAAGTGTTAATTGTTTGGGCTGAAGCAGGAGAAAAAGAAGTGTTGAAGGGAATTTTTTTTTTTTTTTTTCCCTCAGAGTTTTGCTGCCTAGCCCTTAATTGCTGTCTAGCTGCTTCTTACCTCCTCTTAACCCTTGAATGGCTTTGACCTTAGCTGTTTAACATGGATGTCCAGAGTTTGGCTTCCAGCCTGAATAATCTTGTTGCAAAAGTTCAAAATATACAGGATTTTGTTGTTCACACTCCTATGTCTGAACCTAGAATTCCTATTCCAGAGTTTTTTTCTGGAGATAGATCTACCTTCCTGAATTTCAGGAACAATTGCAAATTGTTTCTTTCTTTGAAATCTTGCTCCTCTGGAGACCCTGCTCAGCAGGTCAAGATTGTAATATCTTTCCTGCGGGGCGACCCTCAGAATTGGGCATTTGCATTGGCACGAGGGGATCCTGCATTGCTCAGTGTGGATGCGTTTTTTCTGGCACTGGGATTGCTCTATGAGGAACCTAACCTGGAGATTCAGGCTGAAAAGGCTTTATTAGCCCTCTCTCAGGGGCATGATGAAGCGGAAGTATATTGTCAAAAATTTCGGAAATGGTCGGTGCTTACTCAGTGGAATGAGTGCGCCCTGGCTGCAAACTTCAGAGATGGTCTTTCTGAGGCCATTAAGGATATTATGGTGGGGTTCCCTGCGCCTACAGGTCTGAATGAGTCTATGACTATGGCCATTCAGATTGATCGGCGTTTACGGGAGCGCAAACCTGTGCATCAGTTGGCGGTGTCTTCTGAACAGGCACCTGAGACTATGCAATGTGATAGAATTCAGTCCAGAAGTGAACGGCAAAATTATAGGCGGAAAAACGGATTGTGTTTTTATTGTGGTGATTCAGCTCATGTTATATCAGCATGCTCTAAACGCACAAAAAAGGTTGATAAATCTTTTGCCATTAGTACTCTGCAGTCTAAGTTCATTTTGTCTGTAACTCTGATTTGTTCACTGTCATCCATTTCCGTCGATGCTTATGTGGATTTGGGCGCTGCCCTGAGTCTTATGGATTGGTCATTTGCCAAACGCTGCGGTTTTAGTCTGGAGCCTCTGGAAGTTCCTATTCCTTTGAAGGGAATTGACTCTACACCACTGGCTATGAATAAACCGCAGTACTGGACACAAGTGACCATGCGCATGACTCCCGTTCATCATGAGGTGATTCGCTTCCTTGTACTGTATAATTTACATGATGTACTAGTGCTTGGTCTGCCATGGTTACAAATTCATAATCCAGTCCTGGATTGGAAAACAATGTCTGTGTTAAGCTGGGGATGTCAGGGGGTTCATGATGATGCACCTCTGATTTCAATCGCTTCATCTACTCCTTCTGAGGTCCCTGCGTTTTTGTCTGACTATCGGGATGTTTTTGAGGAGCCTAAGCTCAATTCGCTCCCTCCTCATAGGGATTGTGACTGTGCTATAGAATTAATTTCTGGCAGTAAGTTCCCTAAGGGTCGTTTATTTAATCTGTCAGTGCCAGAGCATACTGCTATGCGGAATTATATTAAGGAGTCCTTGGAAAAGGGACATATTCGTCCATCTTCGTCCCCTCTGGGAGCAGGTTTTTTTTTCGTGGCTAAAAAAGATGGTTCCCTGAGGCCTTGTATAGATTATCGCCTTCTGAATAAGATTACAGTCAAATATCAGTATCCATTGCCATTATTGACTGATTTGTTTGCTCGCATTAAGGGGGCTAGGTGGTTCACTAAGATAGATCTTCGCGGTGCGTATAATCTTGTGCGGATAAAGCAGGGTGATGAGTGGAAAACCGCATTTAATACGCCTGAGGGCCATTTTGAGTATTTGGTAATGCCTTTTGGACTTTCTAATGCTCCTTCAGTCTTTCAGTCCTTTATGCACAATATTTTCCGTGAATATCTGGATAAGTTTATGATTGTGTATTTGGATGATATTTTGGTGTTTTCTGATGACTGGGAGTCTCATGTTCTACAGGTCAGGAAGGTGTTTCAAGTCCTGCGGGCCAATTCTCTGTTTGTGAAGGGCTCAAAATGTCTCTTCGGAGTCCAGAAGATTTCTTTTTTGGGGTACATTTTTTCTCCTTCTACTATTGAGATGGATCCCGTCAAGGTTCAGGCGATTTGTGACTGGACACAACCTACATCTGTTAAGAGTCTTCAGAAGTTCTTGGGTTTTGCTAATTTTTATCGTCGGTTCATTTCTAATTTTTCCAGTGTTGTTAAACCTTTGACTGATTTGACTAAAAAGGGTGCTGATGTTGCTAATTGGTCTCCTGCGGCTGTGGAGGCCTTTCAGGAACTTAAGCGCCGGTTTTCTTCTGCTCCTGTGTTATGTCAACCAGATGTTTCACTTCCTTTTCAGGTTGAGGTTGATGCTTCCGAGATTGGAGCGGGGGCGGTTTTGTCACAGAGAAGTTCTAATGGCTCGGTGATGAAGCCATGTGCGTTCTTTTCTAGAAAATTCTCGCCCGCCGAGCGCAATTATGATGTGGGTAATCGGGAGCTTTTGGCCATGAAGTGGGCATTTGAGGAGTGGCGTCATTGGCTTGAGGGTGCTAGACATCGTGTGGTGGTCTTGACTGATCACAAAAATCTGATTTACCTTGAGTCTGCCAGGCGTCTGAATCCTAGACAGGCTCGTTGGTCGTTGTTTTTTTCTCGTTTCAATTTTGTGGTTTCATACCTGCCAGGTTCAAAGAATGTGAAGGCAGATGCTCTTTCCAGGAGTTTTGTGCCTGACTCTCCTGGAGACTCTGGGCCTACCGGCATCCTTAGGGATGGGGTAATATTGTCCGCCGTCTCCCCAGACTTGCGACGTGCATTGCAGGAGTTTCAGGCGGATAAACCTGATCGGTGTCCACCAGAAAGACTGTTTGTTCCGGATGATTGGACCAGTAGAGTCATCTCCGAGGTCCATTCTTCTGTGTTGGCTGGTCATCCTGGAATATTTGGTACTAGAGACTTGGTGGCCAGGTCTTTTTGGTGGCCTTCCTTGTCAAGGGATGTGCGCACCTTTGTGCAGTCTTGTGAAGTGTGTGCTCGGGCTAAGCCTTGCTGTTCTCGGGCCAGTGGGTTGTTGTTATCCTTGCCTATCCCGAAGAGGCCTTGGACGCACATTTCCATGGATTTTATTTCAGATCTCCCTGTCTCACAGAAAATGTCCGTTATCTGGGTTGTGTGTGACCGCTTTTCGAAGATGGTTCATTTGGTACCCTTGCCTAAGTTGCCTTCCTCCTCTGAGTTGGTCCCTTTGTTTTTTCAGAACGTGGTACGTTTGCATGGGATTCCGGAGAATATCATTTCGGATAGGGGATCCCAGTTTGTGTCTAGATTTTGGCGGACGTTTTGTGCTAAGATGGGCATTAATTTGTCTTTCTCGTCTGCATTCCATCCTCAGACGAATGGCCAGACAGAGCGAACTAATCAGACCTTGGAAACTTATTTAAGGTGTTTTGTTTCTGCTGATCAAGATGACTGGGTTGCCTTTTTGCCACTGGCCGAATTTGCCTTTAATAATCGGGCTAGTTCTGCTACTTTGGTTTCTCCTTTCTTTTGTAATTCGGGGTTTCATCCTCGTTTTTCCTCTGGTCAGGTGGAGCCTTCGGATTGTCCTGGAGTGGACGTGGTGGTGGATAGGCTACATCAGATTTGGAATCAGGTGGTGGACAATTTGAAGTTGTCTCAGGAGAAGGCTCAGCAGTTTGCTAATCGTCGTCGCCGCGTGGGTCCCCGACTTCGTGTTGGGGACTTGGTGTGGTTGTCTTCTCGTTTTGTCCCTATGAAGGTCTCTTCTCCCAAGTTTAAGCCTCGGTTCATCGGTCCTTATAAGATCTTGGAGATTCTTAACCCTGTATCTTTTCGTTTGGATCTCCCAGCATCGTTTGCTATTCATAATGTGTTCCATCGGTCGTTATTGCGGAGGTATGAGGTGCCCGTTGTTCCTTCGGTTGAGCCTCCTGCTCCGGTGCTGGTGGAGGGAGAATTGGAGTATGTTGTTGAGAAGATCTTGGATTCTCGTGTTTCCAGACGTAAACTCCAGTATTTGGTTAAGTGGAAGGGTTATGGTCAGGAGGATAATTCCTGGGTGGTTGCCTCTGATGTTCATGCGACTGATTTGGTCCGTGCCTTCCATAGAGCTTATCCTGATCGCCCTGGGGGTTCTCGTGAGGGTTCGGTGACCCCTCCTCAAGGGGGGGGGTACTGTTGTGGATTCTGTTTTTGGGCTCCCTCTGGTGGTTACAACTGGTACTGGGTGACTTTGGTGGGTTGCGGTCTCTGGTTTCCACCTGTCCATCAGAGGCTGGGTGTTTCCTATTTAACCTGGCTTTCCTGTCATTCCCTTGCCGGCTATCAATGTATCAGTGTGTGTCTCTGTTACCTGATCCTAGGCCTTTAAGACAAGCTAAGTCTGTATTTCCCTGTTTCATGATTGCTTTTAATGTTTTTTAGTCCAGCTTGCAGATATGTAATTCTCTGCTGTTGGTTGCTCTAGTGGGCTGAAATTACCACTCATGTACCATGAGTTGGCACATGAGTTCAAGTAATTTCAGGATGGTATTTTGAAGGGTTTTTCAGCTGACCGCGCAGTTCACCTTTTGTATCCTCTGCTATCTAGCTTAAACGGGCCTCATTTTGCTGAATCTGTTTTCATAACTACGTTTGTGCCTTCCTCTCATTTCACCGTCATTATATGTGGGAGGCTGCTATTTCTGTGGGAATATTTCTCTGGAGGCAAGTGAGGTCTGTTATTCTTCTGATAGGGGAAGCTAGATCTCCGGCTGGCGCGAGACGTCTAGGGGCCCCCCAGGAACGTCCCCCGGCTACTGTTAGTTGAGTGTTGAGGTTCAGGATCGCGGTCAGCTCAGGTTCCATCACCCTAGAGCTCGTCCTGTTTTTGCCCGTGTTATGTTGACAAATTCCCTGCCATTGGGAATCATGACACAGAACCCCCGCTTTGATGCGGGCTCCGGCGGTGAGCCCGCATCAAAGCCGGGACATGTCAGCTGTTTTGAGCAGCTGACATGAGCCCGCAATAGCGGCAGGTGAAATCGCGATTCACCCGCCACTATTAACTAGTTAAATGCCGCTGTCAAACGCAGACAGCGGCATTTAACCGGCGTTTCCAGAAATGAGCGCATCGCTGACCCCCGTCACATGATCGGGGGTCAGCAATGCTTCTGCGTTGTAACCATAGAGGTCCTTGAGACCTCTATGGTTACTGATCGCCGGTAGCTGTGAGCGCCACCCTGTGGTCGCCGCTCACAGCACACCTGCATTTCTGCTGCATAGTAGTGATCTGATGATCGCTGCTATGTAGCAGAGGCGATTGAGTTGTGCCAGCTTCTAGCCTCCTATGGAGGCTATTGAAGCATGGCAAAAGTTAAAAAAACCAAGTTAAAAAAAAGTGAAATAAATAAAAAAATATAAAAGTTTAGATCACCCCCCTTTTGCCCCATTCAAAATAAATCAATAAAAAAAAAAATCGAACCTACACATATTTGGTATCACCGCGTGCAGAATCGCCCGATCTATCAATAAAAAAAAGCATTAAGCTGATCGCTAAACAGCGTAGTGAGAAAAAAATTCGAAACGCCAGAATTACGTTTTTTTGATCGCCGCGACATTGCATTAAAACGCAGTAACGGGCGATCAAAAGAACATATCTGCACCAAAATGCTATCATTAAAAACGCCAGCTCGGCACGCAAAAAATAAGCCCTCAACCGACCCCAGATCATGAAAAATGGAGACGCTACGGGTATCGGAAAATGGCGCATTTTTTTTTTTTTTTTCAGCAAAGTTTGGAATTTTTTTTCACCACTTAGATAAAAAATAACCTAGTCATGTTAGGTGTCTGTGAACTTGTAATGACCTGGAGAATCATAATAGCAGGTCACTTTTAGCATTTAGTGAACCTTGTAAAAAAGCCAAACAAAAAACAAGTGTGGGACTGCACTTTTTTGGCAATTTCACCGCACTTGGAATTTTTTTCCCGTTTTCTAGTACACGACATGCTAAAACCATTGATGTCGTTCAAAAGTACAACTTGTTTCGCAAAAAATAAGCCCTCACATGGCCATATTGATGGAAAAATAAAAAAGTTATGGCTCTGGGAAGGAGGGGAGCGAAAAACAAACACGGAAAAACGGAAAATCCCAAGGTCATGAAGGGGTTAAGGGGTCCGCTGGGGTGATGTTATGGCAGCTAGATGGTATACCTTCCCACAGGTGAAGTATGTCCCCAGGGCTTCCCGGTGTGTAGATGGTGGATGGTGACAGGCACAGTGAAGAACGAGGACACAAGGTTGCAGTCTCTTTACCTTTTACTGAAGGCTTCAGCATCCACAGTCCAGGGTACCAGATCACAGAGCAGGCAGAGTCCGGCCGGTTTGGAGGCAAATCTAGAGTGCCCTTAACCAGGTGGAAATCAGTAGCCTTCCTCTAGCGCCGTGGTGTTGTAGTACCTTACTGCTAAGGGTCTCATAGGGTCCTCACAACTGTTGAAGATGTTACAGATGTTATGTCTCTCTCTGTCCCCCATACAGGATAGGACAAACCCGTATGACCGGTGACTTGAGGCGTTTTACAGGGACTCTATCATGCCCCAGCCTCTAAGCGGTGCCACCTTGCCTCCTGGGTATAGGGCGGGCAGGTAATGTGAAATTAGCTGTCCTGACGGTCTCTGGAGCAAGGCATAAAGGACTGTTGCTCCCTCGGTGTTCCGGCTACCGGGATCCTGCGCCTCAGAAGGAGGCAGCCTGTGTAGGGCAGAACTCCTCTGATATCCACTCCTTTGCTACGACTTCTTCACCCCTCTACTATACAGTTCTCCTTCAGTGTCTCTTTCTAGAAGCTGTCGCACTCAGGGCAGGCACAGCTCCGTGTCCTTCTGTCTCGGCCTCTGACAGGATCCCACCCCTGTCAAGGACAAACTACCTGAGCGAAGCTCAGCCAGCAACTAACTAACTTCCTCCCCAGGAAACCAGTTTTATCTAAGTGTGAGGAGTGCCCTAATAAATAGGAGCAGAGCTCCCCCTGGTGGCCTGGAGTGCGAAATGTGTTGCATGTTTGTGATACCTGGATTCAGTTGTCCTTCTTTGCCTCCAAATGTAACATCACTCCCCGCTAGAGGAGAATGATATTACTGCAACGACCAGGACCTTGGGGCGCTGCATATGTATGTCTGATGGTCATGCATAGACTATGTCTGATGGTCGTGTATAGACTAAGTCTGATGGTCGTGTACAGACTATGTCTGATGGTCGTGTACAGACTATGTCTGATGGTCGTGTACAGACTATGTCTGATGGTCGTGCACAGACTATGTCTGATGGTCGTGTACAGATTACGTCTGATGGTCGTGTACAGACAAACCTCGGCGCCTGTAGTGAGCGTGCTAGTCCAGCCCCATCAATCAAATCCAGAGGGGCCAGGTTAGTGAGCTCACTGCAGTCACTGACCGCTCAGCACTGATTACCATGAGTGCATAAACATCATTTTTACAGGTATAACGGGATGCCAGGGCGCACAAAAAGGATCGCTAGGATCTTAACTAGGACATAATATGATGGCAGCAGTTTAATAACGGGAAACCTGATGACAGCTTCTCTTTAATTCTTTCACTGACATCATGTTTGTGACTAAAATTCGGCCTTGTAGGTCATAAGAAATCTTTGAACTGCACCTTCATTCCGATTTAAGAAATCTTTTTTTTTTTTTTAATTTTGGAACATAAAATCTGCACAATATGTAGGGCATCTGTTCATATCTTAGAAAGTGACAAACAATATGTTCTCTGTACTTTGCCAAATGCCCTCGACCTTAGCTTTGGGGAAAGGTCTGATTAATGTGTGCCCCCCTCCACCTAACATATGTACACTTGGCGTGACAAGGAGTAATATGGATAGACTTTAACTCACCTCCTTTTTCCAGACAGGGTTTCTTCATTGTCCATATTGACCTTGAACAACTTCTTGTTGATATATGTATCTCCTCCATTACGTACTGACCTTGACACTCTTTGCTTTGAAGTGCCACATAATTTATTGACCTGAAAAAAATATATACCTTATATATATGGCTATAAATGTTCAATATGTTTGACATTTTCTGTGTTATACATACAGATATAACATTTAGAGTTATGGTATCTAGCAGGGAGTTTATTTTCTTATAGAAGTCCCACATAACACAGTCAAAATTTCCTGGGTTTAAGGTTCATTCAGACAAGCATGTTATACTGTTCGTATGAGCCACTGACAACAAAAAGAGGGCACACGTACCCATTATAGCCAATGTATCAGTGCCCATGGCCGATCTTCTACAATGAACAACATTCTGGGTAAATTACACACAGAGACAGTCATGTCTGCAATTTGTGGACACGACTGGCCCTGAGTTTTAGTTTAGTTGCCTGATCCTGGCCTAAAGGGAATGACATAATCTGAAAATTATAAATTCATTCATAAGATCTTTTTATTCTTCTTGTTTGGGAGTTTTTTTTATTTACTATCCATACACAAAATCATAAAATATTTCAGTTACACATTGGCCACATTACCTGTTTTCTGTAGGCTATTTGCCAGCTTTGCTGTATAGATTAGGACAGAAAGAACAGAGTCATCCCATTACTCGAATTGATTTGCACAACTCGGTCAATTGGCCACAACACTAATCTGTGGCTGCTGGACGGAGCCGTAAGAACCGCCTCTTACCTGACGGCATCTGCGGCTCTTCTTTTAGTTAGCCAGCTTAGTGTGACATCGTTGCAGCGTGAAGCACATGTGATGTCACACCAGGCAGGCTAATCAAAAGGACAGCCGAAGATGGCGTCAAGTAAGAGTCGGCTCTCATGACTCCCATCGTTAGGCCACAGATTTCTAGTGTGGCCCAAAAACTGGGTCATGCAAATTGATTGACACTAAAGGCTGCATCCTCCTCATAGATCTAATAAGTGTGAACACAGCCTAAGCTTATAATTTAAAGGGGGTCTGTCAGCTTAAACTGACATTCCAAACTTAGGAGATTAATTTAGAGGGGATATAGCCTCTATGAAAATCTCTTCTGTAGGACCATGCTCATCATGGCCTTTGCACCTATTTTTCCTGGAGTAGAAATGATTCTAAGAGCTCGTGCAGACGACCATACTTTTAGTCTTAGGGCTCATTTCCACTGGCGAGGAAAACGGACGAGTGCAATCCGATAAAAAATCGGATTGCACTCGGACCAATGTTATTCAATAGGTGTCTTTTCATTTGCGATTTTTTTCTCAGCCGAAATCGGACTGAGAAAAAAATCGCAGCATGCTGCGATTTGCTGCGAGTCTCGGACGAGACTCGCCAATGCAAGTCAATGGGTGCGAGAAAAAAATCGCACAGCACTCGCACCATGCGAGTTCTGTCCGATTTTTACGCACCGGTGTCCTTTGAAAAGCCGGTAATTCAGCGCGGTGTACAGTAAAATCACACTGACAGGTTACAATAGAATAGATATATACACATAGAATAGGTATATATACATATATATATGTCAGTGAGACACCTATATATGTATATTTATATTTAATGCAGCGCTAGATAGCATTAAAGCCGCCAATTCAATTACCGGCTTTTCATTTCTCCTTCCCAAACCCGACATGATATGAGACATGATTACATACAGTAAACCATCTCATATCCCCTTTTTTTTGCATATTCCACACTACTAATGTTAGTAGTGTGTATGTGCAAAATTTCGGCGCTGTAGCTATTAAATTTAAGGGTTAAATCGCGGAAAAAATGGGCGTGGGCTCCCGCGCAATTTTCTCCGCCAGAGTAGTAAAGCCAGTGACTGAGGGCAGATATTAATAGCCAGGAGAGGGTCCATGGTTATTGGCCCCCCCGTGGCTAAAAACATCTGCCCCCAGCCACCCCAGAAAAGGCACATCTGGAAGATGCGCCTATTCTGGCACTTGGCCACTCTCTTCCCACTCCCTGTAGCGGTGGGATATGGGGTAATGAAGGGTTAATGCCACCTTGCTATTGTAAGGTGACATTAAGCCAGATTAATAATGGAGAGGCGTCAATTATGTCACCTATCCATTATTAATCCAATTGTATGAAAGGGTTAAAAAAACACACACACACATGATTAAAAAGTATTTTAATGAAATAAACACACAGGTTGTTTTAATATTTTATTGCTCTCTCAATCCATATGATGACCCTCGCTTGGAAAAATAATAAACCAACAATATACATACCCTCTCTGATGAACTGTCACGTCCCACGAGGTAATCCATCTGAAGGGGTTAAAATATTTTACAAGCAGGAGCCCTGCTAATGCAGCTGTGCTCGTGCTTGTAAGCCCCGGGGAATGAAGGAAATGTAGGTCAATGACCTATAGTTACCTTCAGTCGCGGTGATGCGCCCCCTGGTGGATGTCCTCATGAACAGCAGCCTGGGAACTTTTTCCCACGCTCGAGGTCATATGAGGACAACCAGCAGGGGGCGCATCACCGCGACTGAAGGTAACTAGAGGTCATTGACCTACATTTCCTACATTCCCCGGGGCTTACAAGCACGAGCACAGCTGCATTAGCAGGGCTCCTGCTTGTAAAATATTTTAACCCCTTCAGATGGATTACCTCGTGGGACGTGACAGTTCATCAGAGAGGGTATGTATATTGTTGGTTTATTATTTTTCCAAGCGAGGGTCTTCACATGGATTGAGAGAGCAATAAAATATTAAAACAACCTGTGTGTTTATGTCATTAAAATACTTTTTAATCGTGTGTGTGTTTTTTTAACCCTTTCATACAATTGGATTAATAATGGATAGGTGTCATAATTGACGCCATTATTAATCTGGCTTAATGTCACCTTACAATAGCAAGGTGGCATTAACCCTTCATTACCCCATATCCCACCGTTACATGGGAGTGGGAAGAGAGTGGCCAAGTGCCAGAATAGGCGCATCTTCCAGATGTGCCTTTTCTGGGGTGGCTGGGGGCAGATGTTTGTAGCCAGGGGGGCCAATAACCATGGACCCTCTCCTGGCTATTAATATCTGCCCTCAGTCACTGGTTTTACTACTCTGGCGGAGAAAATTGCGCGGGAGCCCACGCCCATTTTTTCCGCGATTTAACCCTTAAATTTAATAGCTACAGCGCCGAAATTTTGCACATACACACTACTAACATTAGTAGTGTGGAATATGCAAAAAAAAGGGGGATATGAGATGGTTTACTGTATGTAAACCATGTCTCATATCCTGTCGGGTTTGGGAAGGAGAAATGAAAAGCCGGCAATTGAATTAGCAGCTTTAATGCTATCTTGCGCTGCATTAAATATAAATATACATATATAGGTGTCTCACTGACATATATATGTATATATACCTATTCTATGTGTATATATCTACTCTATTCTAACCTGTCAGTGTGATTTTACTGTATACAGCACTGATTTGCCGGCTTTTCAAAGGACACCGGTGCGTACAAATCGGACAGCAATACGGATGTCATACGGATGATGCGATTAAAAATCGCATTGCACTCGCATGACACTCGCATGACAATCGCATACGTTACATCCGTTTTTTCGGTCCAGATGACGGACCGATTTGTCTCTCGCCAGTGGAAATGAGCCCTTAGTATGATCGTTAGAACATCAGATCGCCCTTGGATCACAATTATTCAGTGAGTCAGTGTATAAGTCCGATTTTTTTTCTTTGGAAAAAATTTGCAGAATGCAAGATTTGCAGTCGATATTTGGTTCGCACTCACAAATTCATGTCTGTGGATCTGTGGAAAACATTAGACTGCACTCGGATGAAATCCAAGTGCGGTCTGACTTTTCATGGACTGACAAAATGAAGAATATGGAGAAATTATTATTTTTTTTAAATTCTCTACATCTGATCTGATCTGTGATCGGAGTCTGATCAGAGTGTGATGAGCATAATCGGACCGTTTTTCTCAGATGGAGCACACACGGTCGCCTGCACCTGCCCTAATAGTGACTTTGACGTCACACACAGCTATAACATTTGTGAAAAAATTTGTGGCGTACAAAAACATCACTGATAGATTTGGTTGAAAATTTAGCAACTTTTTAGAAAGTCACAATTGACGAATCGGCCTCAAAGATCTAGAAAAAAATCATACCTAAAATTATGAACATAAAAAAACAAAGAGGTGAACACATAAAATAGACTTTAAAAAGGCTCCAAATTTATAGGAGAAATTTAGCACAACTAAAAAACAATATAAAAAACTAGACAAAAACAGGCGCAAGTGCTCTATATGAATCAATGCCTAAAGGGGCAATTTCTAAAGGGGCTATATCCCCTACAAGGCCATATACTTACTTCTCATGGTGAGTTTACGTTGACAAACGCCATTCACCATAGTAATGACCAAGTGATGTACACACACGTTGTTTATTTGTAGAAAATACAAAAAGAGAAACAAAAAACCCAAACCCAATCAAGTCTATGGACGCACAAAATATCGGTTTTCCTATAGAGTCATCATATAGAATCCGATTTTTATGAACACATTACAATTTTTTTTAATATAAGAAACTGTATTTGTTCTTGTAAATTTTTAATAACTGCTGTTGTATAAAAATGTATGGCAGACGGATGACAAATGAGAGAAAAATCGTCAGCATTTTCTGATTGAAACTTGGATGATTTTTTAAGCTTTGATATTGTGATCAAAGACGTATTATAAGAAATGCTAACAATATTTTGCACTAGAAAATAAAATAATACAAACACTAAATATTACATTTCGTTTTCATAACCAAATAACTAATAGAATTCCATATTTACTAGTAGAAAAATAAATAAAATATAAATAAATAAATGGTAGGGAGTAATCAGACCTTGCTCCAGTAGGGGGAGCTGTGACCCAACTGTTGGAGATTTTAGGATGTTCTTTTAACTCTTAATCTGCTCTAAGCCACATCGGGGACCTGCTGCTTATTCTAACGAGGGATCTTTCCTAATTTTTTTTTTTATTATCTGCAGGGACTTATTTGGTAACAGGTCGAGATCATTGTGATATGACAAACTGCTGAGACTGTAACCTAATGGAACTCCACTATTCATCTTACGTTGGTTCTTCAGGGAGTTACAGATTAATCTATCTTTCTTGCAGATCTTACATCCATGAATATAAATGCACTGGTTACATACAGAGGAACAGCATGAAATGCTATTAGCCAGGTACTGTTGGTGGCACAAACTCTGTCATTACTACATTACATTATTCACTGCAGGCTGCACTTCAGTCCGATTCCAATACATAATCATGTCGTTCATGATTCTTAAGGAAGAAGGACGGAAGGGAAACACTTTGTAGTAGGTATAGCCATTTAAACTTTCTGGAAATTAAAAACTGAAGAGGCAGAATGGAGGACACTGTGCTAAAGTCAGATATTAATAGAGAGGCACGGCTGCTATATAATAGGCCAAACAAAGGCACCGCAAGAATCATTATACTGAGACATCGGGGAGGCGATGCACCCATCGCGGTCCCTGCAAACTAAACAATATTGGACTACAATAGACTTATTGAAATGTAATATCCGCCTTTTGGCTTTACAATGAATTGTCAATCATCATGTACGGAAAGAAAATTATATTAAAAGTTTTAACATTCTGCTGCTTCCCTACCGATTTTGCCTGATGTATATCAATCCCAACTGACAATGAAAGAGTCCGACCACCCCTCCCTAACTCCTGTTCAACCGAATAATAACTAAGGCTAATATTTTGTATCCATTGTTGCAATAATGCATTTCCGCTAAAAAAAAAGACATTATTACCGTAGCATAAAAACTATCGCACCATTTGCAGGAGAAGAATAAATAGAGCCAGCCTGTACCTGAATGCGGAAAGAAGAACCCCCGAGGAATCAAATGGGCAAAACGCACGTTGGGGTCTTCTTTCCTCATTCAGGTACAGGCTGGCTCTATTTACCTTCATTTTTTCATCTTCTCATGTTGCAAATTTGCCCTATGTATTTCTACTTTGGCTGCATATAGTGCTGCATAATCTCTGCATGTATATCTAACACTAATAACCCAGTAGACAACATTGGCTGTGTATTCCCCAATCTAGGGGTTTATTGATGAGTACTAGCCATGTAGGTCAGTTTTGGGTTACTATATCTATTGTTTGTTGCACTTTAGCACTATACACTTTAAATTGATGAGATTATTTGTAGGATATTTTGAGTCTGTGGCCATTTCTCTAGGCTATATTCTGCACTGCACTTTGGCACCTGGCACTTTTTTATGATTTAATTACTTATCTGATACATTGAGCCTGTATATATATATATATATATATCTTAGCTTCATGATTCAGGCCACCTTGATTTCTTTGTGATAGAATTATTTGATTCTCTGTATAATTTGTATTTCATTACCCTGTGGCCTCTGTCAGTGCTATTTGTGTTTCCTGTTTCTCTGATGCGGTACTAGGTTGTTCTCTATCATTTTTTCTGTTGTATCTACCGTATTACCAAATTTGTATTGTGGTTTTTTAATATTTATAATTAAAGTTTATATTATGTCTAATTAGCTCTAGTGTCCATTTGTTTTCGGTTTTCTATATTATATATGGCAGAGAGTGGATAATTTTTTTGCCCCGGTTTTTGGATTATTATATATACAGTATACTGATATCAGGCCTCACTCTCACGCCAGTTTTTCACGCTCACTGTTCTTCTCATGGGCAGCACGCATACCTATGATAGATTTTTTCCTCGAACCAAGTGGTCCGTGCAAAGTCATGGAGACAAATCCGACATTGATCCATGGAGAAACTTTCTTTATTTTTTCTAATCACTGAAAAAAGCTGATGAAACTCTGACGAAACTTTACCGAAACTCTGATGAAAATTATTAATGAAACTCGGTCCATTATTCTTGTATGTCAAAAAACTGATGCCTGAATGATGCCTAACACTTAGCTCCTGCACACAGCCATATTATCGATCAGAGTGCGATCCAACAAAATATCAGATCGTACTTAGACTAATGTTATGCCACGAGGCTGTGCACATTTCTGATTTTTTTTCCTTGGACAGACCCAGTCGGTCGGGCTCTGCATGTCCAAGCTTGATTCAATATTAGGATCGCATTCGGCCATACAAGTCAGTGAGGGCGTAGAAAACATCAGACTGCACTTGGATGACATCTGAGTGCAGTTCGATTTCCACAAACTGACACAATGGAGAAGATGGAGACATTTTTTTTTCTCCATCTTCTCCTCATCCTAGAGATTCGGATCACACTATGATGACATTTGGAGTGTAATTGACCCGATTTTCTCAGATGAGAAAATAAATGGTTGTCTGCATCTGTCCTATGGTAAACCCACAACCAAAGCAGGAAAATCAACAGTAGTCAGCAAGGTGGTTCAGTGGTTAGCACTGTTGCTTTGCAGCACTGGGGTCCTGCGTTCAAATCTCACCAAGGGCAACATCTGCAAGGAGTTTGTATGTTCTCCTCATGTTTGCGTGGATTTCCTCTCACATTCATAAGACATACTGATAGGGAATGTAGATAAAGATGATAATTTCTGTAAAGCGCCGAGGAATATGTTAGCACTATATAAGAAAAGCATAATAAACAGTAACTTGGTTCAGCAGTGCAACAAAACATTTTACAAATGGTAAGTACACCTTCCTCCACCAGAGGGAGCCCAGCACACAACTTACTCCTCTTCCAGAACTTCATAAAGTCATCACTTTCACGAGTCATCAAGTTTTCTATATGTCACTATGATGTGGCCAAGGCTGAAGCTGCACAGTGAAGTTAATGCTCCCTTAAAAAGGCTGAAAATTACCGTTCTTACGACAGCAGATGGTTTCATTTGCAAATTTCATACATTTTAATGATGCTAATTTTCATAAATTGTTATACTACTATATACTATAAATAACACTTCTATTATGATACAGTAAACATTATATTATTATAGGTATACACAGTTTACACTGAGGGCTGGTAAAACAGAAGCGGCATTAAAGACATAGACAAGAGATATGTAACCATAATCTTCCTTAGAGAACTGGAGTTGCTACTTATGTAAGGTGAATCAGTTATGTTGTTCCTTAGCACTGATAACGTGCTGTACATCATTAAAGGGGCTGCCCCAGAGATAACATATATCACTATATACAGCAGAGGTTATAAATGTATGATCAATAGTGGTCTGACCACTGGGGACTACGCGGATCCCAATAACGGAGGTCAGAAATTCCCATGTGAATGGAGGCTTAGAATGCAGCTGCATTCACTGTCTATAGGAATGGTGGTCGCACATATAAACCACAGTTGGCTTTAGTACCCACATCGCCAAGATCAGCGGGGGTCTCCATGGCCGGATTTTTGCATCAATCCTACATTTATCATCTCTTCTGTGAATAGGCGATAAATGATCTTTATCGGACCACCCATTACAAGAGACATTCCAGCCACAAACACATCACCTAGCGAGCTTTTAATTATAATTAAAAGATAGGTGGGGGTGTTGGCCGTATAACTCTGCCCACACCACTGATTGGCTGCCTTCTGTGTACACTGTGCATAGGCAGAAAGCTGCCAATCAGTGGTGACAGCGGGATTATACAGAACTCATGAATATGGACGACTATATGGCTGCAAGTTTACTAGTCTTCTAGTGATAATCTCCTGCTGATAAAACTTTTATCAAAACTGCAGCAAGCAGCTCAGTAATTGACACATCGCTGGAATCAGGGTCTCTGTCTCTACATTATGCTGCTCTCAGATTAGGTGATAGATTCCCTTTAAGTTAATAGCCAGGAGCAAAGCTTGGACTTATCGAGGTACACTCACACTAACGAGCGGGCAGCGCTGGGGTCCGATAGCATTTTGTGCTAATTGTACACAAAGCATAAACTCGAGATAAGCCTATAAGTATCTCAGCCCAATATACTGTATGCACATACATGCTGCTGACTGACAGTAGTTAGAAAGCAAAACTTATGCACCGAGACTCTGTTGTTATTTTGTTTTAACCCTTAATAGTCTGTTGAATGCTCAATAACGCTGCTGGATATCAGATAATATACATTGATGCATTGAGTCCTATTAAAGCGGACTACAATGTATCCAGCACAACTAATATATACAAAGGAGACCATGATAAACAATGCTGGTCGCCTCCTTTCTGTACCTTTAAAGTTGTCCTTTAGTTTCTTCCTAATCCTCCAGCAGATTGGGCTTATTTCACGGATTCGGAAGCTGTCGTGTATCATATGACATTTCATATTCAGCGGAGAAAGACAGCTGATAAAGAAAACCTGGCGTCTGCTGTGATTGATCAGAGATAAGACTATATGAGATGCTGTCTGTCTTTTTGATGACAGAAGGATCGTGTAAGAATAGTGTCATAGTCAAGGGCAAATCCAGCTGTATAAAGCCATGCAACTGCTCGGGACCGGGGGATTATAGCAAGGCTGGATGAAGAAAGCACACTTCAAAAGCATCTTCCTTTTACTATGTATTTAGTCACAGAACCAAGCAAGGCAGGGTTTATATTTTGTGTCTTCATAGCCAACACAAGGAATAGATGCAAAACAAGCACAAATATATACGTTACCTCCTAGTAATAACACTGGCCATAAAGGGAGGCTATTAACAGAAAATCACCCATTGATAAAATCAGGTGTTTGTGTTACATGCATTTTTAAAATATTTTGGCAATCTTTTTTATTTCATATTATTTATGATCTATATTAAAAAACAAAATAAGTAATACTGACATTTTTACTCTAGTCACTGGGGCCTTTATAGGATTATACGAACTTCCTGTTCTTACAGAGTTTTCTGCAGAATGTCGGTGAGAGAGTGCACTGCCAACGTGCACTGTAAGGAGCAGGAAAAGCAGAGACTAGTCACTCGTCCAAGAAAAATGTCACTTTTGGGAGCGGGCTGGTCTCTGTTCTCGCTGCTCACTGGATTCTCTCCTTAGGGTATGTGCACACGCTGCGGATTTTGCGGCGGATCCACAGCGGATTTGCCGCTGCGCATCCGCAGCAGTTTTCCCAAAGTTTACAGTACCATGTAAACCTATGGGGAAAAAAAACGCTGTGCACATGCTGCGGAAAACTCAGGGCGGAAATGCAGCGGATTATTTTCCGCAGCATGTCAAATCTTTGTGCGGATTCCACAGCGGTTTTCAACCTGCACCAATAGGAAAGTGCAGTTGAAAAACCGCAGAGGAATCCGCAGAAGAAACCGCGAGAAAATCCACAGTGAAAACCGCAGTGGTTTTGCACTGCGGATTTTCCAAATCCGCTGTGGAAAAATCCGCAGCAGAATCCGCAACGTGTGCACATACCCTTACAATGCGCACTGACAGTGCACTCTTTTATCGGCTTGTCATGTTTCATGAAAGCTGGTGAGGGAGCACACTGTCACTGTGCAGTGAAAAAGGATATTGCACGGTGACAAAGGAGCTCACACTGAGCATATGTCAGAATTGACAACTAACGCATGCTCAGCAGAGCAAGGACTAGCCCAGTCCCTGAAACAGTGACAACGCTTTGTCTCAGGGAAGAGACAGAGGCTTTGTCAGCTAAAGCAGCCTCTGCCTCCTGATAATGCCTGGTTTGAGTATTCCAGCATGCACTGGGGATTCTCAAATGAAGGATCATAAAAGAGGAAGTACGTAAAAAAATATAGCAGTTAGAGAGAGTAGGCTAGGAAGAATTGGGACTTTTTATTTTAAGTATATTAGAAAAGTGGCTAGATTATTACAATAAATAGACAGTCATTTGGGATGCAAATTAGTTTGGGACTATAATTTAAAGTAATAAAAATGTTAAAGACTAGTGTGAAAATTGCAAATATTTTTTCATTTTTTATACAGGTTGTAATATGTAAAAAGAAAAGTAAAAAGTATAAAAAAAAGTATAAAAAAAAATAAAAAAGTATAAAGTATATAAAAAAGTAGTATAAAAAAATACATTTAACAAAAAAAATGGTTTAAACAATAGGTCATTTTCTGAAGACACATTACCTTTAAAGAGGACATGTAACTTGCCATAAATTTGGGCAATTTTGCCTCTTATTTCAAAACAAAAACTTCTCCTAAAAGTGGCAATGCCTAAAATCACACTATTTTAGTAATTTCTCATCCATGTCACTGTCCAAAATATTCAACTAAAATATACATGACCCCTTAGAACTAGTGACAGGTCTGCCTAGTCAGGTTTTTTTCCTTTATGGCAGTCCCTCACTTGGAGTGTGGGCAGATCACCTTCTCCGGTGTTTGCAGGAGCAGTATACGGTGTATACGATTGAGCACTATCTTTCCTATCAGGTGTATACATTGCTGATGCATGGAGAGTATGGTGCCCGTGAAGATGATATGTGCATCATACATATCATAATCATATACAAATACAGCACAACCAATTGATTGGTGAAGATGCAAATCCCGGCTCAGCTTCAATGCTACTATGAGAAGGCATTTGTGAATGCAATGAATGTGGATATGTTACAAATACTTATATAACTAGAAAAGGCACCCTGGGCACCCAATTTCCATAGGTACCAAGTTAATATACAGTATAGTGACTTATTGATCGCTGGGGTCTGACTGCTGGGACCCCCACCAATCCGGAGAATGGAGCATAGGAGAGGTCGACCATACATGCCCACGCTTCATTCATTCTCTATGGGACTTCTAGAGATAACAGAATAGCGGGCTCGGCTATCTGTGCCATACCCAAAGAGGATGAATGGAGTCTACTCCATTCTGAGGGGCTCTGTAAGGCTCTGTTTTCGAGATCGTTGAGGACTAAGAACTTTGATCCCAAGTAAACAAGTTTATTGCTATTCTATCAATAAGGGCTCTCTTATTAACTTGGTATAAACTCTTTAAAACTTCTATGTTCTCCTCTAATTGTCATCATGGAGCAGATCTGAGGACATGTAACCTGTTCTGACAGTAATTAAATCACTCATTAAGTAGCGAGCATTTAATTAATACTACACATTTACCAGGAAGGGACTTGTCTGACAAAGCAATTACTGGACTTCCGAGAAAAATTCCAAACGTGTTTTGTTATATGCGATGTAATACAACTAATAATGGGGATGATATAGAGAATTACGTTCTTTCTATCAACCGGGTATTCAAGGGTGTTCTGAGGTCTGTTGGCAAAGTGGTATAATTGTTCCCACGTGCCCCAGTATATTTGGGCAGAGTTATAGTTTGTAATAGCAGATGAACAAAGGAGATAGAAGGATGAGAAGATACGTGTTCTCATTCCATCATCGTCCTGTAGATAAATACATTAGAAAGAACTGTCATATTATTGAAAGAGACCCTTTATTAGTGGCGATTGAAAAGCGATAGCATGTTTCAAGCAAAGTCAAAATGTAAAAGATATCCTGGTCGGAGGAGGACTTAATATATAAAAAGCAGAATACCAAAATGTTACGTAGAACAATCCCGAGAAGTACAGATGAGCAGATCTTTTGAAATTCAAATTTGCCGAATTTTGTCCCAAAATTTGATTTGCAGTGAATAATTACTCATAAAATATAAATATACATGGGGGAGAGGAGAGAGAGGACCTCGCTGACCATAAGAGCTTACACTCTACAGGAGAGAGGAGCTTACACTCTACAGGAGAGAGCGGACCCCACTGACCATAAGAGCTTACACTCTACAGGAGAGAGAGGACCCCACTGACCAACCATAAGAGCTTACACTCTACAGGAGAGAGGACCCCGCTGACCATAAGAGCTTACACTCTACAGGAGAAAGAGAGAGGACCCCGCTGACCATAAGAGCTCACACTCTACAGAAGAGAGGACTCCGCTGACCACAAGAGCTTACACTCTACAGGAGAGAGGACCCCGCTGACCATAAGAGCTCACACTCTACAGGAGAGAGGACCCCGCTGACCATAAGAGCTTACACTCTACAGGAGAGAGGACCCCGCTGACCATAAGAGCTTACACTCTACAGGAGAGAGAGGACCCTGCTGACCACAAGAGCTTACACTCTACAGGAGAGAGAGAGGACCCTGCTGACAATAATAGCTTACACTCTACAGGAGAGAGGACCCTGCTGACCACAAGAGCTTACACTCTACAGGAGAGAGAGCCCTGCTGATCATAAGAGCTTACACTCTACAAGAGAGAGAGGACCCTGCTGACCATAAGAGCTTACACTCTACAGGAGAGAGGACCCTGCTGACCATAAGAGCTTACACTCTACAGGTGAGAAAGGACCCTGCTGACCATAAGAGCTTACACTCTACAGGAGAAAGAGGACCCGGCTGACCATAAGAGCTTACACTCTACAGGAGAGAGAGGGAGGACCCCGCTGACCATAAGAGCTTACACTCTACAGGAGAGAGGGAGGACCCCGCTGACCATAAGAGCTTACACTCTACAGGACAGAGAGAGGACCCTGCTGACAATAAGAGCTTACACTCTACAAGAGAGAGAGGACCCTGCTGACCATAAGAGCTTACACTCTACAGGAGAGAGGACCCTGCTGACCATAAGAGCTTACACTCAACAGGTGAGAAAGGACCCGGCTGACCATAAGAGCTTACACTCTACAGGAGAAAGAGGACCCGGCTGACCATAAGAGCTTACACTCTACAGGAGAGAGAGGGAGGACCCCGCTGACCAGAAGAGCTTACACTCTACAGGAGAGAGGGAGGACCCCGCTGACCAGAAGAGCTTACACTCTACAGGAGAGAGGGAGGACCCTGCTGACCATAAGAGCTTACACTCTACAGGAGAGAGGGAGGCCCCTACTGACCATAAGAGCTTACACTCTACAGGAGAGAGGGAGGACCCTGCTGACCATAAGAGCTTACACTCTACAGGAGAGAGGACCCTACTGACCATAAGAGCTTACACTCTACAGGAGAAAGAGGACCCGGCTGACCATAAGAGCTTACACTCTACAGGAGAGAGGGAGGACCCCGCTGACCATAAGAGCTTAAACTCTACAGGAGAGAGGGAGGACCCTGCTGACCATAAGAGCTTACACTCTACAGGAGAGAGGACCCTACTGACCATAAGAGCTTACACTCTACGGGAGAGAGAGAGGACCCTGCTGACCATAAGAGCTTACACTCTACAAGAGAGAGATAGAGGACCCCACTAACCATAAGAGCTTACACTCTACAGGAGAAAGAGGACCCGGCTGATCATAAGAGCTTACACTCTACAGGAGAGAGAGGACCCTGCTAACCATAAGAGCTTACACTCTACAGGAGAGAGAGGACCCTGCTGACCATAAGAGCTTACACTATACAGGAGAGAGAGGGAGGACCCTGCTGACCATAAGAGCTTACACTCTACTGGAGAGAGAGAGGACCCTGATGACCATAAGAGCTTACACTCTACAGGAGAGAGAGGACCCTGCTGACTATAAGAGCTTACACTCTACAGGAGAGAGGAACCTGCTGACCATAAGAGCTTACACTCTACAGGAGAGAGAGGACCCTGCTGACCATAAGAGCTTACACTATACAGGAGAGAGAGGGAGGACCCCGCTGACCATAAGAGCTTACATTCTACAGGAGAGAGAGAGGACCCTGCTGACCATAAGAGCGTACACTCTACAGGAGAGAAAGGACCCTGCTGACCATAAGAGCTTACACTCTACAGGAGAAAGAGGACCCGGCTGACCATAAGAGCTTACACTCTACACAAGAGAGGACCCCACTGACCATAAGAGCTTACACTCTACAGGAGAGAGGACCCCGCTGACCATAAGAGCTTACACTCTACAGGAGAGAGAGAGGACCCCGCTGACCATAAGAGCTTACACTTTACAGGAGGGAGAGAAAGAGGACCTTGCCGCCATTAGAGCTTGCACTCTACAGAAAAAATAGACTAAATCAGTGATTCTGGAAATAGATAACGACTCTTCCATATAAAGAGTGCTCTGCTGGTAACAGCTGATGTGTGATGGCGCAGGCACTGACCACCACTGTACAAGTGGTATGATAATCTGCTTGATGTTATAGCTGGAGGGCGTTATGGAAAAGCCTTTGCGGAAACACAAGAAGACATTAGGTCGCACTCTTTTTCTTCGATAGCGTGAGTAATGGTGCCGGGTAATTTTTATTTTTCCTGAGATTCGCGAATCGAATCTCAAACTCTTTGAATGTGCGTGAAACTGTGAATGTCAGAGAATTCGAATCAAATTCAATCCTCCGTCTATCGATCCGCTCATCTCTACCTAGAAGGAATCATAAATGTGGGCAAAGAACATATTGCGAATGCTAAGTTGTTTGCATGTTGTCAGTTTACTCCCTTTTGGTGGAGCGCTTTTCATATCTAAGACCAATTAAATAGTTCATGTGATTGTGGTCTTCTTCATATTGGTACGTCTAATCGATCACTGGTAAAGAGATGTAGCGGGCGTGTATGACCGGAGCAGGATGTCCACAGCTGATACAACTTATGCAGACAGTTCACAATGGGGTTTCCAGAGCGATGTTATTTATGGGTGATGGGAGTTGAACCCCCACGAGAAAGGGGCGAAAGACATAACACATTGTTAAAAAAAGAGTTGGCACTGATCTTAAAGTTGGAAGCACTTGGACCATTAAAGCTTAATGGTAGGAATTACCTGAGTAAGTTTCTAAAAAAATAATGATTGAGTGCTAAAACAACTGCTAATGCTTAAAGGGGTTGTCCACCTTTCCTGACGTGTTTTTTTTTGTTAAATGCATTTAATTAGGGCTAAAAATAATTTTTGCATTTGGATTTCAATAAAAAAAAAGTTGCACCATTTGGCTTCTCTGTGCTGCATTATCTATTGCTTGGCTGAGATAGAGATTAAACTTTCAAAAAGTTGTCTTGACATCAATTTTCAAGGTGAAAACACCAGCCTCATCAGGTCAAAGAGATCTTCTGAATAATGTATGCAGTTTGTGAACTAATAAAAAAAATACATTTTAAAACTAAACCCTTTCACGACATGCAGATATTTTGCTTTTGTCCCTTTCAATTTTTCATGGGCCATAACTTTTTTTCTATGCAAGACAAGTTGTAGTTTTGATTGATATAATTTATTTTACCATGTAATGTAATAAAAAACAGGGGGAAATCATTTCCAGTGGGGTGTATTGGTGAAAAAATGCTATTCCGTGACTTTTGGGGGTTTTGGTTTTATACCATTCACTTGTGCAGTAAAAATGACAACATTCTGGATTCTCCAGGTCAGAATACCTTCAAAAATACCTAACTTATAAGAATGGCTAAACTAAATTCAGAACTGTGTAAAAAAAAAATATATATTTCTCTTGTTTTGCCAGTTTCTGACACTCGTAACTTTACTTGTCAGCTGACGGACCTGTATGAGGGATTGCTTTTTTATGTGCTGAGCTGTAGTACTTATTGATATAATTTTGGGTTACTTACAATGTTTTGATCGCTTTCTTTTTCATAAATAAATAATAATTCTAAACATTTTTACTTTTTGATAGGTGGCACTTTTATGGACAAAATGATACTAAGCATGCTGATTTTGTTTTTATTTTTCTTATTTTTATTCTATAATTTTTGGACCGGGAAATTGAGGGCGTTTTAAACTTCTATTTTTATTTTATAGTTTAAATTTTTTTCTTCAATTTTTCCTTTTTTTTAATTGTCCCCTTCTGGACCTGAACCAGCAATCAGTCGACCGCTTATACTATATACTGCAATGCTTATTAAGAGACCATCATTTACACCAAATGCTGCAATAGTGTATTTCAGTATATAGTGTAAATGATGGTCTTCGCAGTACCAGAATGGCAACCACAGGAGACTTCAGTAGTCCACTGGCTGCCAAAGTAACTCATCGGCTCAGACCACAAGCAACTGAGCTCAGCTATTAGCTGCAGCGGTCATGAAGACACAGCTGCAGCCAAAATACAGAAGCCATAGCAGAAGTAGAGAGTCAGTGCTGAACCATGAAAGGGTGAGTACTATTCGTGACTATTGTTTTATATCTCTGCAATCATTTGGGCCAACACTTTTGTGACAGTGGAAAACCCCGTTAACCCCTTCATGACCTTGGGATTTTTCGTTTTTCCGTGTTCGTTTTTTGCCCTCCTTCCCAGAGCCATAACTTTTTTATTTTTCCGTCAATTTGGCCATGTGAGGGCTTATTTTTTGCGGGACGAGTTGTACTTTTGAACGACATCATTGGTTTTACCATGTTGAGTAACAGAAAACGGGAAAAAAATTCCAAGTGCGGTGAAATTGCAAAAAAAGTGCAATCCCACATTTGTTTTTTGCTTGGCTTTTTTGCTAGGTTCACTAAATGCTAAAACTGACCTGCCATTATGATTCTCCAGGTCACTACGAGTTCATATACACCTAAGATGACTAAGTTATTTTTTACCTAAGTGGTGAAAAAAAATTCCAAAATTTGCTAAAAACAAAACAAAAAAAATTGCGCCATTTTCCGATACTCGTAGCGTCTCCATTTTTCATGATCTGGGGTCGGTTGAGGGCTTATTTTTTGCGTGCCGAGCTGGCATTTTTAATAAATCCAATTCGGTGCAGATACGTTCTTCTGATCGCCCGTTATTGCATTTTAATGCAATGTCGCGGCGACCAAAAAAACGTAATTCTGGCGTTTTGATTTTTTTTCTCGTTACGCCGTTTAGCGATCAGGTTAATGCTTTTTTTTTATTGATAGATCGGGCGATTCTGAACGTGGCGATACCAAATATGTGTAGGTTTGATATTTTTTTTATTGATTTATTTTGATTGGGGCAAAAGGGGGGTGATTTAAACTTTTATATTTTTTTTATTTTTTTAACATTTTTTTTAACTTTTGCCATGCTTCAATAGCCTCCATGGGAGGCTAGAAGCAGGCACAGCACGATCGCCTCTGCTATATAGCAGTGATCTGCTGTTCGCTGCTATGTAGTAGAAAATCAGGTGTGCTGTCAGCGCCGACCACAGGGTGGCGCTCACAGCTACCGGCAATCAGTAACCATAGAGGTCTCAAGGACCTCTATGGTTACAATGGAGAAGCATCGCTGACCTCCAATCATGTGACGGGGGTCGGCGATGCGCTCATATCCGGCCACCCGGCCGGATGCGGTAGTTAAATGCCGCTGTCTGCGTTTGACAGCGGCATTTAACTAGTTAATAGCGGCGGGTGAATCGCGATTTCACCCGCCGCTATTGCGGGCACATGTCAGCTGTTCAAAACAGATGACATGTCCTGGCTTTGATGCGGGCTCACCGCGGAGCCCTGCATCAAAGCAGGGGAGCTGACCTCGGATGTACTATCCCGTCCGAGGTCAGTAAGGGGTTAAAGACTTCCCAACTTCATTATAAAGAATGAACACTAGAAATAAAGAATTCCCAGGGAATGCTACCTATAATTTTCCACGTTTAAGATTTCTTTGCAGCCTAGATTTTCCTGCAACAAAAGAGAGTAAAGTCTTTGAAAAATTCCTCTCCAAACATCTAGAAGAGCTGGACCTGATGCAAAGTCCCCAATTTAGTTATTTTAGCATAAATATTCATAAAGGTTTAGTTTTATGACATCATGGGAATTATATGGGTGTACTGAACAAACATCAAAGGTAGAGAATAGCAAACTCAGGGCTCGAACCGGAAAGTTAGTGTCCGATGCTAAATGTTGAATACAGACTTCTCCCGGAAGTACGTTACAATGTTCGGAATTCAGGCAGAGAGATTTTCCAGCTCAAAAGTTTGGGTACCCCTTGTTTGCAATGGGGTTTGGGTTCTGGTTCAAGTTTGGGTACAGTTCTAGTACCCGAACCAAACTTTGGAATAAAGTTCAGGTCGTGTAACAGAACCCAAACTTCTACAGGTCCGCTCATCCCTAATCAGGAGTCGTTAATAATTATGACTACTCCAGACTTTAAATAGAGCAGCACCACACATGTGCGACTGCGGCTCCATTTAATTGGGACCCCAGTTTCTATGATTGGTGGGGATGAGACTGACAGCAGTCAGACCTCTACTTCCTGTCCTATGATAGTTTGTGATTCTGTGGAAACAGTTATAAGAAAATATTCCAATTATTATTTTGGGAATTTTAATGTGGGCATTACTATATTTGTCATACTTCTAATGATCCCAGTTCATCAGCTCAAAAATTCAATTACATTGAGATTTATTTTTCATGTTCCAAAAAAAAAAAAATAGTGTAAATTTGGAAATCGCCAACTTGGGACAAGAGTAGGGTTATCTGGATGAAGTCAATACTTTTGCAGGTATCCTAAAATGTTAATGTATGGTAATGAAGAATATATTCTTAATGTTTTGTTTTTTTAATTTCCCAGGGGCTTTTATAACAGATCTAAATCTGCCATGCTGCTCTGCTGATTACATAGCTTTAAACATACTGCTCCGTGTACTCTCAAGTGAATACTAATTAAGAGAACTAAATAAACATTTGGCTCCACTATTCTTATTGATTGCCTATTTAAACTCATTATCCGCATCCTTAACTCATATGTATTCTTTACTGCATAATTTATAGCAAGACCCAAGACTATAACAGAGCATTACTTTGTACAGTATGTAACTATATCGGTTGAAAGAGAAAAGTCCACAAAGTGGAGTTTGAGTAGAATGGAGTATGTACACTTGTAGACATTACTAGCAGGTGCGACCACTTGACCTACTTGTTTGCTCAATTACCAAATGCATAAAGCGAGTATAACAGGGTCGTGTGTTCTCCCTTGAAGCAAACAGTTCTCAGTGCAAGCAATTAAAATTTGGTTGTTTTATTTCCTTCCTTCAGAAATATTATTTAGTTGCGTAAATAATGCCTATTTTTAAAGTTCAAACCAACAAAGCTCATTGAGAAGACAGGAGATAACCTAGAGGTTTGGGCTGAAACTTCCACAATCCATATCTACAGTAGGACAAGAGTGCCCAATAATTGTATGTCCGAACCTGTTTAAGAAGATATGGGAAGTACAACCGTCGGTTGGTTCACTTTTGTAGAGGAACATTATATATAAAGAACAGGGGTGAGGCCAACTACAGCTAGGCATCATCTTTGTGGAAAAAACACAAAAATTGAGCTTAGTTGAGTTGGTACACATGCTGAAGTTAAACGCATGTTCACACTGGCCACAAAACATTAAAACCTACAAGAGAAAAAAGTAAGCAAAAACCCTGATGTAACTAAGTAAAAAAGCAAAAGTGCATTTAAATAACAGAGTTTTTAGTAATACTGTCTTTTGATCAAAAAATACCACAAAAGCCATCCCACCACGTCAAGGTAACTCTGATCGGGACAGTCCTACACTGTCTATTACTAAAAATTCTGTGTTATTTAAATGCACTTTTGCTTTTTTACTTAGTTACATCAGGGTTTTTGCTTACTTTTTTCTCTTGTAGGTTTTAATCATCTTTCTGGAATAAGAATAAGACCAACTAGAGCTAGGCATCATCTTTAAGGAATAAGAGTAAGACCAACTAGAGCTAAGCATCATCTTTATGGAATAAGAGTAAGGCCAACTAGAGCTAGGTATCATCTTTAGGGAATAGGACTAAAGCCAACTAGAGCTAGGTAACATCTTTATGGAATAAGAGTAAGACCAACTAGAGCTAGGCATCATCTTTATGGAATAAAAGTAAAACCAACTAGAGCTAGGCATCATTTTTATGGAATTAGACTAAGGCCAGCTAGAGCTAGGTATCATCTTTATGGAATAAGAGTAAGACCAACTAGAGCTATGAATCTTTATGGAATAAGAGTAAAGCCAACTAGAGCTAAGCATCATGTTTATGGAATAAGAGTAAGGCCAACTAGAGCTAGGTATCATCTTTCATCTTTATGGAATAAGAGTAAGACCAACTAGAGCTATGAATCATCTATATGGAATAAGAGTAAAGCCAACTAGGGCTAAGCATCATGTTTATGGAATAAGAGTAAGGCCAACTAGAGCTAGGTATCATCTTTATGGAATAAGAGTAAGACCAACTAGAGCTAGGCATCATCTTTATGGAATAAGAGTAAGACCAACTAAAGCTAGGCATCATTATGGAATAAGAGTAAAACCAACTAGAGCTAGGTATCATCTTTATGTTATAAGAGTAAGACCAACTAGAGCTATGCATCATCTTTATGGAATAAAAGTAAAACCAACTAGAGCTAGGCATCATTTTTATGGAATTAGACTAAGGCCAGCAAGAGCTAGGTATCATCTTTATGGAATAAGAGTAAGACCAACTAGAGCTATGAATCATCTTTATGGAATAAGAGTAAAGCCAACTAGAGCTAAGCATCATGTTTATGGAATAAGAGTAAGGCCAACTAGAGCTAGGTATCATCTTTATGGAATAAGAGTAAGACCAACTAGAGCTTTGAATCATCTTTATGGAATAAGAGTAAAGCCATCTAGAGCTAAGCATCATGTTTTTGGAATAAGAGTAAGGCCAACTAGAGCTAGGTATCATCTTTATGGAATAAGAGTAAGACCAACTAGAGCTATGAATCATCTTTATGGAATAAGAGTAAAGCCAACTAGAGCTAAGCATCATGTTTATGGAATAAGAGTAAGGCCAACTAGAGCTAGGTATCATCTTTATGGAATAAGAGTAAGACCAACTAGAGCTTTGAATCATCTTTATGGAATAAGAGTAAAGCCATCTAGAGCTAAGCATCATGTTTTTGGAATAAGAGTAAGGCCAACTAGAGCTAGGTATCATCTTTATGGAATAAGAGTAAGACCAACTAGAGCTAGGTATCATCTTTATGGAATAAGAGTAAGGCCAACTAGAGCTAGGTATCATCTTTATGGAATAAGAGTAAGACCAACTAGAGCTAGGCATCATCTTTATGGAATAAGAGTAAGACCAACTAAAGCTAGGCATCATTATGGAATAAGAGTAAAACCAACTAGAGCTAGGTATCATCTTTATGTTATAAGAGTAAGACCAACTAGAGCTATGCATCATCTTTATGGAATAAAAGTAAAACCAACTAGAGCTAGGCATCATTTTTATGGAATTAGACTAAGGCCAGCTAGAGCTAGGTATCATCTTTATGGAATAAGAGTAAGACCAACTAGAGCTATGAATCATCTTTATGGAATAAGAGTAAAGCCAACTAGAGCTAAGCATCATGTTTATGGAATAAGAGTAAGGCCAACTAGAGCTAGGTATCATCTTTATGGAATAAGAGTAAGACCAACTAGAGCTTTGAATCATCTTTATGGAATAAGAGTAAAGCCATCTAGAGCTAAGCATCATGTTTTTGGAATAAGAGTAAGGCCAACTAGAGCTAGGTATCATCTTTATGGAATAAGAGTAAGACCAACTAGAGCTTTGAATCATCTTTATGGAATAAGAGTAAAGCCATCTAGAGCTAAGCATCATCTTTATGGAATAAGAGTAAGAACAACGAAAGCTAGGCATCATTATGGAATAAGAGTAAAACCAACTAGAGCTAGGTATCATCTTTATGGTATAAGAGTAAGACCAACTAGAGCTAGGTGTCTTTATGGAATAAGGGTAAAACCAACTAGAGAAAGGCATCATCTTTATGGAATAAGAGCAAGGCCAACAAGAGCAAGGTATCATCTTTAGGGAATAGGAGTAAGGCCAACTAGAGCGAGGCATCCTGATATGAAGAGTAATATATAGACACTGGACACTAAAGGGGCCTAAAAGCACCCTATGGCTCCTATGTAAAGACTTTTACTATTAAAGATCTATGATAGTTGGGGCCATGTTGGAGATTTTGCATTGGCCCACAAACTTCAAGTTACAGCACTGAGCACAACTATACAATCACATATCAATATCATGATTATGAGGAGACCAACCCAGTAGAGGAAGTTGGTGCTTTATGGCCATGTTCACACTTGCAATGTGGCACTGCTTGGAGAATCCTTTTTTTTCTTACTGATTTAGTATTCACTATTGAAGTTTATTGAGATAATATTTTCACTCTCAAAGACCCTTGGCGTTCACTGAAGTGTGTAAAAAGCAATCTTGACCCAGTTACCTTGCTGGAATGAGTGTTACAAAATAAGATTACAGAGTGTAGAGTAATGTATTGATACTGTGCAAAGAACAACTTGAGAGAAGAAATACATCAAGATTATTTCAGTTTGGTGATATAATTTCCAATGTTTCAGCTTGTATTGCTTATATGCTATATCTCTACATATAGTTACAAAAAAACAATTTAACCCCCATAATTACCTTGATTTCTGCATTAATTAGTAACATAATTGGGTGTGATTGGCAGTCAAGTCACAATTTTAGGCAAATAATGTACATAAACTAATAATGCACAGTTACATCATTCATTTCTTCTATGAAACACATTAAGAAAACATTGACATGGCTGGGAGTAAATGTAGCTCTCTTAAGAGCGGGGTTCACAGTTGCTTCGTCGATTAGCGATGAGCGAATCTGCTGAGATTCAATTCACCAGCGAATTTGGTCAGGAAATTCAATTTGCATTAGTTGTGAATTACATTTTTCCTTATTATGATATAAAGATTCTCCAGATCATAGAGACTAATACATGTAGGTAAAAAAAATTAAAAGATGATACTCATTTTGCTTAACCCTCACCTGTCCAAATAGTGTAGCCTTGCTCTGCTCCGATCTCCAGTCAACTTCTTCCACCATATTTTGGCATCTTTATCCCCTCTGCACTTATTCAAAATGTCATGATACCTCATTCTGGAGATCATGACATGCGTTGCCCTGTCGTGACATTATGAGAGGACTAGTAGCCATGCACCTTGTGAATCATGACGTGAGTCACTACAATGTTATGATGTCTTATGTGGTCTACTCAGGTGAGGTGAGATCATGATGTTTTGAGGCCTAGGTAGCACAGAGGGGCTGTAGATCCCAGGATACAGTTGGGCAAGTGTTCTTTTTTCACTCCTTCCCGACCCTGTAAAATCCATCAAAATAGTGGCCAGCCTCCATTTTGCTTGGTTTTTCTAAAGTGCTTAAAATTCGGATCCTCCTGACTCCAGAAATTTTGGCAAATTCTAAATTAATTTTAATAATTTAGAATCAATTCACAAATTTCTTTTCTATATATAAAAGTACACAAAGCCTGGGTACTGACAAATATGATCTTTTTGAGAAGATTAGTTAGTGCTAATCATGCCTCAAAGGATACAAGTTTTCAGAAAATCTTAGATGTGTTATAGAGATGCATGAAGCTTGAAAAGACGACAAATATTGCTAAATACTGGGGTGCACATCAATACATAGACGAACAACTAATAATAATAATAATAATACTATTTATTTATATAGCACCATTGATTCCATGATGCTGTACATGAGAAGGGGTTACATACAAACTACAGATATCACTTATAGTAAGCAAACTAACAATTACAGACTGATACAGAGGGGCGAGGACCCTGCCCTTGCGAGCTTACATTCTACAGGATGGTGGGGAAGTAGACTGTAGGTTGAGGGTTGCAGCAGCTCCGGTGTTGGTGAGGAGGCAGCGGCGTCAGTGCAGGCTGTAAGCATTCCTGAAGAGGTGGGTTTTCAGGTTCCATCTGAAGGATCCGAATGTGGCTGATAGTCAGACGTGTTGGGGCAAAGAATTCCAGAGGATGGGGGATATTCGGGAGAAGTGTTGGAGGCAGATGGGTGAGGAGCGAATAAGTGTGGCGAGAGAAGGAGGTCTTTGGAGGACCGGAGATTACGTGAGGGAACATATCGGGAGATTAGGCTGGTTTCACACTTGCGTTCTGATCTGCAGCGTTTTTTTTTTTTAAAAACGCATGCATTTTTTTTTGTACGCGTTGTGCCGCGTTTAACAACGCATGCGTTTTTTTCTGCATGCGTCCGTTTGCAGATATGCAACATGTAGTAATTTCTAGAGGCGTTTTTTTGCCGCAAAAAAACGCATGCGTTTTTTTGCGGCAAAAAAAGTATTGCTGTCTATGCAAACGCATGCGTTTTTATAGAAAAAAAACAAGAATACACACTGACAAGCCACCCCCCACCATCAAGGTGATAAAGGGATCCAAACCCTAACCCTGACAAGCCACCCCCCACCATCAAGGTGATAAAGGGATCCAAACCCTAACCCTAACCCTAACCCTGACAAGCCACCCCCACCATCAAGGTGATAAAGGGATCCAAACCCTAACTCTAACAAGCCACCCCCCACCATCAAGGTGATAAAGGGATCAACCCTAACCCTACCCCTAACCCTGACAAGCCACCCCCCACCATCAAGGTGATAAAGGGATCCAACCCTAACCCTACCCCTAACCCTACCCCTAACCCTGACAAGCCACCCCCCACTATCAAGGTGATAAAGGGATCCTAACCCTACCCCTAACCCTACCCCTAACCCTAACCCTAGGGATCCATAGGAATTGGCTATTATGTTGACCTGGTGACCAGGACATTCTTCTAATAATAAGCTTTGTTCAATGTGGACACCCCAAGATATACGGTATTGCTATAGAGTACTAAAAATATAAACTCGTAGAGAATTGACTGTCATAGTGTTAGGGTTTGGATCCCTTTATCACCTTGATGGTGGGGGTGGCTTGTCAGGGTTAGGGGTAGGGTTAGGGTTTGGATCCCTTTATCACCTTGATGGTGGGGGGTGGCTTGTCAGGGTTAGGGTTAGGGGTAGGGTTAGGGTTTGGATCCCTTTATCACCTTGATGGTGGGGGGTGGCTTGTCAGGGTTAGGGGTAGGGTTAAGGTTTGGATCCCTTTATCACCTTGATGGTGGGGGGTGGCTTGTCAGGGTTAAGGTTAGGGGTAGGGTTTGGATCCCTTTATCACCTTGATGGTGGGGGGTGGCTTGTCAGGGTTAGGGGTAGGGTTAGGGTTTGGATCCCTTTATCACCTTGATGGTGGGGGGTGGCTTATCAGTGACCTGGTGACCAGGACATTCTTCTAATAAAAAGCTACCCCTAACCCTAACCCTAGGGATCCAAACCCCAACCCTACCCCTAACACTAACCCTAACCCTAGGGATCCTAACCCTATCCCTAACCCTAGCTATTTCTATTTATAGTGGGTTTTCTAGTTGATTTTGATGATTGGCAGCTGTCACACACTTCTCAGCATGCGTTTAAAAAATGCAAACGCATGAAAAAACGCATGTAAACGCGTCAAAATGCCGCGTTTTTTTACCCAATGCAAAAACGCATGCGTCAAAAAAACGCAGCGTTTAAACGCGTTTACATGCGTTTTTTCACCACATGCGTTTTTTTAAAAACGCTGCAGATCAAAACGCAAGTGTGAAACCAGCCTTAGTCCAGAGATATATGGAGGAGACAGGTTATGGATGGCTTTGTAGAGCAGTATTTGTAATTTGAACTGCATATGCTGAGGGAATGGGAGACCGTGAAGAGATTTGCAGAGGGGGAGGCGGAGGAGTAGCAAGGAGAGAGATGAATTATTTGGGCAGCAGAGTTAAGGATGGACTGGAGAGGTGCAAGGGTGTTAGCAGGGAGGCCACAGAAAAGGATGTTGCAGTAGTCAAGGCAGGAGATGATGAGAGCATGCACAAGCATTTTATTGAATTGAAGGTTGAGGAAAAGACGGATTCTTGAGATATTTTTGAGCTGGAGGCAACAGGAGGTGGAAAGAGCTTGTATGCGCAGTTTGAAGGACAGGGCAGAGTCAAGGGTTACTCCGAGGCGGCGGACTTCCGGTATGGGGGAAAGTGTGATGTCATTAATTGCAATAGATAGGTCAGGTAATGAAGATCTACGAGATGGAGGAGAGTTGATGAGTTCAGATTTATCCACATTGAGTTTGAGGAAGCGAGAGGAGAAGGAGGATATGGCTGATAGACACTCTGGGATTCTGGACAGCAGAGAGGTGATGTCTGGGCCAGAGAGGTAGATCTCAGTGTTATCAGCATAAAGGTGGTACTGGAATCCATGTGACATTATGAGTTGTCCCAGGCCAAGTGTATAGATTAAGAGTAAAGGCCCCGTCACACATAGCGAGATCGCTAGCGAGATCGCTGCTGAGTCACAAGTTTTGTGACGCAACAGCGACCTCAGTAGCGATCTCGCTATGTGTGACACGTACCAGCGATCAGGCCCCTGCTGCGAGATCGCTGGTCGTGTCGGAATGGCCTGGACCTTTTTTTGGTCGTTGAGGTCCCGCTGACATCGCTGAATCGGTGTGTGTGACACCGATCCAGCGATGTCTTCACTGGTAACCAGGGTAAACATCGGGTTACTAAGCGCAGGGCCGCGCTTAGTAACCCGATGTTTACCCTGGTTACCAGCGTAAATGTAAAAAAAAACAAACAGTACATACTCACCATCTGATGTCCGTCAGGTCCCTTGCCGTCTGCTTCCTGCTCTGACTGAGTGCCGCCTGTTGTGAATTTGGATTCTGGGCTCCCCCGGTGGCTACTGGTGGAATTGAACTGGTGTCTTCATCTTCTCTGTTCACCTGTTCCCATCAAGATGTGGGAGTCGCTATATAACCTTGCTACTCTGTTAGTTGCTTGCCGGTCAACAATGTTATCAGAAGCCTCTCTGTGCTTGTTCCTGCTCCTAGACAACTACTAGATAAGTTGGACTCTTGTCCATGTTTGTTTTTGCATTTTTGTTCCAGTTCACAGCTGTAGTTTCGTTACTGTGTCTGGAAAGCTCTTGTGAACAGGAATTGCCACTCTGGTGTTATGAGTTAATGCCAGAGTTTTAAAGTAATTTCTGGATGGTTTTTTGATAGGGTTTTCAGCTGACCATGAAAGTGTCCTTTCTGTCTTCTGCTATGTAGTAAGTGGACCTCAAATTTGCTAAACCTATTTTCATACTACGTTTGTTATTTCATCTTAATTCACCGCCAATACATGTGGGGGGCCTCTGTCTCCTTTCGGGGTATTTCTCTAGAGGTGAGCTAGGACTAATATTTTCCTCTGCTAGCATTATTTAGTCCTCCGGCTGGTGCTGGGCATCTAGAATCAACGTAGGCATGCTACCCGGCCACTGCTAGTTGTGTGTTAGGTTTAGTTCATGGTCAGCTCAGTTCCCATCTTCCAAGAGCTAGTTCCTATATACGCTGATGCTATGTTCTCTTGCCATTGAGAACATGACAGTTTGACCGGCCCACTAAAGGGTTAAAATCCTTGGCTGAGAAAGGAGAGAAATAAGAAGTCTGCTGAGATTTTTTTTTTTTTTTTCTCCTTCTAATCTTTGAATGGCTCTGTGTCCACCTGTTTGTAATGGATCTTCAGAGTGTAACTGCAGGTTTGAATAATCTCGCCACGAAGGTACAAAATTTGCAAGACTTTGTTTGTCATGCCCCTGTATCTGAGCCGAGAATTCCTTTGCCGGAATTTTTCTCGGGGAATAGATCTGGGTTTCAGAATTTTCGAAATAATTGCAAATTATTTTTGTCCCTGAAATTTCGCTCTGCCGGAGACCCTGCACAGCAGGTCAGGATTGTGATTTCCTTGCTCCGGGGCGACTCTCAAGACTGGGCTTTCTCATTGACACCAGGGGATCCTGCGTTGCTCAATGTGGATGCGTTTTTTCTGGCCTTGGGGTTGCTTTATGACGAACCTCATTTGGAGCTTCAGGCAGAAAAAACTTTGATGTCCCTATCTCAGGGGCAAGATGAAGCGGAAATTTACTGCCAAAGATTCCGTAAATGGTCTGTACTTACTCAGTGGAATGAGTGCGCCTTGGCGGCGACTTTCAGAGAGGGTCTCTCTGATGCCATTAAGGATGTTATGGTGGGGTTCCCTGTGCCTGCGGGTCTGAATGAGTCCATGACAATGGCTATTCAGATCGATAGGCGTTTGCGGGAGCGCAAACCAGTGCACCATCTGGCGGTGTCCACTGAGAAGTCGCCAGAGAGTATGCAGTGTGATAGAATTCTGTCCCGAAGCGAGCGGCAGAATTTTAGACGGAAAAATGGGTTGTGTTTCTATTGTGGTGATTCTACTCATGTTATATCAGCATGCTCTAAGCGCACTAAAAAGCTTGATAAATCTGTTTCCATTTGCACCTTACCGTCTAAGTTTATTCTATCTGTGACCCTGATTTGCTCCTTGTCATCTATTACCACGGACGCCTATGTCGACTCTGGCGCCGCTTTGAGTCTTATGGATTGGTCCTTTGCCAAACGCTGTGGGTATGATTTAGAGCCTTTGGAGACTCCTATTCCTCTGAAGGGGATTGACTCCACCCCATTGGCTAATAATAAACCACAATACTGGACACAAGTAACTATGCGTATTAATCCGGATCACCAGGAGATTACTCGCTTTCTGGTGCTGTATAATCTACATGATGATTTGGTGCTAGGATTGCCTTGGCTGCAATCTCACAACCCAGTCCTCGACTGGAGAGCTATGTCTGTGTTGAGCTGGGGATGTAAGGGGGCTCATGGGGATGTACCTGTGGTTTCCATTTCATCATCTATTCCCTCTGAAATTCCTGAGTTCCTGTCTGACTATCGTGACGTCTTTGAAGAATCCAAGCTTGGTTCGTTACCTCCGCACCGAGAGTGCGATTGTGCCATAGATTTAATCCCGGGTAGTAAATACCCAAAGGGTCGTTTGTTTAATCTGTCTGTGCCTGAACATGCTGCTATGCGAGAATATATAAAGGAGTCCTTGGAAAAGGGACATATTCGTCCATCGTCATCTCCCTTAGGAGCCGGTTTTTTCTTTGTGTCAAAAAAAGACGGCTCTTTGAGACCATGTATCGATTATCGGCTTTTGAACAAAATCACTGTTAAATATCAATACCCATTGCCGTTGCTGACTGATTTGTTTGCTCGCATAAAGGGGGCCAAGTGGTTCTCTAAGATTGACCTTCGTGGGGCGTATAATTTGGTGCGAATCAGGCAGGGGGATGAGTGGAAGACCGCATTTAATACGCCCGAAGGCCACTTTGAGTATTTAGTGATGCCTTTTGGTCTTTCAAATGCTCCGTCAGTTTTCCAGTCCTTTATGCATGATATTTTTCGCGATTATTTGGATAAATTTATGATTGTGTATCTGGATGATATTCTGATTTTTTCGGATGACTGGGACTCTCATGTCCAGCAAGTCAGGAGGGTTTTCCAGGTTTTGCGGTCTAATTCTTTGTGTGTGAAGGGTTCTAAGTGTGTTTTTGGGGTACAGAGAATTTCCTTTTTGGGATATATTTTTTTTCCCTCTTCCATTGAAATGGATCCTGTCAAGGTTCAAGCTATTTGTGATTGGACGCAGCCCTCTTCTCTTAAGAGTCTTCAGAAATTTTTGGGCTTTGCTAACTTTTATCGTCGATTTATTGCTGGTTTTTCGGATATTGCTAGGCCATTGACCGATTTGACTAAGAAGGGTGCTGATGTTGCTGATTGGTCCCCTGACGCTGTGGAGGCCTTTCGGGAGCTTAAGCGCCGTTTTTCCTCTGCCCCTGTGTTGCGTCAGCCTGATGTTGCTCTACCTTTTCAGGTTGAGGTCGACGCTTCTGAGATCGGAGCTGGGGCAGTGTTGTCGCAGAAAAGTTCTGACTGCTCCGTGATGAGGCCTTGTGCCTTCTTTTCCCGTAAATTTTCGCCCGCTGAGCGGAATTATGATGTTGGGAATCGGGAGCTTTTGGCCATGAAGTGGGCTTTTGAGGAGTGGCGCCATTGGCTGGAGGGGGCCAGACATCAGGTGGTGGTATTGACTGACCACAAAAATTTGATTTATCTTGAGACCGCCAGGCGCCTGAATCCTAGACAGGCGCGCTGGTCATTATTTTTCTCTCGGTTTAATTTTGTGGTGTCATACCTACCGGGTTCTAAGAATGTTAAGGCGGATGCCCTTTCTAGGAGTTTTGAGCCTGACTCGCCTGGTAACTCTGAGCCCACAGGTATCCTTAAGGATGGAGTGGTTTTGTCAGCCGTTTCTCCAGACCTGCGGCGGGCCTTGCAGGAGTTTCAGGCGGATAGACCGGATCGTTGCCCACCTGATAAACTGTTTGTTCCTGATGATTGGACCAGTAGAGTCATCTCTGAGGTTCATTCTTCTGCGTTGGCAGGTCATCCTGGCATTTTTGGTACCAGGGATTTGGTGGCAAGGTCCTTCTGGTGGCCTTCCCTGTCACGAGATGTGCGAGGCTTTGTGCAGTCTTGTGACGTTTGTGCTCGGGCCAAGCCTTGTTGTTCTCGGGCTAGTGGATTATTGTTGCCCTTGCCTATTCCTAAGAGGCCTTGGACGCACATCTCGATGGATTTTATTTCAGATCTGCCTGTTTCTCAGAAGATGTCTGTCATCTGGGTGGTGTGTGACCGTTTCTCTAAGATGGTCCATTTGGTTCCTCTGCCCAAGTTGCCTTCTTCTTCCGAGTTGGTTCCTCTGTTTTTTCAGAATGTTGTTCGTTTGCATGGTATTCCTGAGAATATCATTTCTGACAGAGGGACCCAATTCGTGTCTAGATTTTGGCGGGCATTCTGTGCTAGGATGGGCATAGATTTGTCTTTTTCGTCCGCTTTCCATCCTCAGACGAATGGCCAGACCGAGCGGACTAATCAGACCCTGGAGACATATCTGAGGTGTTTTGTGTCTGCTGACCAGGATGATTGGGTTGCTTTTTTGCCATTGGCAGAGTTCGCTCTCAATAATCGGGCCAGCTCTGCCACTTTGGTGTCCCCGTTTTTCTGTAATTCGGGGTTTCATCCTCGATTTTCCTCTGGTCAGGTGGAATCTTCGGATTGTCCTGGAGTGGATGCTGTGGTGGAGAGATTGCATCAGATCTGGGGGCAGGTGGTGGACAATTTGAGGTTGTCCCAGGAGAAGACTCAGCTTTTTGCCAACCGCCACCGTCGTGTTGGTCCTCGGCTTTGTGTTGGGGATTTGGTGTGGTTGTCTTCTCGTTTTGTCCCTATGAGGGTCTCTTCTCCTAAGTTTAAGCCTCGGTTCATCGGCCCGTATAAGATATTGGAGATTCTTAACCCTGTTTCCTTCCGTTTGGACCTCCCTGCATCCTTTTCTATTCATAACGTTTTTCATCGGTCATTATTGCGCAGGTATGAGGTACCGGTTGTGCCTTCCGTTGAGCCTCCTGCTCCGGTGTTGGTTGAGGGTGAGTTGGAGTACGTTGTGGAGAAAATCTTAGACTCTCGTGTTTCCAGACGGAGACTCCAGTATCTGGTCAAGTGGAAGGGATACGGCCAGGAGGATAATTCTTGGGTGAATGCATCTGATGTTCATGCCTCTGATTTGGTTCGTGCCTTTCATAGGGCCCATCCTGATCGCCCTGGTGGTTCTGGTGAGGGTTCGGTGCCCCCTCCTTGAGGGGGGGGTACTGTTGTGAATTTGGATTCTGGGCTCCCCCGGTGGCTACTGGTGGAATTGAACTGGTGTCTTCATCTTCTCTGTTCACCTGTTCCCATCAAGATGTGGGAGTCGCTATATAACCTTGCTACTCTGTTAGTTGCTTGCCGGTCAACAATGTTATCAGAAGCCTCTCTGTGCTTGTTCCTGCTCCTAGACAACTACTAGATAAGTTGGACTCTTGTCCATGTTTGTTTTTGCATTTTTGTTCCAGTTCACAGCTGTAGTTTCGTTACTGTGTCTGGAAAGCTCTTGTGAACAGGAATTGCCACTCTGGTGTTATGAGTTAATGCCAGAGTTTTAAAGTAATTTCTGGATGGTTTTTTGATAGGGTTTTCAGCTGACCATGAAAGTGTCCTTTCTGTCTTCTGCTATGTAGTAAGTGGACCTCAAATTTGCTAAACCTATTTTCATACTACGTTTGTTATTTCATCTTAATTCACCGCCAATACATGTGGGGGGCCTCTGTCTCCTTTCGGGGTATTTCTCTAGAGGTGAGCTAGGACTAATATTTTCCTCTGCTAGCATTATTTAGTCCTCCGGCTGGTGCTGGGCATCTAGAATCAACGTAGGCATGCTACCCGGCCACTGCTAGTTGTGTGTTAGGTTTAGTTCATGGTCAGCTCAGTTCCCATCTTCCAAGAGCTAGTTCCTATATACGCTGATGCTATGTTCTCTTGCCATTGAGAACATGACAGCCGCCCTACAGTGAGAGCAGAGCGCAGCAGTGACGTCACTGCTGTGCTGTGCTCTCACTGTACGGCGGCACTCAGTCAGAGCAGGAAGCAGACGGCAAGGGACCTGACGGACATCAGATGGTGAGTATGTACTGTTTTTTTTTTTTGGTAACCAGGGTAAACATCGGGTTACTAAGCGCGGCCCTGCGCTTAGTAACCCGATGTTTACCCTGGTTACCCGGGTGCTGCAGGGGGACTTCGGCATCGTTGAAGACAGTTTCAATGATGCCGAAGTCGTTCCCCTGATCGTTGGTCGCTGGAGAGAGCTGTCTGTGTGACATCTCCCCAGCGACTACACAACGACTTACCAACGATCACGGCCAGGTCGTATCGCTGGTCGTGATCGTTGGTAAATCGCTATGTGTGACGGGGCCATTAGGGTCCTAGAACAGAGCTTTGGGGGACTCCAACAGAGAGAAGGTGGGATGAGAAGGCAGTGTGGGAGTGGGTGAAGCTGACTGTGCCATTGGAAAGGTATGAGGAGATCCAGGATAGGGTGAGGTCTTTGATGCCAAAGGAGGAGAGGATCTGTAGTAGGGGGCAGTGGTCAACTGTGTCGAAAGCAGAGGACAGGTCTAGGAGGAGGAGTATAGAGTATTGACCGTTAGCTTTGGCTGTAAGGTCGCTAGTAACTTTGGTCAGGGCTGTCTCAGTTGAGTGATGGGGCGGAAACCAGATTGTAGACTGTCAAAGAGCAAGTTAGATGAGAGGTGGGAGGAAAGTTCAGCGTGGACGTGCTGCTCCAGGAGTTTGGAAGCAAAGCGATATTGGGTGATAGCTGGACATAGCAGTTGGATCGAGGGTTGGCTGTTTAAGGATAGGCGTGATTGTGGCATGTTTGAAAACAGAAGGGAAGGTATCAGAAGTTAGTGAAAGGTTGAAGAGGTGGGTTAGGGATGGGATAAGAGTGGCAGTGAGGTTGGGGAGAAGGTGAGATTGGATGAGGTCGAGCACACAGGTGGTGAGGTATGATTTGGAGATGAGACAATTAAAATCCCCTTCAGTGATGTTGGATAGGGAGGTTATGGGGTTTGGGCATTGGTCTGGTATACATTCAATACCTACTGAAGACTTTACAAAATGCAAAATTGTCTCTTCATGTGTCTGGACAGGAATTATGTTCAAGGAAGGACACCACACCAAGAACGTTTCTGCTGTCCATAAAACCAGTGGGGGCCATCTCAACTTTGGCAGAGACACCCTAGATATTTCACAATGCTTTTGCGATAAAATATTATAAACATACGAGACAAAAGTGAATCTTTTTAGTAGAAATGAAAAATACTGTGAAAGAAAAATAACACTGCACAAAAACTTTAATGCCTTATTCCAACTGTAGGGGTAGGTGCACACAATCAGGAATTGGCAGCGTTTTGGATGCAGCACATGTCCGCTATGTCAAAAGGGCTGCCGGCTATTGAACGCAGGTGATTCCGCATGTGTTCATTGAACCACTCGGATTCACCATGTCCAATACACTGTACACTCACGTCTCCGCAAGATAAATAGACATGCTGCGGTCTGGAGAGACGTGCCGCATGTCCATCTCCACTGGAGATTCACGGGAGTCTGTGGACGCATAGTGGACATAGGATTTCTTGAAATCCCATCCACTGTGCTGTAACATCTGGCCGCTGCAGGTTGGATGCTGCATACGTACGCCGTGTCCAACCCACAGCATTTATTGATCCTGTGCACATACCCTATAGCAAGGTCAAGAGATCTTGGGACTGCTTTACCGCCTTGTGTTCAATAAGGGAACAATGAATTTAAAGGTTACTGACAAGGAAAATGTAAGGGCAGCAGTCCATGACTTCAAACTGAAGAGATGAAGAAATGTTGGGTGATGCAACAAGACAATGACCCAAAGCACACTAAAGATTGGTTGAAAATTTTTTTTAAAAAAAATAATGGCCAAATAATATTCCTGACCATAACCAGATCAAGACGCTGTGGGCATGACCTAGTAGTGACCTAGATAACGATCAGATTACATTTATTAATATACAGCTCTGGCAAAAATTAAGAGACCACCACATCAAAACCCTATCATGGGCAGCCCATTCTCTTGACCTGAACCCCATTGAAAACCTCTGGAATGTAATCAAGAAGATGATGGATAGTCACAAGCCATCAAACAAAGAAGAACTGCTTAACTTTTTGCTCCAGAAGCAATGTGAAAGACTGGTGGAAAGCATGCCAAGACACATGAAAGCTGTGATTAAAAATCATGGTTATTCCACAAAATATTGAATTCTGAACTCTTCCTGAGTTAAAACATTAGTATTGTTGTTTCTAAATGATTATGAACTTGTTTTCTTTGCATTATTTGAGGTCTGAAAGCACTGTTGTTGTTTTTTGTAATTTTGACCATTTCTCCTTTTCAGAAAAAAATACAAAATTTATTGCTTGGAAGTTCGCAGACATGTTGTCAGAAGTTTATAGAATAAAAGAAAAATGTACATTTTACTCAAAAATATACCTATAAAGAGAAAAATCAGACAAACTGAACATTTTGCAGTGGTCTCTTAATTTTTGCCAGACCTGTAATTAAGACCGAAAATAAATAATATTTTTTAGATACTTTTTCTCGCAACTGTAGGAAATAAGTGCATGTTTTTTGGGGGGGTCTGACTGCTGGGACCGCCAACAGTTATGGGAATGAGGGTGCCAAAGTCCCTGTGTAGATGGAGCAGTATTGCACATGCAGGACCACTACTCGATTAACTTTAATAGTGCTGACAGAGAAAGCCAATCTCTATACCAACTCCATCATTCCCATACAGACAGATCTTGGATGGAGCAGTGGTCCCACATGTACACTACAGCAACATTCATACAGTATAGGGGACTTTGAGACTCACATTTTGGTAATAGTAAAAAGTTAAGATTTAGTTGTGAAACCCTAGTAGTCATACATGTATTACCCATCATATGCATAGGTGATACATTTTGTTCATATGAGAAACTTTTTAAGGTCGACTGTCCTAATTAACAGTCCGAATATCCACTTAACCGTAAGTATTAGAAATCATTTGTTAAGATTAAATCTTAATGCTACGTAAAAACTTCATTAATGATGCAGTTAAGCACCATGATTGGGAAAGTAGGATGATAAGTGAGGAAGGGGCAAAATGCTACAGAAAAGAATATTAACTTCTCCACCAATGCCTTTATTAAGACTGTTTAAAAATGACTACTCATTAAGCTACATCCGGAATCTCTCCTAATGCGTTTTCATAATTAGTTCTCCTCTTCTCCATTAGAAACTTAATAGCAAATGTAAATAATTACACAAAGTAGATCAAGTGTGGATTACGGCAGCATTAGGTATTCATACTTCTACTGGTCACTTCTCTCATTATCACAGACTGTATTTATCAATGTGAATAAGGTATCTTAATGCTCCACGATAATGACGGCATTAGGAAAGCCAGAGGATTAATTTCTCTGTATCGGTTCTTCTCTAATACGGTTGAGGGTCATCTTTCTGTAATAATGGTAATAACATTTGTTTCCTACCATGGATTTTAATTACAAACTTGGCAAACTAGGATTAAGATTCGCCCCTGGTGCAAGGATCAATAGCTTGGAGCTTGTGAAGAACCTGTGAGGATGGTCAGGATGGCGTTCCACTCCTCTGACAATTCCTTGGTTGTTATATGTATAAGAAAGTGAATTTTATAAGTATTCTATAGTATTGTATTGTAATTGTCCTGAAATATAGTTAATTGTTATCTTCCAGTGGGCTGCAGTACTAACCTAACCAATGGTCACAAGATATCAACGTCTCCCTCTTTGCTCTAGTACAGAACTGGGTGAAAGGTTACATCAGCCCAGCAACAGACAGAAGAGATAGTGTCAGAGATAACTATAAGGCCGGCCCATATTGGGGAGGAGAATTTTGAATATATGAGTAGTTAGAGATTTCGTAGGAAGTTCAGTCAGTTAAATAAAGAATAGAATCTAGTTCAGACAAGGAAAGAAGGAACCCCTCTGGTCAATATGATCTTCACTGGTGTGTGTATAAGAGGAGAACAGAGAAGCAGAGACGGAAAACAACTGAGAAGAAAAGCGTGAGTTGTGGCAGCAGAGTACTCCTAGCAAGCGAGTTGGTGAGAGTAATAATAATCTTTATTTTTATAGAGCGCTAACATATTCCACAGCGCTTTACAGTTTGCACACATTATCATCGCTGTCCCCGATGGGACTCACAATCTAGATTCCCTATCAGTATGTCTTTGGAATCTGGGAGGAAACCGGAGAACCCGGAGGAAACCCACGCAAACTCGGGGAGAACATACAAACTCCTTGCAGATGTTGTCCTTGGTGGGATTAGAACCCAGGCCTCCAGCGCTGCAAGACTGCAGTGCTATCCACTGAGCCATCGTTTGATCAGCAACTTTGTGAGAGTCCCTAAGGGCATCTGGGAACGGGAAGACTAAGCCAAATCTTGAGAGCTGTGGGTTCGAGAAGAGACAAGCCAGCGAGGCTGGGAGCACATACAGTAAAAGAGGTAGCCACATTCGCTTCAATTACATGGTTCCTGAAAACTAAAGTGGGCAGAAGATAGAGAAAACAGGTAGAAGCAGCTAGAGTGTCATTGCTGATTAGGAAGCTTGACAGTCCCTAAACTCTGCTATAGAAAAGTTTCACCAACTGTGCCGCAGAAAATGTTTGTCGAAGACATGCCACTGTACTGTAACCTAAAGGAAGACATGTGCATCTCCTATTGTGCTTTGTTGAAAAATTTAACTGACAGTAAAGTTGAAATTGTTTTTATGGACATTTGTGGTTTCCCATTTGTGGGGTCGCAGGGAATCACAGGCACACTAAGTGTGGGGTGCCAGATAAGTCAGGAAGTGTCCACGGTAACAACAGCAACACACACAAACTGGAAACAAACCTCGTTTTTCTGTAACATGTATGGAAATAGAGTCCCTTGCCCACGGCTACAGCTTCAGGCACCTTTACAGATCATATTTATGGACTTTTATCTTTGCATCTTAATGATAGTTTGGATGTAAGCACAAACAATCACAATCCAATGGGAAAAGGGCAGATACTAACAATGCATACGCACGGAGGCATATTGAGGCCATGGGTATGCATGGATGTGGTAGTGAGCCAGTGTCCGGCATTGTGGTTAATGGGAGGTATGTGTCACAGGGATGGATGCTCCCTGTGATGCAACCCGGTGTATCTTGTCATTAGAGCACGTAAGCACTGAAGATGTCATTTAGTGCCCCTGAGTCCGGGTTGCGGGTAGCTATGAGAGATGGGAGGGTCTGGCTACCCACATACCTCACCACTGGGTGAGGGCACTCACTGTACCTTTTTCCCTGCAGGAGTATGAGGACCTGTAGGGATGTCATGATCACGTGATCAGCCCATGTGATAGATCTCACCTATGGGGTGTGGTTACAAGGTACATAATATGACCAGGGTGTGGGTCACAGGTGTCTGTGTATGTTCCGGTTTGGTTCCCAGAAACAGGTCCCGTGTGGTACTGCAGTAGAAAGCCTGCAATGCTGACAAGCAGGTAATACCAGACTGTGTGTTTGGTTCCAGAGCGAGCCTGAATATTGGACTCCACCAAGAGTGTATGGTCACAGTCCTAATGGAACAGAGTCATGCTGTGAATATTGTTACTTTGTTTTGCTGTGCTATGAAGATTGTTGTTTTGTGTTTTCTGCCACTGGGGTTTATGGAGTAATAAACCCAGTTGAACTTTTGAAGGAAACGTCTTGCTGTGTGTTATATCGCTGCCGAGCGAGTATTCTCCATCCCGTAAGCAAGTGCAATCTTACTATATATATATATACTGTGTATATATATATATATATATATATATATATATATATATATATATATATATAAAACGCAAGGATGCACAGTCTCTTCCAGAGTGATAAACTCAATTTTAGCTGCTGTCCACTGTGACTAATCCCCAAGAATTTGTAAAAGAGAAAGTAGTGATTGGATATGCTGCCATCATTTGCAGTTTTTCTGCTTTCTTAACTTACTGTTCCAAACATCTTGCAAAACTACCCACAGATCTTCTCTGTATGTGTAGTGACCCAGTCCAGAGTGTCTCCTTCCCTTTAAGTAATCCTGGATTGTGAGTAGCTTCTGTACACTACAGCTCACTCTCTAACTGTCCCTCTACATTATCCCCTGCATTTGTGAGCTGTAATTCTCCATTTCTAGTCACCTCCATTTTAGATGCAATGCTTTTCTCATTTGCTGTGTTCTGTTGCCATCTAATGGTGAAAGTGTACAATGACTCTTAATTATTGTTTTGTAACGATCTGAGATGTGAATTCGGTGCCCTATTGGCCAGCTGCTAGTCACATGGTCAATAGAAGGAGCTGTTTTCCAGGCAAGTCTAGAATGTTCTTTAGTCTGATACTAACCATTATACTAACTAGAGAGTATTATATAACAGAGGCACTCAGACAACTTTCAGATGAAAACACTTATGTCACACTGAGAGCAGATCCTACAGTTAAGTTTAAAAATGAATTATGTTCTTTTCTTAGAAGGCAAATAGATACAGGCATTTTGTCAGAAAAACAAGCTGAAAAATTACTACCAGAATTTCCCCTGAGACCATACTGGTACCATGTACCTAAAATACACAAATCGTTAACCAGCCCCCAGGGTCATCCTATTGTGTCGGGGATAGGCTCTTTAACAGAGCCTTTGTCCGGATATCTAGACTGGTTATTGCATCCATTATTAGGGGATGTTCCGTCCTATGTAAAGGACACAAAGGATTTCTTGCATGTTCTAAGGGGTTTTGTATAGCAAGACAATTTTAATCTGACCTCTATTGATATAGAGAGTCTATACACTAGGATTCCACAAGAAATGAGGGTTGAAGCTATTAGGGATATTCTTAGCAATACTCCAACAGATGTGAATACTATAAACTTCATTTGTGACGGTCTTACTTTCATTTTGAAGCACAATGTAATCAAATTTGACAAAACTTGGTATGCGCAGACAGAGGGTACTGCCATGGCGGTTTTTGAGGAGAAGTTTATTTATGCCATGAGTAATTCTTTCCTCAAACATATTAAGTTGCACATTCGTTACGTGGACGACATCTTCATGGTGTGGGACGGGACTCGGGAAACTTTCACACAATTCGTGGAGTTCCTGAACCAATCCAACACCATGAACATGAAATTCACGTCTTATTTCGGAGGTAACACATTGGAGTTCTTGGACGTTAAATTGATGGCACATGAGGGTGCTATTCATACAGAGGTGTTTCGAAAGCCGCTGGCATCAAATTCTTTATTGCACTATAATAGTGTTCATCCTCATTATACGAAACAGGCTTTACCTTATAGCCAGTTTTTAAGAGTCAAGAGAATCAACAGCAGCGTAACCAGTTATAAAAGACAATCACAAGAACTATATAAGAGGTTTGAGAAATGGGGTTATCCTCGGCCGTTATTAGATGCGGCGCAAAAAAGGGCCGATGATAATGATGAAGAAGCCTCCTCCGCAGATGGCTATAATAGAGAGAGCAAAGATTAAAAAAATGTGTATTTTGCTTTAAATTTGGTCCTATGGACAGGTATATTAGATCTATCATTAGAAAAAATTGGTATATCCTAGGAAAAGACGCCGATTTAACAGAGATGTTTGACAAAGGTCCTTTGTTTGCTTGCCGCTGCTGTAAAAATATTAGAGATCTATTAGTCTGCAATCGTTTGGTGAGTATTCAAGAAAATTGGTTGGAAGCTGGTATTCCAAAAGGGAATTTCAAATGTGGCCATTGCAATTTCTGTTCTTCCCATATAACAGGTAACAGGTTAAGAATTGGGGCGGTTCACCATCAAGTCCGGGACTTTATTTCATGTAGAACCACATATGTGGTACACATGATTACCTGTCCTTGTGGCTTCTTTTATATAGGCAAAACCATTCGCCCCTTATTTATAAGAGTGAGAGAGCATTTTAATTCAATCTGCACGGGAAAAGGAGCCCCCCAACTTATCAGTCATGTGAGACAATGCCATGAAGGTAATATAAAAACATTACGATTTGCGGGGTTGGAAAGAGTGAGCTTACCACAGCAAGGTGGGGACCTTCATAGACTACTTTTGAGAAGTGAAGGCAGATGGATTTTACGTACAGATGCAACAGGCCCATTAGGCCTGAATGAAAAAATCAATATGTCGGTCTTTTTGTAAATATCATAATTATTTATCCTGCTGCCTATGAATATGTTATATAATTTTGTACTTTATCGATGTTTTTATCTTTTATGTTAGTTTAACAAGTTATTTGTCTGTGTATTCACATTTTGGTAGGTGGGTTAATTATACCATCATGACGTGGGGTAGTGGGAGGGTCCTATGATTCTGGCAGATAAAGGTGCCTCTCCACTTCCTCTCGCTATTAGGACCCGTGGAAGCACGGTAGTGCAAAACGGCCGTCGGCCGTCTTTGTTCACGTTCTCCCTGTTGCACACTACACATGTCTTAATAAAGGATCATTGGTTTTGGGACCGGTGAGTGCACTCCATTTTTTCTTGCATTTTGTGTTTTGGATCACCATTGACATTTTCGGATCTGTGCACCCGAGTGTCCCATTTTGGGCAATAAAAAGCACGAGCAGCTGCACACAACTTAAAACAAAGGGGTCAGTTTACTGCAGAGGTGCTGACGTATTTTTTCTTCATATTGGACTTTAGTCTGAGGGATGCCTTGGAGGAGAGCAGAACACACGTGGAAGCTGTTTTCACTACAAGATCTCCTGCAGGCCTAAAAGCTTGAGTTCCCTCTCTAACCTGTACAGACATCATTCTAAAGTCTTTCTGACTGGATTCACCAGTTTTTACATTCACCTATAAGTACTTGTGCACGTGCCGTGACACACTGTGGAGTTAACCCCGAGTACAGGTCTGTAACCTCTAATTGCTGCATCTACCTCCTTCTGTAAACTACCAAAAGACACTGTCCAGTGCTCAAAGCTCCAGACACCAATCACATCTCAGCATCTAAGTATGAACTGTAATTGCCGTGGACTACACATGAGAGACTGTTCCTTATTTGTTTCAAGTTATAATTCCCATTCCTCCTGAAGTAAAAGCAACTGTTATCCCCGAAACCGGTGTGTCATAATTCCTTCGGCTGCGGACACGGTGTGCAGGTGGATAGCAGGAAACGTTTGGCCTGGTCATTACAGATGTATCTGCCATTGGAACAGACTGTCGGTGGTTTATGTGTTCCTTTGATGTTAATGAACTGTTCGGAGAGTTAAAGTGCTATGGTCTATGTGTAGGCCTGTAATGTGCAACATGGCCTACGGTGTGGTTTATGATGCCTAAATAAACCAAATAGACTGTTTTTGTGAGAAACCATGCCTTAGTGCTTTAATCCCGTTGCCAAGCAAGTGTCCCCCAACCCACTCAGGTAGCTCTATAACACAAGTGGTGTAACTAGAGTTCAATGAGTCCTAGTGCAAAATTTGTACCTGGGCCCCACCTACATATTCATCAGATGTATGGGCCCTTGTAGCATTCTAGATCCTTTGAAGACATACGTAACATTCAGTAACGGCATAACGTCATAGCCATGCATCACCTAAGACTTGCATGCCGATGTCAGCTGCCAGCCTCGGCCTCTAATTGTCTGACAGCGTATATTCAGTGCAGGGACCCGATGGGTCTGTGTGCCGCAGTACATTTCAGCCAAATGTGTGTCCTCTGATGCACATCCAGCTGTAATACCTGCTGGCATAGGCGGACCCCCCTCCGACAAGCGCCCAGTCATGGTCGTACTCTCTGCGACCATGATCGTTACATTCCTACCGCTGTACACCTGAATCTTGCTCTTTTCTTTTGTTCCTGTGCTCCCCTTTTCCCTAAATATGCCCCCTCCCTCTTGCCTGTATGTAAATCTAGTACTGTTATCCAAGGGAGCAGGATTCAGAACTCCTCTCTATAGGTGTCATTTTAGGACCACACCCCATTGGCTAATAATACTAGATTTACAAACATGGTGCAAATGGAAGAGAGGAGTGGAGAAGAGCAGGAACAAAAGAAAAATAGCGACATCAGATTCAGGATAATAGCTGACTTTAGACCAGGTAAAAACATTACATATTTATGGCAAGTGACAGCTCCTATTTAAGTAGATTCTCTTTTACCATATAAAATGAAATATTAATGCAGCCAAGCTGTATTTCTCATTGAACTCTTCTCCTATGCACCTTACCCGCTGCACTGTGAATACCAAATGATAAGACATTACTGCATCATAGACGATCACGCCCAATAATCAGCCCGGCTCGCTACGTCTGTGCGCGTCCTCCGTATGTGCTCTTACACTTGTAACAGAATATAAGAATAGGATTCAGAAAATGAGAATTATCAGCGCACAGCCTCGCTCTATTTCATGTTCTCCTGAAGGAAGTTATTTAAAATAGTCATTGAAAATAGCCAGGTCCCCAGCACAATGTGTCACCACCAAAACTAACCGACTTTATAAACTACAGCATCCAGCTGACACTTCCGCTAATAAATATGTTTCTTTAAAACCCCAGTTTACAAGTATTGTATTCTCCCTTTAAATATTGCTTTTTTGTTTTATTCTGTTCTTGTTATTAAGCAAAAAAACTTTCAATAAAAATATTTGAATGACAAATATTGCATTCATAGTATAGGAAAAAGCCTTTCATTGGGGACCTTCATAAATTAGCTGGGGCAGAGATATAAAGAAGGTTCCTTCTTCTCTAGGACCTGTCCTGCACCACATTTTGATTTCCATAGGCGATGTGAAATGCTTTAATTTGCTTTTTGATGGCACTGCAGAGGAATGATATACTTGTTTCACCAACATATTACAACTGACTGCTTGGGTTCCCATCAGTGGGACTCCTTGTAATGTCCGTGGGGTGGGCCTTTCTCGAGAAAAGAATATTGTTGCATGTTGCTGAAGTGGTGGCCTAAAATGCTTGTTCGTCAGTTTTTGGGATCATACAAGTCCATGCTTTGCCACCTCTCCATTTTTAGGGGTGCAGGACCATGTTCTTCAGATCAGGATCCTCATCTATTAGACAGGCTTAGAATAGCTGACTCCCCTGGCGGGCCTCTATGCATAAGTTGGACCCCCACTCTCCTATATGAGCAGTACTTGGCGGAATTAATTTCATCCACTATGTACATTCATTCATTTAACAAACCCAGTTTATTATTATATAAATTTGTGAATAAGGGAAAAGTAATATTTGCATGTACGGAGTTGATGTTACTGACGGGCCACCGGCATTCCTAATCAACACTTTTGGGCATGTCGCAGATAGGAATAGCCATTTAATAAAGTATACCAATTTTGTGGGATTTTGACTCTTTCTCTAAGGCAATATGTAAAGTAAAACAAAAGAATGAAATACAACACATTACAAAACCCAGCCGCCTGATAGAAGTCTTTCTTTTAAGAAAAAAAAAAGGAGAGTTTTTTTCTAAAGTGACATCTCAGATTTTAGATTTAATTAACAATCCGGCGCTACATAAGCGCAGAACAATGGCAGTAAAATGTGATGAAAACCTGTTGTGTCTACCAATGTACGAGGCTCAGAAAATTCTATGAGGAATTGTGTTCACTCAAGGACAGGTAGAGGTAATATTTCCTCATTTAGTGGCATCCTCCCATTTATCACGGCACAGACAGGATAAGGAGGTCAACAGCAGACATGAGGAGAGAGTGGAAAGGGTATTTCATTATGAAGGAAAACAACAAACAGTACATTTATGTGGTAGAGAGGCCGCTAAACAGCTGGGGATCCGCTATAGAACAATAAATCTCAGGCAGAGCTTGTACCTATACGTGGCCATGGAAAATGTGCCCTAATAAGAACTGATGTCATTTACATAGCTTTAGAGTACGTCAACCATACAGAGGAACATTAATGTATCTGCAGGAACAAATAAAGCTCCAACCGAAACATTGAAATCTCAAGTAGCCATTTACTTTCTAAACTGCAGGGTGTTATAAATTATACAGTGGATATAAAAGGCGTACACATCCCCATTACAATGCCAGGTTTTTGTCATGTAAAAAAATCCACCTAAAAAGAATCATTTCAGAATTGTTTCCACCTTTAATGCCACCTACAAGTGCTTCTCACTAAATTAGAATATCATCAAAAAGTTAATTTATTTAAGTTCTTCAATATAAAAAGTGAAACTCATATATTATATAGAGTCATTACAAACAGAGTGATGTACTTCAAGTGTTTATTTCTGTTAATGTTGAGGATTATTGCTTACAGCCAATGAAAACCCAAAAGTCATTATTTCAGTAAATTGGAATAATTAACAAAAAACTGTAAAGGCTTCCTAATCATTTAAAAAGGTCCCTTAGTCTGTTTCAGTAGGCTCCACAATCATGGGGAAGACTTCTGACTTGACAGATGTCAAGAAGGCTGTCATTGACACACTCCACAAGGAGGGTAAACCACAAAAGGTCATTGCTAAAGAAGCTGGCTGTTCACAGAGTGCTGTATCCAAGCCTATTGATGAAAAGTTGAGTGGAAGAAAAAGTGTAGTAGTGTGGTACAAAAAGGTGTACAAGCAACCGGGATAACCGCAGCCTTGAAAAGGATTATTAAAAAATGGCCATTCAAAAATTTGGGGGATATTCACAAGGAGTGGACTGCTGCTGGAGTCATTGCTTCAAGAGCCACCACACAGACGTATCCAGGACATGAGCTACGGTCAAGCCACTCATGACCAATAGACAACACCAGAAGCATCTTACCTGGGCCAAGGAGAAAAATAACTGGACTGTTGCTCAGTGGTCCAAGGTGTTGTTTTCAGATGTAAGTAAATTTTGCATTTCATTTGAAAATCAAGGTCCCAGAGTGGAGAGGCCACAATCCAAGCTGCTGGAGGTCTAGTGTGAAGTTTCCACAATCAGTGATGGTTTGGGGAGCCATGTCATCTGCTGGTGTAGGTCCACTGCATTTTATCAAGCCAAAAGTCAGAGCAGCGGTCTACCAGGAATTTTAGAGCACTTCATGCTTCCCTTTGCCGACAAGCTTTTTGGAGATGGAAATTTAATTCTCCACTAGGTCTTGGCACCTGTCCACACTGCCAAAAGTACCAATTTGTGATTTATTCACACTGCGGGGCTGGGATTCACAGGCAGGGCGGCCGCACAGGCACAGTCAGCTAGACTGCATATGAGGACAGAGGACGGGCAGCGCTCACTGCGCCTGCCCAAGGCAGGAGAAAAGAGCGCAGGCGCCGGCTCATTTCAAAACAGCTCTGAGGAGGCAGCGCCCGGCGCCAAGAAGACTTGAGTGACGGCTGTGTGGCGTCTGCAGCAGGGGGGAAAGTTCTGCCTCCAGGACTGAAGAAAGGTATTTAGGACAAATTACAAAACGGATTATTTCCGCAGTTACAGCACCAATAACTAAAAAGCCACCTTGTCAGAATGCAGCATTACTGCTGCACAAGGTGGCTCTTTTAGTTAAAAACGCCTGGGGGGTGACAGGTTCCCTTTTAATCAATTTGTGGGGAGAAATAAAAATAACAAAAAGTAAAATAATGTGGTTGCATAAGTGTGAAAACATTCTTATAATTGGGGATGTGGTTGTGTTCTAAATTAGCCAATTCCATTTACACTCATGTTACATAGTAATCAGCACACAGCTGCCATCATTTACACTGATTCTGATTAACCACATATAAAGGTTAGCTGTTCTAGCAGAAATTTCCTGACATTTTCTTAGTAGCATTTTACAGAAAAACCATGGTCCGTAAACAAGTTACAACACAGCAAAGGAATCTCATTGTTAAAAGTTATCAGTAAGTAGAAAGGTACAAAAAATGTCCAAGTCATTAGATATATCTTATGTGAAGACTGTCATCAATAAGTGGCTTAAAATTAGCACAACAGTCACATTAATTGAAATTGGACGTCCCTCAAAATTTGATGAAAAGAGAACATTTGTCAGAGAGGCTACTAAGAGTCCTATAGCAACTTTAAAGGAGCTGCAGGAACTTCTGTAGCAAGTACTGGTTGTGTACTGTATCTGACAACAATTTCCAGTATTCTTCATGTCTGGCCTGGTGGCAAGACTGAGGCCTTTTCATACAAAGAAAAAAAATCTAAGCCTGTCTGTGTTTTTCCAAAACCTACATCACATCATCTACCAAAAATGTGGAAAAATGTGTAGTCTGAAAAGACCAAGATTGAACTTTGTGGTGATAATTCTAAAAGGTATGATTGGCATAAAAGAAACACTGCAGATTGCCAAAAGACCATACTGACAGTTTAGCATGGTGGAGGCAACACTATGCTTTGGGGCTGTTTTTCAGCAGCTGGAATTTGGGTTTTAGTCAAGCCGGAGTGAAGTTCCAAATATCAGTCAATTTTGGAAGAAAACCTTCAAGCCTCTGCTATAAAACTGAAGAAGAATTTCAATTTTCAGCACTATAACCCGAAGCACACCCCCAAATCAATGAAAAAATGCCTTTGCCAGAAGAACATTAAAGTTTAGTAATGGCCCACCCAGAGACCATACCTGAATCCAATCGAAAATCTATGGGTTGGTCTGAAGAGGTCGCTGTACCCAGGAGATGCCATAGCAATCTGACAAATTTGGAGCATTACTGGGAGGAAGGATGGGCAAAGCTTGCCAATTCTAGATGTGGCATGCTGATAAGACTCCTACCCAAAAATATTGAATGCTGTCATGAATTCAAAGGGTACTTCAACAAAGCATTAGTTTAAGGAGGTGCATATTTATTCAATTGCCTTATTTTAGTTCTTTATTTTTATTTTCTACTACATTTGGCAATCAAAAACATATAAAGCAGATCAGCAGAAAGACTACATACCAATTGTTAAACACAGGGATGGAGGGGTGTTGATTTGGGCTTGTTCACCATAACACTTTTGTTTGTTGATATTAATATTAGTTTCTTTAATAAAAAATATTTAGGTTAAATAAGCATATATAAAGAGAAAATAATAATAATCACAGCTGATAGTCTATTCAAGGATATCAATGCACCACTGATCCTTGTGGATCAAGAATTTAATACAGTAAAAAAAAAAGTAAAGATGAAAAATTTAAATATATTTAACAAATATATATTTAAAAACAGTCTACTTTATTACTTATTTTTGCTGTATTGGTTGATCTCTGCATTACAGTTATGTGTAAATTGTAGTAAAGTTATATTTTTATGTACTCGAATGTTTAATGCTGACAGATTCTGTAAAGAAATTGATCATGATGGACATGAAGACTAATGCAAATTGATGCTTTTGCTGCATCAGTTTGATTCCCATAGAAATAATAGGATCTGTCAACTAACAGTAAATGCATTAGTGGCTTGTACTTGATATAGATTTACTTTTAGCCAAAGTTCTATTTTTTCAGAGGATAAGTGTCACATACCTGTTTTTATTAATTTGTACTTCAACTACTTTATATGTACTTTATATGTTTGGGGCATATTGTTAAGATATACATAACAAAAAGCAACAGAAATGCTTACTGTAGAAAGTGTGATGCAAACTGTACACCAGTGTTTCCCAAACTCCAGTCCTCAGGGCCCCCAACAGATCATGTTTTCAGGATTTCCTTAGTTATACATAATTATATCTTTTATTTTTTATTATTCTTTTTTACAATTGCATTATACTAACTCTATTCTAAATTCTATCCCTTACCATAGCCTGAAATCTAACCCTAGCCATAGCCCCAACCATAAGCCAAACCCTAGCCCTAATCCTTGTTAGGGTTAAAAAAAAAATTGTAGAAACATTGAAGCAGCGCTTATTAATAAACGAAGACAGTATAGACACATATGCACTCCACATGATGAAATCCTGTCGTCTTTCATTAGCTACTCATCTTCTATCATTATGCACAGCACTGCTTCCCAGATTTGTTTGTAATCGGCTGCTGCACTCTGCATAGGCAGCAGTCACAAAGCTCACTTCATTATACTGAGCTGTTATTTCATTTGCTGCCTATGCAGAGCCCAGAAGAAGATTACAAACTAATCTCATCTAGTGCTCTGTACATAAGCATCACCAATTGGACACTCACTCAATCTCTCCAAGTAGAAGTGGAACTTGCAGGCACTGATTGTGCAAAAGCCGGGGCGGTTTTGCTGTGTTTTGTTCTGCAGCAAAACCTGAGTGTTTGGCAGGAAAGAAGCTGCGGCAAAAGCGTGGGTTTTGCTGGGCTTTTTTCATGTGTTTTTTTCATTCAATTCAATCGGTAAAAAACGCTGAAAAATGCTGAAAGAAGTGACATGCTCTATGTCCAAAAAAACAAGCAAAGCGCAAAAAACTGACGACAAAAAAAATAAGATGTGTGCATGAGATTATAGAATAGACATATCTGGAACTGTCAAATGCAGCTGAAAATTAGCATTAAAAAAATGCAGCAAAAACGCCCAGTGTGAACCTAGCCTTATAGGAAAGTTACATTAAGACAATATTTTGCAGTCACGGCTGTCCTATCCATGGTTTGCTGGAAGGTTGATAAAAATTCAATGAAAACAATGATTTGGTCTAGTAGGAAAACGTGCTAGCCTTATACTATGCTCCGATCACGTCTTTCTGAGTGTCTAGAAGTTAACATGCAGGTTGCATTATCTCTCGTCTGGAGAAGGAAATTCTATTTTCTGAAACTTTTTATTGCTACTAAAGCAATTAAAAGCAGCAGTGCATCTTAAATGTGTTTCTATTTTTCCTCACATCATTGAGTAACACTGTCAACTTTCAACATCGCCAAGGTTTTTAATTAAAACAGTAATTAATATGGACTAAACAAACAAACAATCTTCCAGCAATTGGAAATTATTATTTTTTATTCTGTAGGTTAGGAAAGGATCTGCTCAGCAAGTTCACATATCTTTTAAAAGCTTTGTAAAATGTCCAAGAATTGTAACAGGTACGCATTGCTTAGATAGACTATCATACACTACACAAATATATTACAGAGAACGCAAAGTAAAAACATTACAGCAGCTGTAAAAAACACAAAAAGAAATCAAATAGAAAATTATCAGTGGTAAGTATTCAGTCTGATGCAAATTTGAAAGAGGTTCTTGGTTTTTTAATCAGCATTTATCTGCTTCTCATCTCTCTGCCCCTCTTTCAGCAGTAAGTCCCAGCACCTTGATTACTGAAGCACTCCTCCTCCCATCAGTTTTTATTCTCTTAATGTATTGCAGTCATCATATTATATAGCATTGTGTACTTACATTTGCTCTTTTTGCCCTCCTACCCAGGGTTGGTGGACTGCGGTGCATGGTTGCTCCTCTCTTCCCTGGGAGAGGGAAGGGAACAGATGGAGGGCTGTTTCAGGAGATAAGGCAAGGGTGGCGGCCCCGGCATCTTCACCTTCAGAAGTATCCTAGGGAATAGGGCAAGCTAGGGCACCCCCTAGTGTTAGGGACAGGGAAGGAGCCCCTGATCCCGGGTCACCTGACAGCTGAGTCGTAACACATAGAGCTTAGAAGGATTCAACTAGTCAGTTTTCAATCACAAGATGTTGTAGAACTAAGAGGGGAATAAGCTGGGTAGAAAGGCAAAATGAGCAACTGTAAGTACACAGTGCTGTATAATATGACGACTGCAATATATTAAGAGGATAAAAACATCAATGGGAGGCGGAGGCATGTTTCTTGAACAATTCAATTACATTTAAAAATTAGCTGCTTGTAATAAACCATGCTTCTTCAAAATGCCATCTCTCATAATAAATAGGTTTTTGCCAAACTATACAATAAGCAAAAAAATATTTAAGGAGAAAGAAAACAGATAGAGTTTCCATCCGTCTATAAAAAAAAGGATCTTACTGTACAATAAAAGATTTTTTTATGGTCTCGGATGAATGTTTACTGTAACACAAATTTTTTAATTCTGAGTTTGCCATTTCTAACACAGTTACAAATTCTAAGGATATTACCTACTTAAAGAGAATCGGTCACCAGGTTCTTGTTTGCCCTTCTAAGAGCAGCGTAATGTAGGGGCAGAGACATACAGAGCGATGTGTCACTTACTGGGCTGCTTGCTGTAGTTTTGATCAAATCACTGTTTCTATTTGCTACAAATCTACCATTTCTCTCCATGCAGTTCTGTGTAACGCCACTTAACCTATGACCTACATTTACATCCAGATGACTTTGCTCCCCACAACTCTGTAAAAAGTGGGGGGCCCAGTGATCATACATCCATTATATATCTTGCAGAAAGGCAATGCAGCTTAGCCCAGTTTACTTGAATTGGATACTAATATCAGACACACGTCAAGGTGGAGCTTTTTTTGCTTGTTTTTTTTTTTTTTTAATAAAAACAAGAATTCTGCAGTACACACTGACGAGCAAAAGGGTAACAATATTTTGAACTTCTGACTTTCAGGTTCCATATCTCACCATCCACTACTGCTTTCATTGTGAGACAACCATCCTGGCTATCTCATACATAAATTTGACTTACAACTATTTAGCATATGATTAGTTATGCAGATTCTTATCATGTCACTGCATTGTTACTGTTTGGCTCCTGGTGGTGGAAAAATCTTTTTCTTCCTGTATACTACAAATTACAACCTGTTCTCACATTCCCCAATAGCTCAGTGTTATTAAGTTCATTCCCAAGTGAAAGCTCACTGGTTAAAATCAAAGAGCAGCCATGAAGAAGATTTCCCAAGAAAAGAGAAACCGCATCATCCAGCTGATCGATATCAGACTCTTGGCCAAGAAAATTGCCAAACGGCATTATACAAGTGCCATGACAGTTGGACAAATATGAAATTAAGTCCATCCAAACAAAAGCCAAGTGGTGGACATTCAGGCGAAGTTTCGAGACAACAATACGCAAGGTCAATCAAATACGGCAGTGGAGGTGGCTCGTATGCTTGTAATAGTGAGATTATAGACATCCATGCAAGCCTCGTTTGTCTCACGTTACACAAGTCTGCAATGGTGGCCCAAAAAAAGGTGAAGAAGCCTCAACTTCCGTATCGGTAGAAGAACTGTAGGGGAACAAAAGGGTGCAAGACCATAGGGTGATACCCTTTTGGGTGCAAAGGAAAGTAAAAGGAATGTGCTCACCACATCAGGTTGTGTGCAAGCAGAACTACTATGACCACTTGAAGATATCTGTGGCTGCCTGGTGGCTGGGGGACGATCTCCACCAGGATAGTTGACCAATTGGGACGATAACACGATAGCACTGCTGCAATGAAGACCAATAGGAGTTTATTTCCACAACGAACTTCAATACTGGCCTACAGTCTTTGTCAAGTGAAAAAAACAATTGGTGCTAAGGATTCTTCATTACAGCAGGGCAGCCTGATATCGTGATATCTTCCAAATCAGTGGACTTCAATATTGTCATAAGGAGCGTCTGCTTGAGTTTGCAACAAAGGATGAAAAGCGGACGGTAGAAGATTGGAAACGGGTGATTTGGAGCAATGAGATGAAAGACAGTAGACTAACCTCTGATGGGTGCAAATGGGTCTTGAGGAAACATGATAAAAAGGGGACTGATGATATGGGGTTGTTCCACAGCCAAAGGCATTGGATACTAGACCAGGAAAGATGGTGGTCTCAATGCTGAGCTATATGTGAGCATGCTACAAGATATTTATCCATTAACATTGAGCAATTGATCAGTTAAAACAGATGAAAATGGATGGGAAATTATGGAAACTAGATATCTTCCAATCTTCATGCATTTTTGATGCCTCTACGTAGACTTGATTGGCTGAGTCTTATCTACAAAATCAGTTGAGCACAGGCCAGGCACTGAGTTTAAAGGAACTGAGATCTGGACAAAAGCCAGATGTGTGAATGTTCCCACTAAGTATCAGTCTGTCTAATAACACGTTGTATCTAGGGGGGAACATTTCTCCATATGTATGGAGTCTTATAGGCCATGCAATGCTCCACTGAAAATGTAAATATGCTATCTGCCTCTTCACTCTAGCACCAACCATGGCTGGTAGCAGTCAATATCAACCCTTTAACAAGTCTTGCGAAATGACTTGGCACTAGAGATCCTGCCCTCTCTCTCTGTGAAAGTTATTTGCATATTTAAATTTCCAGAGAAGCATTTGATGGATTATAAGTCTCTTTAAACCAACTTAGTGCTCTCTACCAGAATAAACATTCCACCTTACACACCCCGTCTGAATCTTCTCATACAGCCATATTACACATTCTATTTTACACTGATGAGGGGCGAATACTCTGAAACATGTGTCTACAAATGCGTCTGGTTTTACTTCTTATCCTAAGTCATGTGCAACGCTTGTTAAAAGGTGAATATTGATCTTTAGGATTACTACCCCAATAGGTTCTAGTCCTTTCTTCTGCATAATAACACATTGTAATATAGTCATAATAACATCGCGTGAATTTTCTTCATTTAGTAGATTTATAAAAGTGGACTTCTTGAATACAAAGTGTTAAAAAGTTAAATTGTAGAGGGAAACATAATTATATGAAAGTAAATGGCATTCATTCTCCCTGTCTATTGTAATAATGGAAATGGATAGCTGCATTGCAAGTTATTTGGGGATATTTAGGATGTGATAATGTAGGAAATGAGTATTAGCTGTGCCGGTCCAGATACAACCTATTTCAGGGAAATTGATGAAATGAACTCTTGTGGCCAGGTTTATGCAAATCCTGGGACTTAATTTCCATTTTCAACGCACTGCAAAGTTCCTCCATGAAGATCTTAGCTAGGGATACATTTCCAAGTCCCTCTTCCCTTGGATGCAATTTGGAGAGCAATGTGCCTTCTTGTTAATGGGAATGTTACTCTTGTTTTAAGCCTGTGCTACTCCTGAGGATCTGTGTCGCTGCTGGTAAACTCCTTTGACAGGAGACATGCACTACAGATGACCTCAGATGCTGTGGAAATTACACAGGAAGATAACAAGGCTGAACAAGGGGAACATTTCGCTTGCTAGTCACAGAGTGTGGACCAGGATGTATTGATTTCTTTCTTGGGCACTCTCATTTCTAGTTTTGCAGTGATTATCCTATTTAAAATATGGTGTGTATATTGTGTAGTAGTTGCAGGACATGTCTGTAGGTCACACCAGCATGCAAAATGAAATAAAAAGAACTAAGTTCTGCTCCAAAAAATATATATCATCAAGGGCCGACTTATCTTGCTTATAATAACTGGAATATATTTGTTAGGCCTCACTTAGATGTACATTTTTTTTCATCAAAACTGTTTTGGTTAGTATCAGTTTTTAAATAGAATCCATCTGCAGGATTTTGCCATGCAATCTGAGAGCAGGATGTTATAGGGGGAGAGTGCCTGATTACGTTTCACTTACTGGGCTGTGTGTTTCAATACAATCAGTGTTTTATCAGCAGGAGATTATCACTGCAGGACCAGCTCTCTTGTGCAGCCTAGTCAACTGCTCTGTGTAACCCCGCCGCCCACCACTGATTGGCTGCTTTCCGCTTATGTGTACACAGAAATCTGCCAATCAGTGGTGTGGGCGGGATATACTGAGCTCAGCAGTCAGAGAACTGCTAGATCTGCAGAAAAGAAAACCAGGAATGTATCAAACTGACAGTAAGCAGCCCAGCAAGTGACTCATCACTGCTATTGGGGTCTCAGCCCCTACAATATGCTGCTCTCAGATTACTTAGTAAAAACCTGGCGACAGAGTACATTTAACCCCATAAGGACCAAGCCAATTTGTGCGTTAGTGACTGAGCCTCATTTTTTAAATCTGACCACTGTCACTTTATGAGGACATAACTCCGGAACGCTTCAAAGGATCCCGGTGATTCTGAGACTGTGTTTTCATGAAATATTGTACTTCATGATAGTGGTAACATTTGTTTGATATAACTTGCATTTATTTGTGAAAATAGTGGAAATTTGGCAAAAATGTTGAGAATTTTACAATTTTCAAACTTGTAATCCTTATGTCATTAACCCTTTTCTGACATAGTACGTAACAATCTGTCCATGTGCACTGGGTCTATTTGACCAGAGACAGATTATTACATCATCACGATCACCGCCGGGTGTCAGCTGATTCTGAACTCCAATATGGCGCCTTTTCCCTTCTGAACTTTGCACTGTGCCTCAAATGTAGTATTCCCCCACATATGGGGTATTGGTGTACTCAGGAGAAACTGCAAAACAAAGTGCATGATGCAATTTATCCTGTTAACCTTGTGAAAATGCAAAATTTGGGGCCAAATAACAATTTTGTTAGGAAAATGTGATTTTTTTATTTTCATGCCTCAACGTTATAAACTTCTGCGAAGCACCTGGGGAGTTCAAGGTGCTCCCACACATCTAAATACATTCCTTGAGGGGTCAAGTTTCTAAAATGTGGTCACATGTAGGGGGGGTTTACAATGTTTAGGCGCATCATGGGCTCTCCAAATGGGACATGATGTCCACTAATGATTCAAGGAAATTGCTCTTTTAAAAAGTCAAATGATGCTCCTTGCCTTCTGAGCCCTGCCTTGCGCCCAAACAGTAGTTTTCTCCCTCATATTGGGTATCAACGTACTCAGGAGAAAATGCACAACAAATTGCATGGTGCAATTTCTTCTGTTACCCTTATGAAAATGCAATATTTTGTGCTAAAAACATATTTGTGTGGAAAATTTGATTTTTTTACTCATTTTTACGGCTCAACGTTATAAACTTCTGTGAAGCACCTGAGAGTTCAATCTGCTCACCACACATCTAGATTAGTTCCCTGAGGGGTCTAGTTTACAAAATGGTGTCACTTGTCAGGGATTTTCATTGTTTAAGCACATCAGGGGCTCTCCAAACGTGACATGGCGTCGGCCAATTGTTCCAGCAAATTTTGCATTCAAAAAGTCAAATGGCGCTCATTCCCTTCCGAGCTCTGCCGTGTGCCCAAACAGTGGTTTTCTCCCTGATATGGGGTACCGGGCATACTCAGGAGAAATTACACAACAAACTTTGGGGTCCATTTTTTCCTGTAACCCTTGTCAAATAAAAAAAAAATTTGGATCTGAAGTAAATTCAAACTTCTTGAATGTTGTTTTGAGCACCTTGAGGGGTGCAGTTTTTAGAATAGTGTCATTTTGGGGTATTTTCTATCATATAGGCTCCTCAAAGTGACTTCAAATGTAATGTGGTCCCTAAAAAAATGGTTTTGTACATTTGGTTGTAAAAATGAGAAATCGCTGGTCAACTTTAAACCCTTATAACTTCCTAACAAAAAAAATGTTGGTTACATAATTGTGCTGATATAAAGTAGACATGTGGGAAATGTTACTTATTAAGTACTTTTTATGACATATCTCTGTGATTTAAGGGCATAAAAATTCAAAGTAGGAAAATTGCAAAAATCTCAAAATTTTCGCCAAATTTCAGGGTTTTTTCACAAATAAACGCAAGTCAAATCAAAGAAATTTTACCACTATCATGAAGTACAATATCTCACGAGAAAACAATGTCAGAATCACTGGGATCCATTGAAGCATTCCAGAGTTATTACCACATAAAGTAACAGTGGTCAGAATTGTAAAAATTGGCCTGGTCATTAAAGTGCAATCCACCTTTGGAGGTAAAGGGGTTAAACCAGAGAGTTATGTCACACAAAATAGTTAATAAATAGCAAAATAGTTGATAAATAACATTTCCCACATGTCTACTTTACATCAGCACAATTTTTGAAGCATAATTTTTGTTTTAGAAAGTCAGAAGGGATAAAAGTTGATCAGCAAGTTCTCATTTTTTCAACAAAATTACAAAACAATTTTTTTCCGGGACCACATTACATTTGAAGAGACTGAGGGGCCTATATGATAGAAAATAACTGAAAGTTACACCATTGTAAAAACTGCACCCCTCAAAGTCATCAAAACCACATTCAAGAAATTTATTACCATCTTACTTTTTCACCAAAATTTTAATTTAGCCAAAAAAAATTTATTTTCAAAAGGGTAACAGGAGAAAATGAAACTCAGATTGGTTGTGCAATTTCTTCTGAGCATGCTGAAACTCCATATGTGGGGGGAAAGTACTGTTTAGGCGCACTGCAGGGCTCTGAAGTGAAATAGCACCGTTTGACTTTCTGAATGCAGAAATGGCTGGAATTGAGCATGAATGCCATATTGCGTTTGCAGAGCCCCTGTTGTGTCAAAACAGTGGAAACCCCAAGTGACCCCATTTTGAAAACTAGGCATCCGCAAGAGAAATTAACATGCTGCAGTCTGGAAAGACCTGCTGTATGTCAGTGTCCGTGGGTGATCCGCAGGTGCACTTATTCGCATAGTGGATATGGGATTTCTTGAAATCCCATCCACTATGCTGTAACAACTGGCCATTGTGGTTTTGACGCTGTATAAGTACGCAGAATCAAACCCGCAGCAACAACTGCTCGTGTGCACATACCCTGAAGCGTTTCAGAGTCAATCATACCTCGCTGAGATTGTACGGCCAATGCCTGATACATGCTGCAAAGAGGCTCTTTAATGAATTGGGTCCTAAGCGTTTGTTTTTTTACTTTTGATGTGTGTTATTTTGGGTTCATTGCATCAAATGCCATGTTTACATAAAAATATCTGAATAAAAAAAAATCCATAAAAGCGTGGTAAAATTCATAAAATTGATGTGTGCTGTTAATAAGTCAGAAAAAAAGATACTTAAGTGCACGTTATCCTTTCCCTTGCACTCTGAATGCAGTGTCTCAGTGCTCGCTGTAGACACAGAACTTTGTTCATTCGGATATTGCTACAAGTCTAAATGCATGGTTGTGAGAGAGCATAACAAAAAATAAATTGCAAAAAATAGACTGTGTTTAAGCGTAGCAAATTTTTGTTGAAATCTTACAGTACAATACATGTGGATGCAGGTTTGAAAAGTTAATCCAGATGTGGAGGAAAAAATGTTTGCAAAATGTCTCTGAAAAGACAATTTGCAAAATGTTGGCATTTTCAAATTCTGTTCCCAAAATACAGGGAATGAAATTCACAGCAAATTCCGTGACAAAATCAAGTACCATAAAAAACTCTGCATCATTTGACCTCAGCCTTCACTTAACTTGCTATTATTGAATGAAGTTAATGATAAGGTTTACCGGTTCTGATTTACCAGGCCAATTTTAAAAAATATTCTAAATTATCAAGTGCCTCTACAACAAGATACTCCACTAGGCGCAATCTAAATATACACATTATATAATCCTCAGTGCAGTTATGCCAGTAGCATTCGCAGCGCCCAATTAGGGTGCATTCACATGACTGTATTTTATGGTCCATGTAACGGCCACAATGCCCGGGCTGACTGCAGACCTTTGAGACTATTAGTCGATATCAGGAGATGGGGTAGCGCTGGGCTTTGCAGCTGCAACATGGACCATGAAACATGGTCACCGTGAATGCACCCTTAGGCTATGTTCACATGTTGCGTTTTTGTTGCGTTTTTTTTTCTGCAGGCAAAACCTGCTCAATGCTGCTACAAAAAAAGCATGTTTTGTTACATATTTGCTGCTTTTTTTTGCTACGGTTTTGCTCCGTTTTGTTGCCTTTTGTGCATCTTGATAAAGTTTAGTGCCCCCCCCCAAAAAAAAAAAATCATGATGCAACTACCTTAAGGTTTTTGCAATGAAACGCAACAAAACCTGATACCTGCGTTTTTGCACTTACCCATTGTTTCCTGTGGGTAAAAAGACGCTGCAAATATGCAGAAAAAAATGCTAAAAGAAGTGACATGCTGCAGTTTTCAACAATGCAGCAGTTTCCTGAATCAGTCAGGAAAGAAAAAACAATGTGTGTGCATAAGATTTCTGAAATCTAGCAGACTATGCTAGTAGTGTAAAATGCGGCTTAAAATTTGCATTAAAAAATGTGTGAACATAGCCTTATACAGTAAGCTACACTGCCGCCATAACATGGCTAGCTACAACATACATTAACTCTGCAGCTAAAAAACTGCCATCCACCGTGTCCCTAGCGCAGCAACTATGTTCCAGAGCTATAACGTAGAAAACCACAGTTTTCTCATCACCATCATCCATACAGTCACACTATGGATCCCTGTACAGGTGACAGATTTATTTGACGAAAGACAAAAACAAATTTGCAATAACATGCAGGTTTTGACCACGATATTATGCAGGAATAATTCAGAATCCCTTCCATGGATTACAAGGGTGATGTCTACGATGAATTGATTTGACATTAGGCATGTATGAAAATCCACATTGTATGTAGCTGTACATTCAATTTCCATCTTTTATTTGCCAAATATTGATTGTTTTTGTAATTCGTTTAGGCGTGGATTCCACACAATGGCGGCCACTGGTTGCCAATTTTCTGAAACGTAAAAGGACATCAAAATGTTAAAAGAAAATGACTATTCTCACCCATATGGCCCCTGAATCCCTAACCCATAGCTCCCAACCATCCCGGATTCAGTGGGATTGTCCAACGACGTCAGGGCTTTTGTCCCGGCTTCTATTATTCACCTCTGTCCAATGTCTTCATCTCTCCATAGCTCCTCCTCAGGTGGTGGGTCTGCATCTCTCTGCTCAGTGCATAGATTAAATTATAATATTCACCCATTTCCTGTGATCAGGGCTTGAACTCACATATCTATGTTTCTACCTCTATCTATAAACCACAGCCCACAATGATGTAGCTAGGAGAATTTGGTAATTTTGACCTGTATTGCAGGCAGTGAACGCAGAAGATTGTATTATTAAACATCATAGAGATAGATTGTACATAACAAACAAACTTCCTTTCCTGCACAATTACTTTCTAAGCAACTCTCTGAATCTGTTGGCCCTCACTGAAACCTTGATTCAGGATTCTGACACTGTCTTCCCTACTGCCATTTCCCATGGTGGCTTACAATTCTCCCATTCCCCGAGACACACAAACAAACCTGGTGGTGGAGTCGACATACTCCTGTCACAACAATGCACTTTGCAGGTCATCCGCCCAGTTCCATCACTCTCATTTGCTTCTTTTGAGGTCCACACCATCAGGCTCTTCCATCCCCTCTCCCTCAGAGTAGCGGTCATATACCGGCCCCCAGGCTCACCCACCCACTTCCTTGACCACTTCTCAGCCTGGCTGCCGCACTTCTTGTCCTCAGAACTACCAACCCTTATCTTGTGAGACTTCAACATCCCCATTAACAGCCCCACTTCCACATCTGCATCCCAGCTTCTATCACTAACCACTTCTCTAGGCCTCTCACAGCTCTCAACCTCTGAAACACATAAAGATGGTAATACCCTTGACCTGGTCTTTGTCCGGCTCTGTTCAATCTACATAGATAACTCATTGCTTCCCCACTCTGACCACAACATTCTCTCCTTCACGCTCACAAATCCTCGCCCACCCCAGCACACTCCTACCTACCACACATTCAGAAATCTACAAGCCATTAACCCTCAGACACTTTCAGACTCCCTACACACATCACTGTCCCCAATCTCCTCTTTTTCCTGTCCTGATCTGGCTGTACACCACTACAATGACACTCTTAGAAGCAACCTTGACCAAGTAGGGCTCATCACCCTCAGAACCTCCAAACATCAAGTAAAACAGCCCTGGCTCACATCGCAAACTCAACTTCTCCAGCGATGCTCTAGGAGTGTTGAACGCTTAAGGAGGAAAACTCGCACACCAGAAGACTTCATCCACTTCAAATTTATGTTAAGAATGTATAACTCTGCCCTTCACCTCACCAAACAGACCTACTTCACCACCCTGATCTCCTCACTAGCCAACTACCCCAAGAAACTTTTTGACACCTTTCACTCCCTACTCAGGCCAAAAGCACAAGCCCCTATCACAGACATTTGTGCTGATGACCTGGCCTGCCACTTTATAGAGAAAATAGATAACATCTGTCAAGAAATCCGCTCCCAACCACCAAGTGCTGTGACTCCCATTCCTCACTGCATTTCCCCTGGCTCACTTTCCACATTTGATCCCATCACAGAAGAAGAAGTCTACAGACTCCTCCTCTCTTCTTCTCTCTTCTACAAGCACTACTGACCCCATTCCCTCACATCTCTTCCAGTCTCTCTCTCCTGTCGTCACAACTCATCTAACTACAATCTTTTATCTTTCCCTCTCCTCAGGCATTTTCCCGTCCTCCTTCAAACACTCTAACGTTACTCCTTTACTAAAGAAACCCGCTCTCGACCCATCCTGCACAAATAACTACAGACCAGTCTCCAATCTCCCCTTCATCTCTAAACTTTTGGAGCACCTAGTCTACTCCCACCTTACCCGTTACCTCTCCACTCACTCCCTCCTAGACCCTTCACAGTCCGGCTTCGGCCCCCTACATTCAACAGAAACTGCACTCATTAAAGTGACAAATGACCTTCTGACAGCAAAATGTAACGGTGACCACTCTCTGCTCATTCTTCTCGACCTTTCTGCAGCTTTTGACACTGTTGACCACCATCTCCTACTCTCTAGGATCCAGTCACTAGGCATTAAGGACACTGCTCTCTCTTGGTTCACTTCCTATCTCTCTGACCAATCCTTTAGTGTTTTGTTCGCTGGCTCTACGTCATCTCCTCTTCCTCTCGCTGTCGGGGTACCTCAGGGCTCAGTTCTTGGCTCCCTTCTCTTCTCTCTCTGCACGGCCCCAATTGGACAGACCATCAGCAGACTTGGCTTTCAGTACCATCTTTATGCTGGTGACACACAACTATACACATCATCCCCTGACCTTACCACCACTGTGCTATAGAACGCCAGTGACTGTCTGTCCGCAGTCTCCAGCATCATGTCCACTCTCTATCTGAAACTCAACCTCTCAAAAACTGAACTCGTTCTGCTCCCACCGTCTACTAACCTCCATAAATCTGACATTTCCCTCTCCGTGGGTGGCAGCATAACACCCCTGCAGCAGGTGTGCTGTCTGAGTGTTATGTTTGACACCAATCTCTCCTTCAAATCCCACATACAATCTCTTGCCTGCTCTTGCCACTTACACCTAAAGAACATCTCTAGAATCCACCCTCTTCTCAACATGGAAACAACAAAAACCCTCACTGTCGCATTGATCCACTCCCGCCTGGACTACTGCAACACTCTATTAATTGGCCACCCTGTTATTCGACTTTCCCCTCTCCAGTCCACACTTAATGCAGCAGCCAGGGTCATCCATCTGGCTAATCGGTACTCTGACGCGTCCGCTCTTCGCCAGTCCTTACATTGGCTGCCCATTCATTACAGGATACAATTAACAGTACTTGTTCACTCCCACAAAGCTCTTCACAGTGCAGCACCCCCCTACATCGCCTCCTTCATTTCTATCGGCCTAACCGATCGCTGCGCTTTGCAAATGACTTTTGACTAACTTCGGTACTAATCCGTACCTCCCACTCTCTACTCCAAGACTTCTCTCGCGCTGCGCCAATCCTCTGGAAAGCTCTACCCCAAGAAATTAGGACTATCCACAATTTGCATAGTTTTAGGCGCTCCCTCAAAATGCATTTGTTCAGAGCGGCCTATCACGTTCACTAATCTAAGTCATTTTATGTGCAAGTGTGCGTGTGTAGCCCATTCACCAGCTCCATCTATCCTTCAAGATGGCTGGACCATCATTGTAAATACACACCAGTACCTTGTATCTCCCCCACCTCAATGTAGATTGTAAGCTCTCACGAGTAGGGTTGTCTTATTTTGCTTTAATGATTGTATTGTTAACGTTGTTACTTATGAGTTGTTTTTGAAACTGTTAAACTGTAAAGCGCTGCAGAATATGTTAATAAAGATTATTATTATTATTATGTTCCCTGTATACTAGAGGTGAAGAAAAAGTTAGATTTTTTTGTTCCTATTAAACTACTAAAAATAATAAAAAGCAATTATAAAAATGCCACTTTTCTTTTTTTGTGAGTCTCCACTGTATTTGAATCCACAACCTTCAAAATTACAGGCAGGAGCTAAAGATACTAAGGGTACTGTCACACTCTGCAACTTTCCAACGATCACGACCAGCGATACGACCTGGCCGTGATCGTTGGAAAGTCGTTGTGTGGTCGCTGGGGAGCTGTCACACAGACCGCTCTCCAGCGACCAACGATGCCGAAGGCCCCGGGTAACCAGGGTAAACATCGGGTTACTAAGCGCAGGGCCGCGCTTAGTAACCCGATGTTTACCCTGGTTACCATCGTAAAAGTAAAAAAAAACAAACAGTACATACTCACATTCCGGTGTCCGTCAGGTCCCTTGCCGTCTGCTTCCCGCTCTGACTGAGTGCCGCCGTAAAGTGAAAGCAGATCACAGCGGTGACGTCACCGCTGTGATCTGCTCTTACATTCCGGCCGGCAGTCAGTCAGAGCGGGAAGCAGACGGCAAGGGACCTGACGGACACCGGAATGTGAGTATGTACATGTACGTTTTGTTTTTTTTTTTTTTACTTTTACGATGGTAACCAGGGTAAACATCGGGTTACTAAGCACGGCCCTGCGCTTAGTAACCCGATGTTTACCCTGGTTACAAGCGAACGCATCGTTGGATCGGTGTCACACACACCGATCCAACGATGACAGCGGGAGATCCAGCGACGAAAGAAAGTTCCAAACGATCTGCTACGACGTACGATTCTCAGCAGGGTCCCTGATCGCTGCTGCGTGTCAGACACAGCGATATCGTATGGATATCGCTGGAACGTCACGGATCGTACCGTCGTAGCGACAAAAGTGCCACTGTGTGACAGTACCCTAAGCCAGAGGCTTTGGTGATGTAACAGGGAGAATTTTGTACACGATCTGTATTGCAGGCTCTGACTCCACAGGAAGATTGTACTGATATGTTGCACACAGAAGTATTTCTATGTATTTGTATTCTAGAGGGAGAATAAAAGATTTTTTCAGCCTATAAAATTACTAAAAAAAATAATTATAATAACACTTGATAATGAAAAAAATAATAACATTTTTAATGCTTTTTTAAAAAAAATAATAGACATCACAAATCAGTAAATAACAGACATATTTGGAGTCCCTGAAATTGTAATGACCAGCACAACACAGTAATCAGATTATTTACTGAGATTGGTAAATGTGGAAAAAAAAAATGACGTGATTGATATTTTTTCTCTATTAAACCCATAAAAAAGTAAAAATGTAATGTGGAGGCCGTGTTTTCTTCTGCAGGCATCCTCTCTACAAAACGCAATAACAATCTTCTATGATTATTGCGCATTTGCTGTGTTTCTTTCATGTGTTTTCCCCCTTATTTAATGCGATCTTGGTACAGATATGAAGCAGAGTTTTTAACACTTTTTTTTAATAGTACAGAAAAGCTTTGATTCTGCATTTAAAAATGCAACTTTTTTTTCCAGAAGAAGCCTATAGAGAAAAAATGCACTCCCATTGAATACAGCATCATAACTAGACACACCGCGGGCAGAGTTTTCAAGGCATCACATCCACTTTGGAAATTTAGAGCTTGTTCACATGTAGCTTAAATCCTGCACATTTTCTGCTGCTTTTTGGGGGGGCAGAAATTCTGCTGTTTAACTGTCCAAGTAAAGTGGATGTGATTTCATGAAAACTGGTCTTCTATATGGAGCCTAAAAAATACACAATTAATTATCTGCAGTTAGTTTTTTAAGTGCAGAATCAAACAATAAAAATGCAACTTCACATCTGCACCAAAAACGCATCAAATAAAAGAGAAAAGGTATAAAAAATGCAAGAAAAACCAGAGAATCCATTCTCTCATCTCATAGTCCCAACTGTCCCGGATAGAGAAGACAGTCCCAGATTGCGGTCTACGCCCTGCAGTCTCGAGCGTCTTCTGTATGTCCCTCACTACCAGCGCCCCTCTGACATAGGGGTAGAAAAAAAAGGTAAATGGGTGTAGATTGGGCTGTGGCCAAATTTTGCCATGGCGTCCCTCTTTCTGTTCTTCAACAGTTGGGAGGTATGTCTAACCTGTAAATCCAGATCCGAAAACATGAGTTGATTTCTTAAAGCAATGTCCTTGCATCACTCAAGCAACGTCAAGTTCAAGTAAAGGCCTATATATCATTCATGGCTTTATGTAAATTCCCTCTGAGTGCTCCAGAAACCACTTAGTACCTCAAGGTCTTAGGGTCAAAGTACATGAGTAAGACAAATTTATTAGAATGAATCTTGAATTTTAGCTCTATTAAATCTCTGTGAGATGGAATCTCGAGAGAAGGACAGAAATGGAGAATGCACCTAAGGAAATGATTAAAGGAAGATTTTATACAAACGAACTCATGTAAATATTTATAGGCAGTTATAACCACCAATAATGCAGAGAGACATGATTTAGACGCCACTATACATCCTCCAAACCAAATGGATTAGGCCATACAAGCCATCCAAGAAAAAATAAATAGCTGCAATTTATAGCTTATGTAAATCCGATGTCTTAGTAGAGCTACCGTATCCCTGGCCAGCGTCTCGGAGGAGTGCGGCAGACATAATACCCTTATCACTCTTAGCATTGTTTAATAAATACTCCATCTGCGCTAAGCGTCCCTATTCATTTCCTGATATGAGGCTTAAAAGCATTACAACATCTGTTAAAAACATCACAATATATCTCCGAGTGTAATTGTTGGAAAGCTCGTAGAATAGAGCCACAAATCTTCTGGCGAGATTTCTTACGATGATATGACACCGACGCAATGGTAATGACTGGCATATATTTATATAAAGAAGACTGGCACCATAAAACTAAGAGGCCATCACATCATTATTCCAAGGGGCTCTTCTGAAATGATTAATCTGACTTCTAGTTGGAATGGGTTAGCAACATTATGGTAGCAATCGTTCTACTCACTAAAACGTTTAGGCCCCGATTCATCAACGTGTTTGCTCCAGATTTCTGTGACTTTGGAAAGTCGCAACATTTTTGCGCAACTCGAAGTTGCTCAAAAATGTTGTGTTTTCACACTAGTCCTAGCCAAGTCCGCCAAAGTGGGAAGAGCATGAGAGGGGAACAGGGCGTGGCAAAGCCAGCCTAACTAATTCTTCAAAAATTACGACACTTTATTGGCGCAACTTATGCCAAAAATGTACTCCAGGGGTAGCATTTCTGGTAATACGCAAGGAGGGGCACAAAAGTGATAAAACGTTCCTAAGGCCGGGGTCACACTTGCGAGTTCAATGCGAGAAACTCGCGCGAGTCTCTCGCATTAAGTCCAGCACTCGGGACCGGAGCATGCGGCTGCATGTATTTCTATGCAGCTGAATGCTCCGTTCCTGAGTGCCCGCGGCAGTGCCGGGTATTGATACTAGATACTCGTGCAAGTTTCTCGCATTGAACTCGCAAGTGTGACCCCGGCCTAATTCATCAGATGGCATGAGCCTCTTAATAAATTAGGTGCATCTTACTCCAGCACACCCCTTAATTAAGGCCTATTTCACGAGTCTGTATAAAACACGTATGTGAAAAGCGGTACTGGTGTCATCAGTGTTTTCCGTCATATGTCATCAGTATGTCCATTTTTACCATCAGTGTGTCTTTCCAGTAAGGAAATAAATGACAAAGCTTCTCCTATACTTTGCAGTGTTAAACCCTGACAGCACATGGATGGCACACAGATGGCATCTGTGTGCTGTACGTGTTTTTCACGGACCCATAGACTCATACTGGCCCATGTCATCCATGAAGCCAGAAAAAAATGAATGTCTCCGTGTGTTTCTCATGGATACATGGTCTGTGTAAAAACATGGACATATGCACAGGACCATTGGTTATAATGGGGAAGTGAGGTATCCGTGAAAATATAGGGTTAATCTGCAGGTTAATAGCTTTATGAAGGTGTCAGCCCACTGTACTGAAAGTGTGGCACCAGAAGAAAATTTACTTTATTTCTCCTGGGAGTCGCCAGCTTTCAGTCGTGCAGATGTGAACGGAGCAATTAAAGTCACCGCTCGTAGCACTGGGAGTAGCAGCTGTAAGCATTAACTCATGTAACCTTAGTTCACTGCTGAGCTTCATACATGAATCCAGCTTTTTTGTTCACAATAGTCACTGTTTTTTTCCGAAAACCTTTTCGAATAATTTGATCAAATTGCAATTTTTGTCCAAAAATGTTTTATTGTTTCATATACGTCTTACATTGGGGGCCTAACACCTTGTATTGTTCTTGCTTGCAAAGCGGAAGCAAAGCTGAACTTTGGGAACCTGAAAAATGCTGCAGCAAAAACGCATCAGAAACTTGTATTTTGGATGTAGCTTTTTTACTATCAAGAAATCAAGCTTTTGCCGCAGCATGCAACATGTGAACATGCAGGTTCTTTTAACAAAATTAGAATATCAAAAAGTTAATTTATTTCAGTTCTTCAATACAAAAAGTTAAACTCATATATTATACAGTCATTACAGACAGAGTGATCTATTTCAAGTGTTTATTTCTGTTAATGTTGATGATTATGGCTTACAGCCAATGAAAACCCAAAAGTCATTATCTCAGTAAATTAGAATGCTTTATAACACCAGCTTGAAAAAAATTTTTAAAATCTGAAATGTTGGCTTACTGAAATGTATGTTCAGCAAATTCACTCAATACTTGGTCGGGGCTCCTTTTGCATCAATTACTGCATCAATGCGGAGTGGCATGGAGGAGATCAGCCTGTGGCACTGCTGAGGTGTTATGGAAGCCCAGGTTACTTTGATAGCAGCCTTCAGCTTGTCTGCATTGTTGGGTCTGGTGTCTCATCTTACTCTTGACAATATCTCATAGATTCTCTATGGGGTTAAGGTCAGGCGAATTTGCTGCCAATCAAGCACAGTGACAATGTTATTTTTAAACCAGGTATTGGTACTTTTGGCAGTGTGGACAGGTGACAAGATTGACATTTCCGTCTCCAAAAGCTTGTCGGCAGAGGGAAGCATGAAGTCCTCTACAATTTTCTGGTAGACGGCTGCGCTGACTTTGGTCTTGATAAAACACAATGGACCTACACCAGCAGATGACATGGCTCCCCGAACCGTCACTGATTGTGGAAACTTCACACTAGACTTCCAGAAGCTTGGATTGTGGCCTCTCCACTCTACCTCCAGACTCTGGGACTTTGATTTCCAAATGAAATGCAAAATTTACTTTCATCTGAAAACAAAACCTTGGACCACTGAGCAGCAGCCCAGTTCTTTATCTCCTTGGCCCAGGTAAGATGCTTCTGGTGTTGTCTATTGGTCATGAGTGGCTTGACACAAGAAATGCGACACTTGTAGCCCATGTCCTGGATACATCTGTGTGTGGTGGCTCTTCAAGCAATGACTCCAGCAGCAGTCCACTCCTTGTGAATCTCCCCCAAATTTTTCAATGGCCTTTTCTTAACAATCCTTTCAAGGCTGCGGTTATCCCGGTTGCTTGTACACCTTTTTCTACCATACTTTTTCCTTCCACTCAACTTTCCATTAATAAGCTTGGATACAGCACTCTGTGAACAGTCAGCTTCTTTAGCAAAGACCTTTTGTGGCTTACCCTGCTTGTGGAGCGTCAATAACTGCCTTCTGGACATCTGTTAAGTCAGCAGTCTTCCCCATGATTGTGGAGCCTACTGAAACAGACTAAGAGACATTTTTAAACGCTCAGGAAGCCTTTGCTTGTGGTTTTTGTTAATTATTCTAATTTACTGAGATAATGACTTTTGGGCTTTCACTGGCTGTAAGCCATAATCATCAACATTGACAGAAATAAACACTTGAAATAGATCACTCTGTTTGTAATGACTATATAATATAGGAGTTTCACTTTTTGTATTGAAGAACCGAAATAAATTAACTTTTTGACGATATTCTAATTTTGTGAGAAACACTTGTAGCTTAAAGGAGGATTTTCTTTGCCATTTTGAAGGTGTTCCTCAAACAGATTGGAGGTGGAGCTCAACATGTTAAAATGTTGTGATTTGGCTTATTTGTTGGCCAGCTAGGAGACTCACCATGCAAGGAACACATAAATCTGAAATAATTTTACAGATGACAGTACATACCAAAAATCAAGTTCTCTTTCTGATTGTAATCATAAAATAGCCCTGATCCTATAACAGCTTATGCTTGTGTGGAGCAGCATAAAACGCATTAAAAGATAATACAACATCAGTGCAGTAAATCACAACCATCTTTAAGTTTTTCCCCTACGCACTGACAATGTGACACTTTGTTTAATCATCTGACTGATAAAAACTCTGTCCTGACTTTGATAAATCAAAGCTGGTTAAATTGTTGTTCTTCCAATGAAGATTTGAAGAAAAAAACGCTGAATGTAATGAATGTACGCTGCTACCGCATAAAGGGAAAAAGGCTCCGGCACTGTAACTCTGTAAGTAACGACTTTGCTTCAAATACTTTTAAAACATCAATTGGGGGTGGGGGATTTATCGATCAGATGTTAGAGCCGCAAGACAATATTTCATCCCTTGGCGGTGCAGTACATATGATTATTGAAGGCAGTGTTCAGTGTACAGTCCAGGATCTAACCAGACAGATTGCCTCATTAGAGATAATGCTCTGCCTGAATCTCTTTATTCCATGATGATGCCTGGCACTGATTAAAAGATACCAGCAACCATTGTACAATAAAACCTGTACACCCAAAAAGGTTCAAAACACTTCAATCCAGGACCAAAACACAAGGATTTCCAGTTTATTAGATTGTATTTTTAATGGAGTGGCAGATGGCACAAATGTACAGACTTTGACACTGCGGATGCTTTATTCTTTTTTTTTTTTAACAGTTTTTTCGTGCCAATATGTCAAAGAACTTTCAGAGCAAGTATTAGAATGACTCATAGTGGAGCAAAAACAAAATACAAGAACAGGAATCAAGTAATATGACAAGCTGCAAGGCGAGAGTAGAAAAAAGGAAACATTTTATTTTCATAATGACACGTCTCCACATTTATAATAGATCTGTCATCATGGTTCCCAATACATAATACAGTATATTATTAAATGGATCACTTGGACCTACTGAGGCTGGTGTACTTACTATGAAACTTCACGTCAGAATGGCTGTTTAATCTTTTACAAAGGGAATCTGTCAACTAATTTTTGATATGTACTCTGACGGCAGTATGTGGTAGGGGGCTGAGACACAGATTTCAGTGATGTGTCTCTTATTAGGCTGGGTGCTTTTGTTTCATTACAATGAAAGTTTTATCATCAGGAGATAATCACTGCTTGGACTACAGCTCATGTGAGCCCTGGTCTGACCACTCCCCCTAATCTGATAAGCTGCTCACTTAGCTGTGGTGTGGGCAGGCTTAGCTTTCTGAGCTCTGCTTCATACAACATCTAAGAACTTTGATTGTGTACCAGCTGCTGCACCCAGTAATCTAAGTGATACATCGTTGGAATCAGGGTCTCTTTTTCTACACTATGCTGCTCTAAGATGAGGTTTATTAGTAAATTTCGTCCTTCAAATAATATATTAGATGAGACTTCTAAATCTAATCTTGAAACCTTTTTTTTTTTTTTTTTACCAAGGATGTGTATCATCCAGGTAACAACAAGAAGCATGTAAATTGTTTCTTTATAAAAATGTAATTTTTATTAGCCAGAAATCTTTTAAAAAACGAAAAAGTGGAGTGAAACGCGTGTCGTGGCAGAGGGACTCCATCATGTGCAGTGGCAGCTCATCTTTTGGCAGATATTCAAAAACTTCTTGAAAGCATGATGGCGGACTAGGTGTTCAACAGTTATGAAAGGCACTGTATGCACCTTAAATGATCAGCACCTTCACACAGAATTCACCAGTCTTCACAACTTCTTATGCCTGCCAGTTACTTATAGTATACTCTATCCAGGTTAAGGGGAGGAGTCATAATGCAATGCAAGCAAACTAATTGCAGCATAAAATGTTTAAATATCACCCTATGTATCCCGATTATTCTGTATTACGTCTATCCATTATTTTGAGCTGCCCTTGAATTTCTGGCACAACTTTGGTCATTAATTCCAGCACCTTTCTTTGTGTATTTTTTAAATGTTTTTTTTAAAGATTACTGTCTAATAAAAATTTTATTTTTATAAATAAACAATTTACATGCTTCTTGTTGTTACCTGGATGATACACATCCTTGGTAAAAAAAAAAAAAAAAAAAATAGAAAGGTTTTCAGTGCTCTAAGATGAGGTAGTAAAAACCTGGTGACAGATTCCATTTAAAATTAATTTGTTAGCAGGTTTTTGTTACGGAATCTGAGAGAAGCATAGTGTAGGGGCAGAGAGTCTTATTCTAGCGATGTCTCACTTACTTGGCTGCTTGATATAATTTTGATAGAATCCCTGGTTTTTCTACTGTAAATGTAGCAGTGGTCGGAATTGTGAGCTGTGTGTACTCCTGCCCACACCAATAATTGGCAGCTTCCTGTGTACACTGTGCATTGTTACCAAGCTGCCAATCAGTGGTGGGGGTTACACAGATTACCTTCACTGCCATGCACATGACACCTACTCCTGTAGTTATAATCTCCTGCTGACAAAACTATGATTGTATTGAAACTACAGCAACCTGCTGAGCAAGTGACACATCCCTGGACTCAGGGTCTCTGCCCCTATATTATGCTGCTCTCAGATTTAATAGCAAAAACTGCTGGCAGATTGCCTTTAAAACCTTCCCACTTAATAATAAAGTGAGTATTTTAGGAGTCCTGATAGAGGTTGAGAGAGCTCCGGGGTATTCAGAAGCTAAACACCAAATCCTCCCACCTAGCCTGATAGACAGCTGCAGCTTGCACTGAGAAGTGTGAGATTTTCAATAGTAGCAGGGAGGAGGGACACTGAGGAGCTACCAATCAGGCTGGGTGGACAGATGAATGAGTTCAGCTCAATAATAATATTGGACTTAAGAGCTTTCTCACTTTTAGCTGGATTCATTAAAAGGTCAAATTGTATCAGGATTACATAGCCATTTTGACATAACTTTGAAAATAAGTGAACCAGCCTCACCAGGTCTAAAATATTTATTTATCAATGCATGCAGTTTGTGCTATGAAATCTAATGACAGACCTGCAATGTCCCTTGTTACTTGGTTCGCTACTATTTAAAAAATAGACAAGTAAAATAGGCTATCCAGTAAATATCTAGGTATTTGAAGAAAGGTAATTAGGACAAGCTCATTAACGCTATCTGACATTACACTGGCAGACATCCAAACAAATAAAGATGAGTAATTAGTATAGCTGGATGTCAAGTGGCTGGGTAGCTGTGTAAAGTGTGATAACACAAGTAGCAGAGTACTTGCCTTGTGCAAGAAAAATTACAAGAGCCAGGAACCAACTGTATAAGTGATTGAGGTAATGTATGAGAATCAATCAACCAAAAAAAAACAAAAAACCGGAGCGGCACTGACTCTCCTGAGGAGGTGACTCCTAGACTGCAACTTCGGTGCCTTAATGGTAACAGCGGACTATACAGCCCTAGAATCTAGATTTCGGGTGCTCCTCAGAAAAAAAGCGACATCCATCTGTGCATCCAAATATGAGAAAAATGAGGGCACTCACCAATCTTCACTAGATTCAATCCTTTATTGGTAACACTTCCAGATAAAACTCATGGCCGGGGACGACAGAGCCGAAGCTCGTGTGAGCAGGGGAGGACAAAGACGACGGCCGTTTCGCGCTGTGCCTGCGCTTCTACGGGTCAGTCTGAGAATATTTAGTAAGTTATTCTTGGTTGGAGACTGGATCTAGAATCTCCATGTGAAAACTCAGTTTCAAGCAGCACTGAATTAAAACATAAATATGATCTATAGGTGAACCCAGGATTGCTAACATGACTTTTTATTTTTTCTGGACAGCTTACCAAAAAAAATCAGACAATATATTTTTACGGACTGTAGTAGATTGGCTCACTTGGCTGCGCACAAAGACAGACATTGAAACGCTGTCTCTTTCAATCTGCCACTGTTATATTAAATGTACTGTACAAAACAGTGCAGAGTTAGCAAAATAAACACAGTCTTTCGCATTCCCCTGCAATCCTATGGGATTCCGCAGTTGCTGTGCCCATGCTGCAGATTATCCCACTGCGGAATCGCATAGCAGTAAAATCCGCAGCATGTTCATTATTTCCGCCACCATAGGATTGCATTGAAACGCTCACTTTTGGCATATGGCTATGCCCACCATGCGTAAAGTGAGCGCTTCTTGTGCGGATGGTACCAAGGGTCTGGAGGAGAGGAGACTCTCCTTCAGGCCCTGGGTACCATATTCCTGTAAAAAAAAGAATTAAAATAAAAATAGGGATATACTTACCTTCTGATGGCCCCCGGAGTCCTCCCACCTCTCAACAGTGCACGCGGCGGCTTCCGTTCCCAGTGATACATTGCACAAATCACCTGAGATGACCGTGACATCACAAAGGTCCTTCGCGCAAAGCATTCCTGGGAACGGAACGTACCGGGAGCGCTGCTGAGGAGATCGGGGGCCGTCGGAAGGTGAGAATGACCATATATTTTATTTTTTTTTATTATTTTTAACATTCTATCTTTTACTATGCCTATGCAGCATCAATAGTAAAAAGTTGATCACACTTGTCAAGCACTATGCTTGACAAGTGTGACCAACCTGTCAATCACTTTTCCAAGCGATGCTTCAAATCGCCTGGAACAGCGCAAGCATTCGGCAAGCTAAAAACACTTGTAAAACGTTTGTGTTTTGCGGGAAAACGCATGTGAATTCCACGTTTTACCAGCGGCAGGGAGTTGCGGAAATACTGTGGACATTTCCGCAGCATTCCTGCAACATGGGCACATAGCCTTAAGCTGTTCACTAAATCCTAGCCATTAATATGGCCAATCAACCCCTCTCAGCACTTAGCATGTTGGAACATTTTCATAGATTCATATCACTGAAGCTAAAAACCTCAGTGAACCACATCTCCCCTCCAGTGTTTTGACAGTAACTTTATCACATATCCCCTCCTTTGCCCAAAGCCAGGGATTTTGGCACCTTCTGTCGCCAAACAGGGAAGTCTAGCATAGGGCATCTATGTTACCTGCGTAGCTTCCCAGGACTGTACTCCACATGAAAGCTGAAGTCCTGGAGCCCTAGAAACCACCTAGTCACCTGGGCATTCTTCCCCTTCCTTTCCCGCATCCATCTTAGGGGCGCGTGATCTGACACTAGCCTGAACTTCCAGCCTAACAGGCAGTACATCAGGGTAAGGGTACTGTCACACAGTGGCACTTTGATCGCTACGACGGTACGATCCGTGACGTTCCAGCGATATCCATACGATATTGCAGTGTCTGACACGCAGCAGCGATCAGGGACCCTGCTGAGAATCGTACGTCGTAGCAGATCGTTTGAAACTTTATTTCGTCGCTGGATCTCCCGCTGTCATCGCTGGATCGTTGTGTGTGACAGCGATCCAGCGATGCGTTCGCTTGTAACCAGGGTAAACATCGGGTTACTAAGTGCAGGGCCGCGCTTAGTAACTCGATGTTTACCCTGGTTACCAACGTAAAAGTAAAAAAAAAAAAAACAGTACATACTCACATTCCGGTGTCCTTCAGGTCCCTTGCCGTCTGCTTCCCGCTCTGACTGACTGCCGGCCGGAATATAAGAGCAGATCACAGCGGTGACGTCACCGCTGTGATCTGCTCTTACTTTACGGCGGCACTCAGTCAGAGCGGGAAGCAGACGGCAAGGGACCTGACGGACACCGGAATGTGAGTATGTACTGTTTGTTTTTTTATACTTTTACGCTATTGAACCTCTCCACCAGGATACATTGGTGCTCCTGTGGCAGACTTAACTAGGGTCCTGAAAAAGTCCATGGCAATCCGGTCAAATGGGACCTCTATGATGGCTCATGGCATTAGGGGACTGCGGAAGTGGGAGATGGGAGCAGTTAGCTGACAGGTAGGACAGGAATGGCAATAATTAATCTCTGATGACCCCCAGGCCAGAAGGGCTTTAGAAGAACCTGCTCTTGGGTTTATCTACGCTCAGATACCCACCAAAGACATGAGAATGAGAATACTTTTACGCTGGTAACCAGGGTAAACATCGGGTTACTAAGCACGGCCCTGCGCTTAGTAACCCGATGTTTACCCTGGTTACCCGGGGCCTTCGGCATCGTTGGTCGCTGGAGAGCGGTCTGTGTGACAGCTCTCCAGCGACCACACAACGACTTTCCAACGATCACGGCCAGGTCGTATCGCTGGTCGTGATCGTTGGAAAGTTGCAGAGTGTGACAGTACCCTAACAATTGCCCATTTGATGACCAAGCATTTCTTTTTCTACAAAGGCATAGTTTTTCTCACAGGAGGAGCGTTTCCTACTTAGATACAGGATTGGATGTTGTTCTCCGTTTACTTCCTGGGACAACACGGCTCCCAATTTGACCTCTGGGGCATCCGTCTGGACCAATAATTCCTTTCTGAAGTCTGATGTGATCAAAACTGACTGCTTACACAGGGTGAGCTTCAACTTTTGGTACACCATCTCCGCTTCAGAAGACCATTTGGCCATCTACGTCTTCATGCCCTTAAGAAGGTCTGTCATGGGTGTGGCTATCATGGTAAAATTCAGGCTAAATCTCTGATAGTATCCAACAATTCCTGATATGATCAAGACTGACTGCTTTCACAGGGTGAGCTTTAAGGTTTGGTACACCATATCCACGTCAGAAGACCATTTGGCCATCAACATCTTCATGCCCTTAAGAAGGTCTATCGGGGGCCTTCTCCACAACCTTGTTAAGCATGGAATTCAGTGTCCTATTGAACCTCTCCACCAGGATACATTGGTGCTCCTGTGGCAGACTTAACTAGGGTCCTGAAAAAGTCCATGGCAATCCGGTCAAATGGGACCTCTATGATGGCTCATGGCATTAGGGGACTGCGGAAGTGGGAGATGGGAGCAGTTAGCTGACAGGTAGGACAGGAATGGCAATAATTAATCTCTGATGACCCCCAGGCCAGAAGGGCTTTAGAAGAACCTGCTCTTGGGTTTATCTACGCTCAGATACCCACCAAAGACATGAGAATGGGTCTAGTACTCTCCACCTACAGGGTCCAGGTAGTAACAGCAGCTCTAATAATTTGTTTTTCAGCTTTTGTTTTTTCCTACCCTTATTCTAAGAGGCATACTTTTTTCTTTTTCCATCGACATAACGATAAGAGTGATTGCTTTTTGCAAGTAGTTTTAATTGATTCCAAGTGTGTAGAAATTGAGAAAAAAATGGATTGGGGGTTTTGTTTGTACAATGTTCATTGTGTTGTTCCATCCATAAAACTGGTTGAGCTCCTGTCTTTTTGCATGCTGATTTGAGATTTTTCTTGATACCATGTTTGAGTATATATGAGATTTTGATCCTTTTATATAGTGTTGTTTGGGCGAAGTGCGACAACCGAAAATTAGCAATTCTGGCATTTTGATTTAGGGTGGGGTGCATTTCATGTATATTTTCAATAATTTTACATTTTAAAAGATCAGACTTTTTTAGAAAAATATGTTTATTTTTACATTTTTCTTAATTTTTTTATTTTTATGATGGCACCTTGGCTCAGCGGTTAGCATTGTTGCTTTGCAGCGCTGAGAGTCCTGGGATCAAATTCCACCAAGAGCAACATCTGCAAGGAGTTTGTATGGGTTTCCTACTCCAAAGACATACTGATAAGGGATTCTAGATTGTGAGCCCCAAAGGGCACAGAGATGATAATGTCTGTAAAGCGCTGTGGAATACGATAGTGCTATGCCAACGAAGCATAATAAATACATAAAAATGATTCAAACTTTTATTACTGCTTATTTATTTTTTTCAACATTTTTATTTCTACTTTATTTTTCTGCCCATTTCATTTCATGTAATTTACATGCCTCTTTTACAGCTGCATTTAAGTGCTTAGACTATAGCCATTGGAGCCACTGGAGAAAGCTTTGGTTGACGCAGCAGATACCGGCACATGCTAGCTATGTAGCACAAGCACAGCCAGCATCTGCTTGGTATGAAGCATGTTCAGCCTCTGAGTCGGCTTCATTCATTCCTTATCAACCCGTAATGAAAAAGTATGCTATAGGTTGTTATGGGGGTTAAGGTATTTGGTCCAGATTTCAACTGTATGATAATTCTGTGCCCATACCATAGAAGTTTATGTTATTGTCAGAACAGAATGATTAGACGGGATGATAATTGGAAATGACGCCAAACGAGTATTCAAGAAACACTTGTTCCCCAATTATTGCATATTCTTAATGGGTCATAACTCTGCGAAGGGATCAATAGATACTGTAAATAGATAGACAGATAATAGATAGATAATAGATAGATGATAGATAGATGGATAGATAATAGATGAGATAAATAGATAATAGATAGATACTTATATAGAAAGATGATAGATGATTGATAGATGGATAGATAATAGATAGATGATAGATAGATAAAAGAGAGATAGATGATAGATAGATAATAGATATATAGATAAATAGATGGATAGATAGAGCAAGTTACGCATCTATAATATCATTTTTGCTACAGTTACTGTTTAATTAGAGGAAACCAGCAGAAAATGTCTGCCATTCGGTGTAGTTTGGCTCATTGGTATTCATTCTTTCCCTCTATAAACTGAACATAGGGCAAGGGGTGTCGGCTGGACAGATCCAACTTAGCTAAGGGCACTGCCATTCAATGAACCTGATGCCAAGGCGGCACACTGTGATCCTGCTATTCTGACAGCATATGATTGTGTGCAGTTATGTCAGAGTGACCTGCAATGCCCGGCTCTGCTGGCGTTATCTCTTGTGAGTGATGAAGGTGACAGATGTGCAAAACGGCATTAATGATGAAATGTTATATGAAAATGAGAAAACAATTGTGGAACTAGGGGAAAATAAATATTAGAATAGTAACTCAGACATAGATTCATGTGATGGATAGATTTTCAGCAGAGAAGACGTGTTGTGAGCTAAATAGAGAGAGGAAAGAAGGACTGCAAATGGAGCGCCCCCAGTAGGGCAGTGGGGTACTCGGAGCCGGGTCCTTCGGTTCTCAGCGGGGATGTCACGGTGGCTGACCCGGTCCGTGGCCCTAGGAGCGTCCGTATTGGAAGGGAAAGGTCTTTAAAGGGATAGTGTTTGTGACGCCACCTGTGGTATTCGGTCAGGGTGACCGACGCTGCTTAGGGGTCTGCTGGGGTGATGTTATGGCAGCTAGATGGTATACCTTCCCACAGATTACATAGTTACATAGTTATTAAGGTTGAAGGAAGACTTTAAGTCCATCTAGTTCAACCCATAGCCTAACCTAACATGCCCTAACATGTTTATCCAGAGGAAGGCAAAAAAAAACCATGTGGCAAAGAGTAAGCTCCACATTGGGGAAAAAAATTCCTTCCCGACTCCACATACGGCAATCAGACTAGTTCCCTGGATCAACGCCCTATCAAGGAATCTAGTGTATATACCCTGTAACATTATACTTTTCAAGAAAGGCATCCAGTCCCCTCTTAAATTTAAGTAATGAATCACTCATTACAACATCATACGGCAGAGAGTTCCATAGTCTCACTGCTCTTACAGTAAAGAATCCGCGTCTGTTATTATGCTTAAACCTTCTTTCCTCCAGACGTAGAGGATGCCCCCTTGGTCCTGTCTCAGGTCTATGATTAAAGAGATCATCGGAAAGGTCTTTGTACTGTCCCCTCATATATTTATACATTAAAATAAGATCACCCCTTAGTCTTCGTTTTTCCACACTAAACAGCCCCAAGTGTAATAACCTATCTTGGTATTGCAGACCCCCCAGTCCTCTAATAACCTTGGTCGCTCTTCTCTGCACCCGCTCTAGTTCAGCTATGTCTTTCTTATACACCGGAGACCAGAACTGTGCACAGTATTCTAAGTGTGGTCGAACTAGTGACTTGTATAGAGGTAAAATTATGTTCTCCTCATGAGCATCTATGCCTCCTTTAATACATCCCATTATTTTATTTGCCTTTGTAGCAGCTGCCTGACACTGGCCACTGAATAGGAGTTTGTCATCCACCCATACACCCAGGTCTTTTTCATTGACGGTTTTGCCCAGAGTTTTAGAATTAAGCACATAGTTATACATCTTATTACTTCTACCCAAGTGCATGACCTTACATTTATCCCCATTAAAGCTCATTTGCAATTTATCAGCCCAAGCTTCTAGTTTACATAAATCATCCTGTAATATAAAATTGTCCTCCCCTGTATTGATTACCCTGCAGAGTTTAGTGTCATCTGCAAATATTGAAATTCTACTCTGAATGCCCCCTACAAGGTCATTAATAAATATGTTAAACAGAAGAGGGCCCAACACTGACCCCTGTGGTACCCCACTGCTACCCGCGACCCAGTCCGAGTGTGCTCCATTAATAACCACCCTTTGTTTCCTATCCCTGATCCAGCTCTCAACCCACTTACACATATTTTCCCCTATCCCCATTATTCTCATTTTATGTATCAACCTTTTGTGTGGCACCGTATCAAAAGCTTTTGAAAAGTCCATATACACTACATCTACTGGGTTCCCTTGGTCCAGTCCGGAACTTACCTCTTCATAGAAGCTGATCAAATTAGTCTGACATGAACGGTCCCTAGTAAACCCGTGCTGATACTGGGTCACAGGTGAAGTGTTTCCCCAGGGCTTCCCAGAGTGTAGGTGGTGATGGTGGATGATGTGAGGCGCAGTAAATATCGAGGACACAAGGTTGCAGTCTCTTTACCTTTTACTGAAGGCTTCAGTGTCCACAGTCCAGGGCACTGGATCACAGGGTAGGCAGAGTCGGGCCGGTCCGAAGGCAAATCCAGAGTCTCCTTGTCCAGGTGGAGTGCAATAGCCTTCCTATGCGCACAGTAACACAGTAGGTCCTCACTTGCATAAGCTCTAATAAGGTCCTCACTGCCATTACTCTTCTCACTGTTCCCTGTGGTCGGATAGAACAAGACCCGTATGACTGATGGCCTGAGGCTTGTTTATAGGGACCCTAGAGACGCCCCAACCCCCACAAGTTGCCACTGTGTCTTCCTAGGTATTAAGGTCGGGCAGCCAACTTGGAATTGACTGTCCTGCCAGTCTCCGAAGCAAGGCGTAGAGCACTTCACTCCCTCGGTATTCTGGCTACCGGATGGCACACCAGATGGATGCCGCTTCTCTTCGGTCACTATCCTCTCTGGTATCCACTTGTTGCTATGCCTTCGTTTCTCACTCACTGCAATACACTTCCTTTCAATGTCTCTTTCTTTGGATGCTGCCGCATGTGGGGCAGGCGCAGCTCCGTGGACCCTCGTCCTCCTCAGACCACAGTCTGGATCTGGCTGGAACCCACTCCAGCCAGCTTCTGCGAAACTCCGTTGAGCTCTGACTGTCTGGGTGAAGCCCAGTCAGCTTCTGTCTCACTTCCTAACCAACCCACCAGTTTTACCTATCTGTGAGGAGTGGCCTAGTGGATAGAACCTTTGCTCCCCCTGGTGGACTGGAATGTGAAGTGTGTTGTGTGTGGTTGTGATACCTGGACAGAAGATCTCCTTTATTGCCTTCAGATGTAATATCGCTCCCCCTGGTAGAAGAACAACATTACTGCAGCGACCAGGACTCTGGGGCGCTGCACAAGCAACCATGAAATAGGCAATGAATGGGTTTTGGAAAAAAAAACAAATGGAGAACAAGGAAATGAGACGCAAAACCCTAAGAAGTAAGGGATTACAGATCACAACAAAGAGATAAATGGCTAAAAGTATATCAGCTATGTGGATGACACATGAAACTTTATCCACATCAATCAGAGCTGGAGGACGGCTTTTACTAGCAGAGAGGAGGAACAGGTGCTGCAAGGAGGACGCCCTTTAAGACTGGACCAGCCTCATTTAAATACAGCATGGGACCAATTCAAATGGTAATTTTGAGGTGTCAGGAGCCATGTAATAATTTGTGAAATGCATAACACCAGCAGAAAAAGGTGGTGGAATTTGATGGGTTACTAACAAACTGGTGACAGGTTCCCTTTAAGGGCTCAATAACACTTGGACCCTTGTTATTCAATAAGGCAGCGCAGATGGCTAATTTTGACAAGTGAGAAAAAAAGTCCCACTTTTATGGAAGAGAATGGGACGCTTTTTTTATACACTCATGTGACTCCAGCCTAATGTCACGACTGTTCAGGCATTCTAACATGGATTTTAGTAGTAAGTACACCAATTTCATCAGGTCAAAAATAAATGTGTTAAAGAATGCAGACTGTATGTTGTCGTTTAGACCATGTGAAGATAGACACATCCTTTATAACGATGTCAACCCTTCAAAAAAAAACCTTACGCTTCTAGCAGTAGCACACCACTCAACGAGGTGCAGTTTTTACTTTCCACGTGTAATTTTTCCCTCCTCTATACATATGTAGGGGTTATCGGGGGGGGGGGATTATAAGTACTAGCAAGATAAATGGCTAGATAAGGAGTGTGATTGCTGCAGGCTTCGTTCACTGTAAATACAATTCACCATGGAACGAAAATTAAACCAATATTCTCAAAAGTGCAGAAGTCATGTTCCTTGTACTCACCATTCTCTCCTCCCTCGGCCATTTTTACCTGGTTTTATGCAGCAATATTCTGTAATATTACATGAACCAATTAAAAAAATAAATTAAAAGAAAAACTACAACTGTTGCATCTCTTGGGTAAAGCATTAGTTCAGTGTATCCTTCCTATTAATTCTTTTATATAATGATACATACCTACCAACTTTCAAAGAAAGCAAGAGCGGCTCCTAATGCCCATAACTACTATTCCAAATGACCCCCATTAACCATTTCTTCCTCCTCATCCTGGACACAGTAGAATATCATGGACGAAACCTTTAAGGCTGTGTTCACACTACTACAGTAAACCTTTCCAATGTCCTATTCCATTATATGAACAGAGCAATGGAAATCAGCTGGTGACAGACTCATTAGACGCACGCCAGCACAGCCCGACTGTCTCTGCTGACTATAATGAGAGCTGTCATCTTTCTGTCGAGGTGTCCATCACACTTCAAACCTTCATTCTTCTTCTAAGTCCACGCTGAGACAGTCTCCTCAGCGCTCCTCTCTGCCGCAGGGCAAGGCAAGTCACAACTATGAACATGAGAACATGTCCTGGTGGAAGAGCAGAGAGGAGCCTCTTAAAAAGGGATGTCTTCACAGTTAACTCTTTAAAGGCGTTTTCCACTTTCTACTTTCTGCACAACATTAGCATACCAATGTTAAAAATCAAATATCAGCGTATGCTCACTGGGCGCATCAGTGATACCGCTGCAGACAGCACAAGCTGATGAGGATTGGCTGCAGTGGTCATGTGCACTAGAGTCGTGACGTCACCCCTGCAGCCTGTAACAATCAACCGGAACAGCACCGGAAAGTGAGTAATGCTGATTTTATTATTTTTATGCTTTCACTAATGTGACTGTTCAAATACTTTATTTATGTTGGAGACATTTTATTATTGTTCCGAGATCTGTTTTGTAAGATGTAGTAATTACAGTGTAATTTCTAGAATTTTTTTGTTTGCTTTTGATATCTTTCAGTATTTTTTTTTTACTGTTCACATTTCAAACTAAGTTGCCATTGAATGAACGCTACAGTTCCTTATGCTCATGTGTATATATTCAGAGAAAAATATAAAAAATATATATTTTTTACAATATTTTATATTTTATTTATGCATATATTTGTGTCTGTATCAATATATTACAAAAAAATGTAAACAGGCTGATTCAAAAGTTTTGGCGCCCTGCATGGTTAGTACCTAGTAGCATCCCATTTTGAAAGTATCACAGCTTGTAAACGCTTTTTCTACATTTCAAACTGAGGAAAAGTCAACTTGAAAATACTTTGCTATCTTCTTATAGCCTTCTCCTGCTTTGTGGGCCTCCACTATTTTCATTTTCAAAGTTCTAGGCAGCTGCTTAGAAGAGCCCATAGCTGCTGATTTTTGGCGCAAGGTTAAGCTGGAATTTTATAACGCTGGGAAATTTGCATCACCTGGCCTTTCCTAACCATGATAGTTAACAAGCCATAACCCTAACTGTTGTGAAATTGGATTTTGGGCTCCCCCGGTGGCCACTGGTGGAATTGAACTGGTGTGCATCATCCCCTCTGTTCACCTGTTTCCATCAGGATGTGGGAGTCGCTATTTAACCTTGCTCCTCTGTCACTTCCATGCCGGTCAACATTGTAATCAGAAGCCTTTCTGTGCATGTTCCTGCTGCTAGACAACTCCCAGCTAAGTTGGACTTTAGTCCTTGTTTGTTTTTGCATTTTGTTCCAGTTCACAGCTGTAGTTTCGTTTCTGTGTCTGGAAAGCTCTTGTGATCTGAAATTGCCACTCTGATGTTATGAGTTAATACTAGAGTCTTAAAGTAATTTCAGGATGGCGTTTTGATAGGGTTTTCAGCTGACCATGAAAGTGCCCTTTCTGTCTTCCTGCTATCTAGTAAGCGGACCTCAATTTTGCTAAACCTATTTTCATACTACGTTTGTCATTTCATCTAAAATCACCGCCAATATATGTGGGGGCCTCTGTCTGCCTATCGGGGAAATTTCTCTAGAGGTGAGCCAGGACTATATTTTCCTCTGCCAGGATTAGTTAGTCCTCCGGCCGGCGCTGGGCGTCTAGGGATAAAAAACGTAGGCAACGCTACCCGGCTACTGTTAGTTGTGCGGCAGGTTTAGTTCATGGTCAGTTTAGTTTCCATCCTTCCAAGAGCTAGTACTTATGTTTGCTGGGCTATGTTCTCTTGCCATTGAGAACCATAACAGTTTGACCGGCCCCAAAGGGTTAAATTAATTGACTGAGAAAGGAGAGAAAAGAGAAGTCTGCTGAAGATTTTTTTTTTTTTTTTCCCTTCCCTTCAGTTCTGAGTGTGCTTGTAATTGAATCTCTTGCAAGTCTGCCTATATTGCAGCCTTTCTCTCTCTCTCTCGCCTTCTAATCCTGGAATGGCTCTGTGTTCACCTGTTTAAAATGGATATTCAGAGTTTAGCTGCAGGTTTGAATAATCTCACCACGAAAGTTCAAAATTTACAAGATTTTGTTGTTCATGTTCCTATATCTGAACCTAGAATTCCTTTGCCTGAATTTTTCTCGGGGAATAGATCTTGCTTTCAAAATTTCAAAAATAATTGCAAGTTGTTTTTGTCCCTGAAATCTCGCTCTGCTGGAGATCCTGCTCAGCAGGTCAGGATTGTGATTTCCTTGCTCCGGGGCGACCCTCAGGATTGGGCTTTTGCATTGGCTCCAGGGGATCCTGCGTTGCTCAATGTGGATGCGTTTTTTCTGGCCTTGGGGTTGCTTTATGAGGAACCTCAGTTAGAGCTTCAGGCGGAAAAGGCCTTGATGTCCCTATCTCAGGGGCAAGACGAAGCTGAAATATACTGCCAGAAATTCCGTAAATGGGCTGTGCTTACTCAGTGGAATGAGTGCGCCCTGGCGGCGAATTTCAGAGAGGGTCTCTCTGATGCCATTAAGGATGTTATGGTGGGGTTCCCTGTGCCTGCGGGTCTGAATGAGTCCATGACAATGGCTATCCAGATCGATAGGCGTCTGCGGGAGCGCAAACCTGTGCACCATTTGGCGGTGTCTACTGAGAAGACGCCAGAGAATATGCAATGTGATAGAATTCTGTCCAGAAGTGAACGGCAGAATTTAAGACGAAAAAATGGGTTGTGCTTCTATTGCGGTGATTCAACTCATGTTATATCAGCATGCTCTAAGCGTACTAAGAAGCTTGATAAGTCTGTTTCAATTGGCACTTTACAGTCTAAGTTTATTCTATCTGTGACCCTGATTTGTTCTTTATCATCTATTACCGCGGATGCCTATGTCGACTCTGGCGCCGCTTTGAGTCTTATGGATTGGTCCTTTGCCAAACGCTGTGGGTATGATTTGGAGCCTCTTGAAACTCCTATACCCCTGAAGGGGATTGACTCCACCCCATTGGCTAGTAATAAACCACAATACTGGACACAAGTAACTATGCGGATTAATCCGGATCATCAGGAGATTATTCGCTTTCTTGTGCTGTATAACCTACATGATGTGTTGGTGCTTGGATTGCCATGGCTGCAATCTCATAACCCAGTCCTTGACTGGAAAGCTATGTCTGTGTTAAGCTGGGGATGTAAGGGGACGCATGGGGACGTACCTGTGGTTTCCATTTCATCATCTATTCCCTCTGAGATTCCTGAATTCTTGACTGAATATCGTGACGTTTTTGAAGAACCTAAGCTTGGTTCATTACCTCCGCACCGGGAGTGCGATTGTGCCATAGATTTGATTCCGGGTAGTAAATACCCTAAGGGTCGTTTATTTAATCTGTCTGTGCCTGAACATGCTGCTATGCGAGAATATATAAAGGAGTCCTTGGAAAAGGGACATATTCGTCCTTCGTCATCTCCCTTAGGAGCCGGTTTTTTCTTTGTGGCTAAGAAAGATGGCTCTTTGAGGCCGTGTATTGATTATCGGCTTTTGAATAAAATCACGGTTAAATATCAATATCCGTTGCCACTGCTGACTGATTTGTTTGCTCGCATAAAGGGGGCCAAGTGGTTCTCTAAGATAGATCTCCGTGGGGCGTATAATTTGGTGCGAATTAAGCAGGGGGATGAGTGGAAGACCGCATTTAATACGCCCGAGGGCCACTTTGAGTATTTGGTGATGCCTTTTGGTCTTTCAAATGCCCCTTCAGTCTTTCAGTCCTTTATGCATGACATTTTCCGTGACTATTTGGATAAATTTATGATTGTGTATCTGGATGATATTTTGATTTTTTCGGATGACTGGGACTCTCATGTCCAGCAGGTCAGGAGGGTTTTTCAGGTTTTGCGGTCTAATTCCTTGTGTGTGAAGGGTTCTAAGTGCGTTTTTGGGGTTCAAAAGATTTCCTTTTTGGGATATATTTTTTCCCCCTCTTCCATCGAGATGGATCCTGTCAAGGTTCAGGCTATTTGTGATTGGACGCAACCTTCTTCTCTTAAGAGTCTTCAGAAATTTTTGGGCTTTGCTAACTTTTATCGTCGATTTATTGCTGGTTTTTCTGATGTTGTTAAGCCATTGACTGATTTGACTAAGAGGGGTGCTGATGTTGCTGATTGGTCCCCTGCTGCTGTGGAGGCCTTTCGGGAGCTTAAGCGCCGCTTTTCTTCCGCCCCTGTGTTGCGTCAGCCTGATGTTGCTCTTCCTTTTCAGGTTGAGGTCGACGCTTCTGAAATCGGAGCTGGGGCGGTTTTGTCGCAGAGAAGTTCCGATTGTTCCGTGATGAGACCTTGTGCCTTTTTCTCGCGTAAATTTTCGCCCGCCGAGCGGAATTATGATGTTGGGAATCGGGAGCTTTTGGCCATGAAGTGGGCTTTTGAGGAGTGGTGTCATTGGCTTGAGGGGGCTAGACATCAGGTGGTGGTATTGACTGACCACAAAAATCTAATTTATCTTGAGTCCGCCAGACGCCTGAATCCTAGACAGGCGCGCTGGTCGTTGTTTTTCTCTCGGTTTAATTTTGTGGTGTCCTACCTGCCGGGTTCTAAGAATGTTAAGGCGGATGCCCTTTCTAGGAGTTTTGAGCCTGACTCCCCTGGTAACTCTGAACCTACAGGTATCCTTAAGGATGGAGTGATATTGTCTGCCGTTTCTCCAGACCTGCGGCGGGCCTTGCAGGAGTTTCAGGCGGATAGACCTGATCGTTGCCCACCTGGTAGACTGTTTGTTCCTGATGATTGGACCAGTAAAGTCATTTCTGAGGTTCATTCTTCTGCGTTGACAGGTCATCCTGGAATCTTTGGTACCAGGGATTTGGTGGCAAGGTCCTTCTGGTGGCCTTCCCTGTCTCGAGATGTGCGAGGCTTTGTGCAGTCTTGTGACGTTTGTGCTCGGGCCAAGCCTTGTTGTTCTCGGGCTAGTGGATTGTTGTTGCCCTTGCCTATCCCGAAGAGGCCCTGGACGCACATCTCGATGGATTTTATTTCGGATCTTCCTGTTTCTCAGAAGATGTCTGTCATCTGGGTGGTGTGTGACCGTTTCTCTAAGATGGTCCATTTGGTTCCCCTGCCTAAGTTGCCTTCTTCTTCCGAGTTGGTTCCTCTGTTTTTTCAAAATGTGGTCCGTTTGCATGGTATTCCGGAGAATATCGTTTCTGACAGAGGAACCCAATTCGTGTCTAGATTTTGGCGAGCATTCTGTGCTAGGATGGGCATAGATTTGTCTTTCTCGTCTGCTTTCCATCCTCAGACTAATGGCCAGACCGAGCGGACGAATCAGACCTTGGAGACATATTTGAGGTGTTTTGTGTCTGCAGATCAGGATGATTGGGTTGCTTTTTTGCCTTTAGCGGAGTTTGCCCTCAATAATCGGGCCAGCTCTGCCACCTTGGTGTCTCCTTTTTTCTGTAATTCGGGGTTTCATCCTCGATTTTCTTCTGGTCAGGTGGAATCTTCGGATTGTCCTGGAGTGGATGCTGTGGTGGAGAGGTTGCATCAGATTTGGGGGCAGGTAGTGGACAATTTGAAGTTGTCCCAGGAGAAACCTCAGCTTTTTGTTAACCGCCGGCGTCGGGTTGGTCCTCGGCTTTGTGTTGGGGACTTGGTGTGGTTGTCTTCTCGTTTTGTCCCTATGAGGGTTTCTTCTCCTAAGTTTAAGCCTCGGTTCATCGGCCCGTACAAGATATTGGAGATTCTTAACCCTGTGTCCTTCCGTTTGGACCTCCCTGCATCTTTTTCTATTCATAATGTTTTTCATCGGTCATTGTTGCGCAGGTATGAGGTACCGGTTGTGCCTTCCGTTGAGCCTCCTGCTCCGGTGTTGGTTGAGGGCGAGTTGGAGTACGTTGTGGAAAAAATCTTGGACTCCCGGGTTTCCAGACGGAAACTCCAGTATCTGGTCAAATGGAAGGGATACGGTCAGGAGGATAATTCTTGGGTGACTGCCTCTGATGTTCATGCCTCCGATCTGGTCCGTGCCTTTCATAGGGCTCATCCTGATCGCCCTGGTGGTTCTGGTGAGGGTTCGGTGCCCCCTCCTTGAGGGGGGGGTACTGTTGTGAAATTGGATTTTGGGCTCCCCCGGTGGCCACTGGTGGAATTGAACTGGTGTGCATCATCCCCTCTGTTCACCTGTTTCCATCAGGATGTGGGAGTCGCTATTTAACCTTGCTCCTCTGTCACTTCCATGCCGGTCAACATTGTAATCAGAAGCCTTTCTGTGCATGTTCCTGCTGCTAGACAACTCCCAGCTAAGTTGGACTTTAGTCCTTGTTTGTTTTTGCATTTTGTTCCAGTTCACAGCTGTAGTTTCGTTTCTGTGTCTGGAAAGCTCTTGTGATCTGAAATTGCCACTCTGATGTTATGAGTTAATACTAGAGTCTTAAAGTAATTTCAGGATGGCGTTTTGATAGGGTTTTCAGCTGACCATGAAAGTGCCCTTTCTGTCTTCCTGCTATCTAGTAAGCGGACCTCAATTTTGCTAAACCTATTTTCATACTACGTTTGTCATTTCATCTAAAATCACCGCCAATATATGTGGGGGCCTCTGTCTGCCTATCGGGGAAATTTCTCTAGAGGTGAGCCAGGACTATATTTTCCTCTGCCAGGATTAGTTAGTCCTCCGGCCGGCGCTGGGCGTCTAGGGATAAAAAACGTAGGCAACGCTACCCGGCTACTGTTAGTTGTGCGGCAGGTTTAGTTCATGGTCAGTTTAGTTTCCATCCTTCCAAGAGCTAGTACTTATGTTTGCTGGGCTATGTTCTCTTGCCATTGAGAACCATAACAGTTTGACCGGCCCCAAAGGGTTAAATTAATTGACTGAGAAAGGAGAGAAAAGAGAAGTCTGCTGAAGATTTTTTTTTTTTTTTTTTCCCTTCCCTTCAGTTCTGAGTGTGCTTGTAATTGAATCTCTTGCAAGTCTGCCTATATTGCAGCCTTTCTCTCTCTCTCTCTCCTTCTAATCCTGGAATGGCTCTGTGTTCACCTGTTTAAAATGGATATTCAGAGTTTAGCTGCAGGTTTGAATAATCTCACCACGAAAGTTCAAAATTTACAAGATTTTGTTGTTCATGTTCCTATATCTGAACCTAGAATTCCTTTGCCTGAATTTTTCTCGGGGAATAGATCTTGCTTTCAAAATTTCAAAAATAATTGCAAGTTGTTTTTGTCCCTGAAATCTCGCTCTGCTGGAGATCCTGCTCAGCAGGTCAGGATTGTGATTTCCTTGCTCCGGGGCGACCCTCAGGATTGGGCTTTTGCATTGGCTCCAGGGGATCCTGCGTTGCTCAATGTGGATGCGTTTTTTCTGGCCTTGGGGTTGCTTTATGAGGAACCTCAGTTAGAGCTTCAGGCGGAAAAGGCCTTGATGTCCCTATCTCAGGGGCAAGACGAAGCTGAAATATACTGCCAGAAATTCCGTAAATGGGCTGTGCTTACTCAGTGGAATGAGTGCGCCCTGGCGGCGAATTTCAGAGAGGGTCTCTCTGATGCCATTAAGGATGTTATGGTGGGGTTCCCTGTGCCTGCGGGTCTGAATGAGTCCATGACAATGGCTATCCAGATCGATAGGCGTCTGCGGGAGCGCAAACCTGTGCACCATTTGGCGGTGTCTACTGAGAAGACGCCAGAGAATATGCAATGTGATAGAATTCTGTCCAGAAGTGAACGGCAGAATTTAAGACGAAAAAATGGGTTGTGCTTCTATTGCGGTGATTCAACTCATGTTATATCAGCATGCTCTAAGCGTACTAAGAAGCTTGATAAGTCTGTTTCAATTGGCACTTTACAGTCTAAGTTTATTCTATCTGTGACCCTGATTTGTTCTTTATCATCTATTACCGCGGATGCCTATGTCGACTCTGGCGCCGCTTTGAGTCTTATGGATTGGTCCTTTGCCAAACGCTGTGGGTATGATTTGGAGCCTCTTGAAACTCCTATACCCCTGAAGGGGATTGACTCCACCCCATTGGCTAGTAATAAACCACAATACTGGACACAAGTAACTATGCGGATTAATCCGGATCATCAGGAGATTATTCGCTTTCTTGTGCTGTATAACCTACATGATGTGTTGGTGCTTGGATTGCCATGGCTGCAATCTCATAACCCAGTCCTTGACTGGAAAGCTATGTCTGTGTTAAGCTGGGGATGTAAGGGGACGCATGGGGACGTACCTGTGGTTTCCATTTCATCATCTATTCCCTCTGAGATTCCTGAATTCTTGACTGAATATCGTGACGTTTTTGAAGAACCTAAGCTTGGTTCATTACCTCCGCACCGGGAGTGCGATTGTGCCATAGATTTGATTCCGGGTAGTAAATACCCTAAGGGTCGTTTATTTAATCTGTCTGTGCCTGAACATGCTGCTATGCGAGAATATATAAAGGAGTCCTTGGAAAAGGGACATATTCGTCCTTCGTCATCTCCCTTAGGAGCCGGTTTTTTCTTTGTGGCTAAGAAAGATGGCTCTTTGAGGCCGTGTATTGATTATCGGCTTTTGAATAAAATCACGGTTAAATATCAATATCCGTTGCCACTGCTGACTGATTTGTTTGCTCGCATAAAGGGGGCCAAGTGGTTCTCTAAGATAGATCTCCGTGGGGCGTATAATTTGGTGCGAATTAAGCAGGGGGATGAGTGGAAGACCGCATTTAATACGCCCGAGGGCCACTTTGAGTATTTGGTGATGCCTTTTGGTCTTTCAAATGCCCTTTCAGTCTTTCAGTCCTTTATGCATGACATTTTCCGTGACTATTTGGATAAATTTATGATTGTGTATCTGGATGATATTTTGATTTTTTCGGATGACTGGGACTCTCATGTCCAGCAGGTCAGGAGGGTTTTTCAGGTTTTGCGGTCTAATTCCTTGTGTGTGAAGGGTTCTAAGTGCGTTTTTGGGGTTCAAAAGATTTCCTTTTTGGGATATATTTTTTCCCCCTCTTCCATCGAGATGGATCCTGTCAAGGTTCAGGCTATTTGTGATTGGACGCAACCTTCTTCTCTTAAGAGTCTTCAGAAATTTTTGGGCTTTGCTAACTTTTATCGTCGATTTATTGCTGGTTTTTCTGATGTTGTTAAGCCATTGACTGATTTGACTAAGAGGGGTGCTGATGTTGCTGATTGGTCCCCTGCTGCTGTGGAGGCCTTTCGGGAGCTTAAGCGCCGCTTTTCTTCCGCCCCTGTGTTGCGTCAGCCTGATGTTGCTCTTCCTTTTCAGGTTGAGGTCGACGCTTCTGAAATCGGAGCTGGGGCGGTTTTGTCGCAGAGAAGTTCCGATTGTTCCGTGATGAGACCTTGTGCCTTTTTCTCGCGTAAATTTTCGCCCGCCGAGCGGAATTATGATGTTGGGAATCGGGAGCTTTTGGCCATGAAGTGGGCTTTTGAGGAGTGGTGTCATTGGCTTGAGGGGGCTAGACATCAGGTGGTGGTATTGACTGACCACAAAAATCTAATTTATCTTGAGTCCGCCAGACGCCTGAATCCTAGACAGGCGCGCTGGTCGTTGTTTTTCTCTCGGTTTAATTTTGTGGTGTCCTACCTGCCGGGTTCTAAGAATGTTAAGGCGGATGCCCTTTCTAGGAGTTTTGAGCCTGACTCCCCTGGTAACTCTGAACCTACAGGTATCCTTAAGGATGGAGTGATATTGTCTGCCGTTTCTCCAGACCTGCGGCGGGCCTTGCAGGAGTTTCAGGCGGATAGACCTGATCGTTGCCCACCTCGTAGACTGTTTGTTCCTGATGATTGGACCAGTAAAGTCATTTCTGAGGTTCATTCTTCTGCGTTGACAGGTCATCCTGGAATCTTTGGTACCAGGGATTTGGTGGCAAGGTCCTTCTGGTGGCCTTCCCTGTCTCGAGATGTGCGAGGCTTTGTGCAGTCTTGTGACGTTTGTGCTCGGGCCAAGCCTTGTTGTTCTCGGGCTAGTGGATTGTTGTTGCCCTTGCCTATCCCGAAGAGGCCCTGGACGCACATCTCGATGGATTTTATTTCGGATCTTCCTGTTTCTCAGAAGATGTCTGTCATCTGGGTGGTGTGTGACCGTTTCTCTAAGATGGTCCATTTGGTTCCCCTGCCTAAGTTGCCTTCTTCTTCCGAGTTGGTTCCTCTGTTTTTTCAAAATGTGGTCCGTTTGCATGGTATTCCGGAGAATATCGTTTCTGACAGAGGAACCCAATTCGTGTCTAGATTTTGGCGAGCATTCTGTGCTAGGATGGGCATAGATTTGTCTTTCTCGTCTGCTTTCCATCCTCAGACTAATGGCCAGACCGAGCGGACGAATCAGACCTTGGAGACATATTTGAGGTGTTTTGTGTCTGCAGATCAGGATGATTGGGTTGCTTTTTTGCCTTTAGCGGAGTTTGCCCTCAATAATCGGGCCAGCTCTGCCACCTTGGTGTCTCCTTTTTTCTGTAATTCGGGGTTTCATCCTCGATTTTCTTCTGGTCAGGTGGAATCTTCGGATTGTCCTGGAGTGGATGCTGTGGTGGAGAGGTTGCATCAGATTTGGGGGCAGGTAGTGGACAATTTGAAGTTGTCCCAGGAGAAGACTCAGCTTTTTGCCAACCGCCGGCGTCGGGTTGGTCCTCGGCTTTGTGTTGGGGACTTGGTGTGGTTGTCTTCTCGTTTTGTCCCTATGAGGGTTTCTTCTCCTAAGTTTAAGCCTCGGTTCATCGGCCCGTACAAGATATTGGAGATTCTTAACCCTGTGTCCTTCCGTTTGGACCTCCCTGCATCTTTTTCTATTCATAATGTTTTTCATCGGTCATTGTTGCGCAGGTATGAGGTACCGGTTGTGCCTTCCGTTGAGCCTCCTGCTCCGGTGTTGGTTGAGGGCGAGTTGGAGTACGTTGTGGAAAAAATCTTGGACTCCCGGGTTTCCAGACGGAAACTCCAGTATCTGGTCAAATGGAAGGGATACGGTCAGGAGGATAATTCTTGGGTGACTGCCTCTGATGTTCATGCCTCCGATCTGGTCCGTGCCTTTCATAGGGCTCATCCTGATCGCCCTGGTGGTTCTGGTGAGGGTTCGGTGCCCCCTCCTTGAGGGGGGGGGTACTGTTGTGAAATTGGATTTTGGGCTCCCCCGGTGGCCACTGGTGGAATTGAACTGGTGTGCATCATCCCCTCTGTTCACCTGTTTCCATCAGGATGTGGGAGTCGCTATTTAACCTTGCTCCTCTGTCACTTCCATGCCGGTCAACATTGTAATCAGAAGCCTTTCTGTGCATGTTCCTGCTGCTAGACAACTCCCAGCTAAGTTGGACTTTAGTCCTTGTTTGTTTTTGCATTTTGTTCCAGTTCACAGCTGTAGTTTCGTTTCTGTGTCTGGAAAGCTCTTGTGATCTGAAATTGCCACTCTGATGTTATGAGTTAATACTAGAGTCTTAAAGTAATTTCAGGATGGCGTTTTGATAGGGTTTTCAGCTGACCATGAAAGTGCCCTTTCTGTCTTCCTGCTATCTAGTAAGCGGACCTCAATTTTGCTAAACCTATTTTCATACTACGTTTGTCATTTCATCTAAAATCACCGCCAATATATGTGGGGGCCTCTGTCTGCCTATCGGGGAAATTTCTCTAGAGGTGAGCCAGGACTATATTTTCCTCTGCCAGGATTAGTTAGTCCTCCGGCCGGCGCTGGGCGTCTAGGGATAAAAAACGTAGGCAACGCTACCCGGCTACTGTTAGTTGTGCGGCAGGTTTAGTTCATGGTCAGTTTAGTTTCCATCCTTCCAAGAGCTAGTACTTATGTTTGCTGGGCTATGTTCTCTTGCCATTGAGAACCATAACAGTTTGACCGGCCCCAAAGGGTTAAATTAATTGACTGAGAAAGGAGAGAAAAGAGAAGTCTGCTGAAGATTTTTTTTTTTTTTTTTTCCCTTCCCTTCAGTTCTGAGTGTGCTTGTAATTGAATCTCTTGCAAGTCTGCCTATATTGCAGCCTTTCTCTCTCTCTCTCTCCTTCTAATCCTGGAATGGCTCTGTGTTCACCTGTTTAAAATGGATATTCAGAGTTTAGCTGCAGGTTTGAATAATCTCACCACGAAAGTTCAAAATTTACAAGATTTTGTTGTTCATGTTCCTATATCTGAACCTAGAATTCCTTTGCCTGAATTTTTCTCGGGGAATAGATCTTGCTTTCAAAATTTCAAAAATAATTGCAAGTTGTTTTTGTCCCTGAAATCTCGCTCTGCTGGAGATCCTGCTCAGCAGGTCAGGATTGTGATTTCCTTGCTCCGGGGCGACCCTCAGGATTGGGCTTTTGCATTGGCTCCAGGGGATCCTGCGTTGCTCAATGTGGATGCGTTTTTTCTGGCCTTGGGGTTGCTTTATGAGGAACCTCAGTTAGAGCTTCAGGCGGAAAAGGCCTTGATGTCCCTATCTCAGGGGCAAGACGAAGCTGAAATATACTGCCAGAAATTCCGTAAATGGGCTGTGCTTACTCAGTGGAATGAGTGCGCCCTGGCGGCGAATTTCAGAGAGGGTCTCTCTGATGCCATTAAGGATGTTATGGTGGGGTTCCCTGTGCCTGCGGGTCTGAATGAGTCCATGACAATGGCTATCCAGATCGATAGGCGTCTGCAGGAGCGCAAACCTGTGCACCATTTGGCGGTGTCTACTGAGAAGACGCCAGAGAATATGCAATGTGATAGAATTCTGTCCAGAAGTGAACGGCAGAATTTAAGACGAAAAAATGGGTTGTGCTTCTATTGCGGTGATTCAACTCATGTTATATCAGCATGCTCTAAGCGTACTAAGAAGCTTGATAAGTCTGTTTCAATTGGCACTTTACAGTCTAAGTTTATTCTATCTGTGACCCTGATTTGTTCTTTATCATCTATTACCGCGGATGCCTATGTCGACTCTGGCGCCGCTTTGAGTCTTATGGATTGGTCCTTTGCCAAACGCTGTGGGTATGATTTGGAGCCTCTTGAAACTCCTATACCCCTGAAGGGGATTGACTCCACCCCATTGGCTAGTAATAAACCACAATACTGGACACAAGTAACTATGCGGATTAATCCGGATCATCAGGAGATTATTCGCTTTCTTGTGCTGTATAACCTACATGATGTGTTGGTGCTTGGATTGCCATGGCTGCAATCTCATAACCCAGTCCTTGACTGGAAAGCTATGTCTGTGTTAAGCTGGGGATGTAAGGGGACGCATGGGGACGTACCTGTGGTTTCCATTTCATCATCTATTCCCTCTGAGATTCCTGAATTCTTGACTGAATATCGTGACGTTTTTGAAGAACCTAAGCTTGGTTCATTACCTCCGCACCGGGAGTGCGATTGTGCCATAGATTTGATTCCGGGTAGTAAATACCCTAAGGGTCGTTTATTTAATCTGTCTGTGCCTGAACATGCTGCTATGCGAGAATATATAAAGGAGTCCTTGGAAAAGGGACATATTCGTCCTTCGTCATCTCCCTTAGGAGCCGGTTTTTTCTTTGTGGCTAAGAAAGATGGCTCTTTGAGGCCGTGTATTGATTATCGGCTTTTGAATAAAATCACGGTTAAATATCAATATCCGTTGCCACTGCTGACTGATTTGTTTGCTCGCATAAAGGGGGCCAAGTGGTTCTCTAAGATAGATCTCCGTGGGGCGTATAATTTGGTGCGAATTAAGCAGGGGGATGAGTGGAAGACCGCATTTAATACGCCCGAGGGCCACTTTGAGTATTTGGTGATGCCTTTTGGTCTTTCAAATGCCCCTTCAGTCTTTCAGTCCTTTATGCATGACATTTTCCGTGACTATTTGGATAAATTTATGATTGTGTATCTGGATGATATTTTGATTTTTTCGGATGACTGGGACTCTCATGTCCAGCAGGTCAGGAGGGTTTTTCAGGTTTTGCGGTCTAATTCCTTGTGTGTGAAGGGTTCTAAGTGCGTTTTTGGGGTTCAAAAGATTTCCTTTTTGGGATATATTTTTTCCCCCTCTTCCATCGAGATGGATCCTGTCAAGGTTCAGGCTATTTGTGATTGGACGCAACCTTCTTCTCTTAAGAGTCTTCAGAAATTTTTGGGCTTTGCTAACTTTTATCGTCGATTTATTGCTGGTTTTTCTGATGTTGTTAAGCCATTGACTGATTTGACTAAGAGGGGTGCTGATGTTGCTGATTGGTCCCCTGCTGCTGTGGAGGCCTTTCGGGAGCTTAAGCGCCGCTTTTCTTCCGCCCCTGTGTTGCGTCAGCCTGATGTTGCTCTTCCTTTTCAGGTTGAGGTCGACGCTTCTGAAATCGGAGCTGGGGCGGTTTTGTCGCAGAGAAGTTCCGATTGTTCCGTGATGAGACCTTGTGCCTTTTTCTCGCGTAAATTTTCGCCCGCCGAGCGGAATTATGATGTTGGGAATCGGGAGCTTTTGGCCATGAAGTGGGCTTTTGAGGAGTGGTGTCATTGGCTTGAGGGGGCTAGACATCAGGTGGTGGTATTGACTGACCACAAAAATCTAATTTATCTTGAGTCCGCCAGACGCCTGAATCCTAGACAGGCGCGCTGGTCGTTGTTTTTCTCTCGGTTTAATTTTGTGGTGTCCTACCTGCCGGGTTCTAAGAATGTTAAGGCGGATGCCCTTTCTAGGAGTTTTGAGCCTGACTCCCCTGGTAACTCTGAACCTACAGGTATCCTTAAGGATGGAGTGATATTGTCTGCCGTTTCTCCAGACCTGCGGCGGGCCTTGCAGGAGTTTCAGGCGGATAGACCTGATCGTTGCCCACCTCGTAGACTGTTTGTTCCTGATGATTGGACCAGTAAAGTCATTTCTGAGGTTCATTCTTCTGCGTTGACAGGTCATCCTGGAATCTTTGGTACCAGGGATTTGGTGGCAAGGTCCTTCTGGTGGCCTTCCCTGTCTCGAGATGTGCGAGGCTTTGTGCAGTCTTGTGACGTTTGTGCTCGGGCCAAGCCTTGTTGTTCTCGGGCTAGTGGATTGTTGTTGCCCTTGCCTATCCCGAAGAGGCCCTGGACGCACATCTCGATGGATTTTATTTCGGATCTTCCTGTTTCTCAGAAGATGTCTGTCATCTGGGTGGTGTGTGACCGTTTCTCTAAGATGGTCCATTTGGTTCCCCTGCCTAAGTTGCCTTCTTCTTCCGAGTTGGTTCCTCTGTTTTTTCAAAATGTGGTCCGTTTGCATGGTATTCCGGAGAATATCGTTTCTGACAGAGGAACCCAATTCGTGTCTAGATTTTGGCGAGCATTCTGTGCTAGGATGGGCATAGATTTGTCTTTCTCGTCTGCTTTCCATCCTCAGACTAATGGCCAGACCGAGCGGACGAATCAGACCTTGGAGACATATTTGAGGTGTTTTGTGTCTGCAGATCAGGATGATTGGGTTGCTTTTTTGCCTTTAGCGGAGTTTGCCCTCAATAATCGGGCCAGCTCTGCCACCTTGGTGTCTCCTTTTTTCTGTAATTCGGGGTTTCATCCTCGATTTTCTTCTGGTCAGGTGGAATCTTCAGATTGTCCTGGAGTGGATGCTGTGGTGGAGAGGTTGCATCAGATTTGGGGGCAGGTAGTGGACAATTTGAAGTTGTCCCAGGAGAAGACTCAGCTTTTTGCCAACCGCCGGCGTCGGGTTGGTCCTCGGCTTTGTGTTGGGGACTTGGTGTGGTTGTCTTCTCGTTTTGTCCCTATGAGGGTTTCTTCTCCTAAGTTTAAGCCTCGGTTCATCGGCCCGTACAAGATATTGGAGATTCTTAACCCTGTGTCCTTCCATTTGGACCTCCCTGCATCTTTTTCTATTCATAATGTTTTTCATCGGTCATTGTTGCGCAGGTATGAGGTACCGGTTGTGCCTTCCGTTGAGCCTCCTGCTCCGGTGTTGGTTGAGGGCGAGTTGGAGTACGTTGTGGAAAAAATCTTGGACTCCCGGGTTTCCAGACGGAAACTCCAGTATCTGGTCAAATGGAAGGGATACGGTCAGGAGGATAATTCTTGGGTGACTGCCTCTGATGTTCATGCCTCCGATCTGGTCCGTGCCTTTCATAGGGCTCATCCTGATCGCCCTGGTGGTTCTGGTGAGGGTTCGGTGCCCCCTCCTTGAGGGGGGGTACTGTTGTGAAATTGGATTTTGGGCTCCCCCGGTGGCCACTGGTGGAATTGAACTGGTGTGCATCATCCCCTCTGTTCACCTGTTTCCATCAGGATGTGGGAGTCGCTATTTAACCTTGCTCCTCTGTCACTTCCATGCCGGTCAACATTGTAATCAGAAGCCTTTCTGTGCATGTTCCTGCTGCTAGACAACTCCCAGCTAAGTTGGACTTTAGTCCTTGTTTGTTTTTGCATTTTGTTCCAGTTCACAGCTGTAGTTTCGTTTCTGTGTCTGGAAAGCTCTTGTGATCTGAAATTGCCACTCTGATGTTATGAGTTAATACTAGAGTCTTAAAGTAATTTCAGGATGGCGTTTTGATAGGGTTTTCAGCTGACCATGAAAGTGCCCTTTCTGTCTTCCTGCTATCTAGTAAGCGGACCTCAATTTTGCTAAACCTATTTTCATACTACGTTTGTCATTTCATCTAAAATCACCGCCAATATATGTGGGGGCCTCTGTCTGCCTATCGGGGAAATTTCTCTAGAGGTGAGCCAGGACTATATTTTCCTCTGCCAGGATTAGTTAGTCCTCCGGCCGGCGCTGGGCGTCTAGGGATAAAAAACATAGGCAACGCTACCCGGCTACTGTTAGTTGTGCGGCAGGTTTAGTTCATGGTCAGTTTAGTTTCCATCCTTCCAAGAGCTAGTACTTATGTTTGCTGGGCTATGTTCTCTTGCCATTGAGAACCATAACAGTTTGACCGGCCCCAAAGGGTTAAATTAATTGACTGAGAAAGGAGAGAAAAGAGAAGTCTGCTGAAGATTTTTTTTTTTTTTTTTTCCCTTCCCTTCAGTTCTGAGTGTGCTTGTAATTGAATCTCTTGCAAGTCTGCCTATATTGCAGCCTTTCTCTCTCTCTCTCTCCTTCTAATCCTGGAATGGCTCTGTGTTCACCTGTTTAAAATGGATATTCAGAGTTTAGCTGCAGGTTTGAATAATCTCACCACGAAAGTTCAAAATTTACAAGATTTTGTTGTTCATGTTCCTATATCTGAACCTAGAATTCCTTTGCCTGAATTTTTCTCGGGGAATAGATCTTGCTTTCAAAATTTCAAAAATAATTGCAAGTTGTTTTTGTCCCTGAAATCTCGCTCTGCTGGAGATCCTGCTCAGCAGGTCAGGATTGTGATTTCCTTGCTCCGGGGCGACCCTCAGGATTGGGCTTTTGCATTGGCTCCAGGGGATCCTGCGTTGCTCAATGTGGATGCGTTTTTTCTGGCCTTGGGGTTGCTTTATGAGGAACCTCAGTTAGAGCTTCAGGCGGAAAAGGCCTTGATGTCCCTATCTCAGGGGCAAGACGAAGCTGAAATATACTGCCAGAAATTCCGTAAATGGGCTGTGCTTACTCAGTGGAATGAGTGCGCCCTGGCGGCGAATTTCAGAGAGGGTCTCTCTGATGCCATTAAGGATGTTATGGTGGGGTTCCCTGTGCCTGCGGGTCTGAATGAGTCCATGACAATGGCTATCCAGATCGATAGGCGTCTGCGGGAGCGCAAACCTGTGCACCATTTGGCGGTGTCTACTGAGAAGACGCCAGAGAATATGCAATGTGATAGAATTCTGTCCAGAAGTGAACGGCAGAATTTAAGACGAAAAAATGGGTTGTGCTTCTATTGCGGTGATTCAACTCATGTTATATCAGCATGCTCTAAGCGTACTAAGAAGCTTGATAAGTCTGTTTCAATTGGCACTTTACAGTCTAAGTTTATTCTATCTGTGACCCTGATTTGTTCTTTATCATCTATTACCGCGGATGCCTATGTCGACTCTGGCGCCGCTTTGAGTCTTATGGATTGGTCCTTTGCCAAACGCTGTGGGTATGATTTGGAGCCTCTTGAAACTCCTATACCCCTGAAGGGGACTGACTCCACCCCATTGGCTAGTAATAAACCACAATACTGGACACAAGTAACTATGCGGATTAATCCGGATCATCAGGAGATTATTCGCTTTCTTGTGCTGTATAACCTACATGATGTGTTGGTGCTTGGATTGCCATGGCTGCAATCTCATAACCCAGTCCTTGACTGGAAAGCTATGTCTGTGTTAAGCTGGGGATGTAAGGGGACGCATGGGGACGTACCTGTGGTTTCCATTTCATCATCTATTCCCTCTGAGATTCCTGAATTCTTGACTGAATATCGTGACGTTTTTGAAGAACCTAAGCTTGGTTCATTACCTCCGCACCGGGAGTGCGATTGTGCCATAGATTTGATTCCGGGTAGTAAATACCCTAAGGGTCGTTTATTTAATCTGTCTGTGCCTGAACATGCTGCTATGCGAGAATATATAAAGGAGTCCTTGGAAAAGGGACATATTCGTCCTTCGTCATCTCCCTTAGGAGCCGGTTTTTTCTTTGTGGCTAAGAAAGATGGCTCTTTGAGGCCGTGTATTGATTATCGGCTTTTGAATAAAATCACGGTTAAATATCAATATCCGTTGCCACTGCTGACTGATTTGTTTGCTCGCATAAAGGGGGCCAAGTGGTTCTCTAAGATAGATCTCCGTGGGGCGTATAATTTGGTGCGAATTAAGCAGGGGGATGAGTGGAAGACCGCATTTAATACGCCCGAGGGCCACTTTGAGTATTTGGTGATGCCTTTTGGTCTTTCAAATGCCCCTTCAGTCTTTCAGTCCTTTATGCATGACATTTTCCGTGACTATTTGGATAAATTTATGATTGTGTATCTGGATGATATTTTGATTTTTTCGGATGACTGGGACTCTCATGTCCAGCAGGTCAGGAGGGTTTTTCAGGTTTTGCGGTCTAATTCCTTGTGTGTGAAGGGTTCTAAGTGCGTTTTTGGGGTTCAAAAGATTTCCTTTTTGGGATATATTTTTTCCCCCTCTTCCATCGAGATGGATCCTGTCAAGGTTCAGGCTATTTGTGATTGGACGCAACCTTCTTCTCTTAAGAGTCTTCAGAAATTTTTGGGCTTTGCTAACTTTTATCGTCGATTTATTGCTGGTTTTTCTGATGTTGTTAAGCCATTGACTGATTTGACTAAGAGGGGTGCTGATGTTGCTGATTGGTCCCCTGCTGCTGTGGAGGCCTTTCGGGAGCTTAAGCGCCGCTTTTCTTCCGCCCCTGTGTTGCGTCAGCCTGATGTTGCTCTTCCTTTTCAGGTTGAGGTCGACGCTTCTGAAATCGGAGCTGGGGCGGTTTTGTCGCAGAGAAGTTCCGATTGTTCCGTGATGAGACCTTGTGCCTTTTTCTCGCGTAAATTTTCGCCCGCCGAGCGGAATTATGATGTTGGGAATCGGGAGCTTTTGGCCATGAAGTGGGCTTTTGAGGAGTGGTGTCATTGGCTTGAGGGGGCTAGACATCAGGTGGTGGTATTGACTGACCACAAAAATCTAATTTATCTTGAGTCCGCCAGACGCCTGAATCCTAGACAGGCGCGCTGGTCGTTGTTTTTCTCTCGGTTTAATTTTGTGGTGTCCTACCTGCCGGGTTCTAAGAATGTTAAGGCGGATGCCCTTTCTAGGAGTTTTGAGCCTGACTCCCCTGGTAACTCTGAACCTACAGGTATCCTTAAGGATGGAGTGATATTGTCTGCCGTTTCTCCAGACCTGCGGCGGGCCTTGCAGGAGTTTCAGGCGGATAGACCTGATCGTTGCCCACCTCGTAGACTGTTTGTTCCTGATGATTGGACCAGTAAAGTCATTTCTGAGGTTCATTCTTCTGCGTTGACAGGTCATCCTGGAATCTTTGGTACCAGGGATTTGGTGGCAAGGTCCTTCTGGTGGCCTTCCCTGTCTCGAGATGTGCGAGGCTTTGTGCAGTCTTGTGACGTTTGTGCTCGGGCCAAGCCTTGTTGTTCTCGGGCTAGTGGATTGTTGTTGCCCTTGCCTATCCCGAAGAGGCCCTGGACGCACATCTCGATGGATTTTATTTTGGATCTTCCTGTTTCTCAGAAGATGTCTGTCATCTGGGTGGTGTGTGACCGTTTCTCTAAGATGGTCCATTTGGTTCCCCTGCCTAAGTTGCCTTCTTCTTCCGAGTTGGTTCCTCTGTTTTTTCAAAATGTGGTCCGTTTGCATGGTATTCCGGAGAATATCGTTTCTGACAGAGGAACCCAATTCGTGTCTAGATTTTGGCGAGCATTCTGTGCTAGGATGGGCATAGATTTGTCTTTCTCGTCTGCTTTCCATCCTCAGACTAATGGCCAGACCGAGCGGACGAATCAGACCTTGGAGACATATTTGAGGTGTTTTGTGTCTGCAGATCAGGATGATTGGGTTGCTTTTTTGCCTTTAGCGGAGTTTGCCCTCAATAATCGGGCCAGCTCTGCCACCTTGGTGTCTCCTTTTTTCTGTAATTCGGGGTTTCATCCTCGATTTTCTTCTGGTCAGGTGGAATCTTCGGATTGTCCTGGAGTGGATGCTGTGGTGGAGAGGTTGCATCAGATTTGGGGGCAGGTAGTGGACAATTTGAAGTTGTCCCAGGAGAAGACTCAGCTTTTTGCCAACCGCCGGCGTCGGGTTGGTCCTCGGCTTTGTGTTGGGGACTTGGTGTGGTTGTCTTCTCGTTTTGTCCCTATGAGGGTTTCTTCTCCTAAGTTTAAGCCTCGGTTCATCGGCCCGTACAAGATATTGGAGATTCTTAACCCTGTGTCCTTCCGTTTGGACCTCCCTGCATCTTTTTCTATTCATAATGTTTTTCATCGGTCATTGTTGCGCAGGTATGAGGTACCGGTTGTGCCTTCCGTTGAGCCTCCTGCTCCGGTGTTGGTTGAGGGCGAGTTGGAGTACGTTGTGGAAAAAATCTTGGACTCCCGGGTTTCCAGACGGAAACTCCAGTATCTGGTCAAATTGAAGGGATACGGTCAGGAGGATAATTCTTGGGTGACTGCCTCTGATGTTCATGCCTCCGATCTGGTCCGTGCCTTTCATAGGGCTCATCCTGATCGCCCTGGTGGTTCTGGTGAGGGTTCGGTGCCCCCTCCTTGAGGGGGGGGGTACTGTTGTGAAATTGGATTTTGGGCTCCCCCGGTGGCCACTGGTGGAATTGAACTGGTGTGCATCATCCCCTCTGTTCACCTGTTTCCATCAGGATGTGGGAGTCGCTATTTAACCTTGCTCCTCTGTCACTTCCATGCCGGTCAACATTGTAATCAGAAGCCTTTCTGTGCATGTTCCTGCTGCTAGACAACTCCCAGCTAAGTTGGACTTTAGTCCTTGTTTGTTTTTGCATTTTGTTCCAGTTCACAGCTGTAGTTTCGTTTCTGTGTCTGGAAAGCTCTTGTGATCTGAAATTGCCACTCTGATGTTATGAGTTAATACTAGAGTCTTAAAGTAATTTCAGGATGGCGTTTTGATAGGGTTTTCAGCTGACCATGAAAGTGCCCTTTCTGTCTTCCTGCTATCTAGTAAGCGGACCTCAATTTTGCTAAACCTATTTTCATACTACGTTTGTCATTTCATCTAAAATCACCGCCAATATATGTGGGGGCCTCTGTCTGCCTATCGGGGAAATTTCTCTAGAGGTGAGCCAGGACTATATTTTCCTCTGCCAGGATTAGTTAGTCCTCCGGCCGGCGCTGGGCGTCTAGGGATAAAAAACGTAGGCAACGCTACCCGGCTACTGTTAGTTGTGCGGCAGGTTTAGTTCATGGTCAGTTTAGTTTCCATCCTTCCAAGAGCTAGTACTTATGTTTGCTGGGCTATGTTCTCTTGCCATTGAGAACCATAACAGTTTGACCGGCCCCAAAGGGTTAAATTAATTGACTGAGAAAGGAGAGAAAAGAGAAGTCTGCTGAAGATTTTTTTTTTTTTTTTTTCCCTTCCCTTCAGTTCTGAGTGTGCTTGTAATTGAATCTCTTGCAAGTCTGCCTATATTGCAGCCTTTCTCTCTCTCTCTCTCCTTCTAATCCTGGAATGGCTCTGTGTTCACCTGTTTAAAATGGATATTCAGAGTTTAGCTGCAGGTTTGAATAATCTCACCACGAAAGTTCAAAATTTACAAGATTTTGTTGTTCATGTTCCTATATCTGAACCTAGAATTCCTTTGCCTGAATTTTTCTCGGGGAATAGATCTTGCTTTCAAAATTTCAAAAATAATTGCAAGTTGTTTTTGTCCCTGAAATCTCGCTCTGCTGGAGATCCTGCTCAGCAGGTCAGGATTGTGATTTCCTTGCTCCGGGGCGACCCTCAGGATTGGGCTTTTGCATTGGCTCCAGGGGATCCTGCGTTGCTCAATGTGGATGCGTTTTTTCTGGCCTTGGGGTTGCTTTATGAGGAACCTCAGTTAGAGCTTCAGGCGGAAAAGGCCTTGATGTCCCTATCTCAGGGGCAAGACGAAGCTGAAATATACTGCCAGAAATTCCGTAAATGGGCTGTGCTTACTCAGTGGAATGAGTGCGCCCTGGCGGCGAATTTCAGAGAGGGTCTCTCTGATGCCATTAAGGATGTTATGGTGGGGTTCCCTGTGCCTGCGGGTCTGAATGAGTCCATGACAATGGCTATCCAGATCGATAGGCGTCTGCGGGAGCGCAAACCTGTGCACCATTTGGCGGTGTCTACTGAGAAGACGCCAGAGAATATGCAATGTGATAGAATTCTGTCCAGAAGTGAACGGCAGAATTTAAGACGAAAAAATGGGTTGTGCTTCTATTGCGGTGATTCAACTCATGTTATATCAGCATGCTCTAAGCGTACTAAGAAGCTTGATAAGTCTGTTTCAATTGGCACTTTACAGTCTAAGTTTATTCTATCTGTGACCCTGATTTGTTCTTTATCATCTATTACCGCGGATGCCTATGTCGACTCTGGCGCCGCTTTGAGTCTTATGGATTGGTCCTTTGCCAAACGCTGTGGGTATGATTTGGAGCCTCTTGAAACTCCTATACCCCTGAAGGGGATTGACTCCACCCCATTGGCTAGTAATAAACCACAATACTGGACACAAGTAACTATGCGGATTAATCCGGATCATCAGGAGATTATTCGCTTTCTTGTGCTGTATAACCTACATGATGTGTTGGTGCTTGGATTGCCATGGCTGCAATCTCATAACCCAGTCCTTGACTGGAAAGCTATGTCTGTGTTAAGCTGGGGATGTAAGGGGACGCATGGGGACGTACCTGTGGTTTCCATTTCATCATCTATTCCCTCTGAGATTCCTGAATTCTTGACTGAATATCGTGACGTTTTTGAAGAACCTAAGCTTGGTTCATTACCTCCGCACCGGGAGTGCGATTGTGCCATAGATTTGATTCCGGGTAGTAAATACCCTAAGGGTCGTTTATTTAATCTGTCTGTGCCTGAACATGCTGCTATGCGAGAATATATAAAGGAGTCCTTGGAAAAGGGACATATTCGTCCTTCGTCATCTCCCTTAGGAGCCGGTTTTTTCTTTGTGGCTAAGAAAGATGGCTCTTTGAGGCCGTGTATTGATTATCGGCTTTTGAATAAAATCACAGTTAAATATCAATATCCGTTGCCACTGCTGACTGATTTGTTTGCTCGCATAAAGGGGGCCAAGTGGTTCTCTAAGATAGATCTCCGTGGGGCGTATAATTTGGTGCGAATTAAGCAGGGGGATGAGTGGAAGACCGCATTTAATACGCCCGAGGGCCACTTTGAGTATTTGGTTATGCCTTTTGGTCTTTCAAATGCCCCTTCAGTCTTTCAGTCCTTTATGCATGACATTTTCCGTGACTATTTGGATAAATTTATGATTGTGTATCTGGATGATATTTTGATTTTTTCGGATGACTGGGACTCTCATGTCCAGCAGGTCAGGAGGGTTTTTCAGGTTTTGCGGTCTAATTCCTTGTGTGTGAAGGGTTCTAAGTGCGTTTTTGGGGTTCAAAAGATTTCCTTTTTGGGATATATTTTTTCCCCCTCTTCCATCGAGATGGATCCTGTCAAGGTTCAGGCTATTTGTGATTGGACGCAACCTTCTTCTCTTAAGAGTCTTCAGAAATTTTTGGGCTTTGCTAACTTTTATCGTCGATTTATTGCTGGTTTTTCTGATGTTGTTAAGCCATTGACTGATTTGACTAAGAGGGGTGCTGATGTTGCTGATTGGTCCCCTGCTGCTGTGGAGGCCTTTCGGGAGCTTAAGCGCCGCTTTTCTTCCGCCCCTGTGTTGCGTCAGCCTGATGTTGCTCTTCCTTTTCAGGTTGAGGTCGACGCTTCTGAAATCGGAGCTGGGGCGGTTTTGTCGCAGAGAAGTTCCGATTGTTCCGTGATGAGACCTTGTGCCTTTTTCTCGCGTAAATTTTCGCCCGCCGAGCGGAATTATGATGTTGGGAATCGGGAGCTTTTGGCCATGAAGTGGGCTTTTGAGGAGTGGTGTCATTGGCTTGAGGGGGCTAGACATCAGGTGGTGGTATTGACTGACCACAAAAATCTAATTTATCTTGAGTCCGCCAGACGCCTGAATCCTAGACAGGCGCGCTGGTCGTTGTTTTTCTCTCGGTTTAATTTTGTGGTGTCCTACCTGCCGGGTTCTAAGAATGTTAAGGCGGATGCCCTTTCTAGGAGTTTTGAGCCTGACTCCCCTGGTAACTCTGAACCTACAGGTATCCTTAAGGATGGAGTGATATTGTCTGCCGTTTCTCCAGACCTGCGGCGGGCCTTGCAGGAGTTTCAGGCGGATAGACCTGATCGTTGCCCACCTGGTAGACTGTTTGTTCCTGATGATTGGACCAGTAAAGTCATTTCTGAGGTTCATTCTTCTGCGTTGACAGGTCATCCTGGAATCTTTGGTACCAGGGATTTGGTGGCAAGGTCCTTCTGGTGGCCTTCCCTGTCTCGAGATGTGCGAGGCTTTGTGCAGTCTTGTGACGTTTGTGCTCGGGCCAAGCCTTGTTGTTCTCGGGCTAGTGGATTGTTGTTGCCCTTGCCTATCCCGAAGAGGCCCTGGACGCACATCTCGATGGATTTTATTTCGGATCTTCCTGTTTCTCAGAAGATGTCTGTCATCTGGGTGGTGTGTGACCGTTTCTCTAAGATGGTCCATTTGGTTCCCCTGCCTAAGTTGCCTTCTTCTTCCGAGTTGGTTCCTCTGTTTTTTCAAAATGTGGTCCGTTTGCATGGTATTCCGGAGAATATCGTTTCTGACAGAGGAACCCAATTCGTGTCTAGATTTTGGCGAGCATTCTGTGCTAGGATGGGCATAGATTTGTCTTTCTCGTCTGCTTTCCATCCTCAGACTAATGGCCAGACCGAGCGGACGAATCAGACCTTGGAGACATATTTGAGGTGTTTTGTGTCTGCAGATCAGGATGATTGGGTTGCTTTTTTGCCTTTAGCGGAGTTTGCCCTCAATAATCGGGCCAGCTCTGCCACCTTGGTGTCTCCTTTTTTCTGTAATTCGGGGTTTCATCCTCGATTTTCTTCTGGTCAGGTGGAATCTTCGGATTGTCCTGGAGTGGATGCTGTGGTGGAGAGGTTGCATCAGATTTGGGGGCAGGTAGTGGACAATTTGAAGTTGTCCCAGGAGAAGACTCAGCTTTTTGCCAACCGCCGGCGTCGGGTTGGTCCTCGGCTTTGTGTTGGGGACTTGGTGTGGTTGTCTTCTCGTTTTGTCCCTATGAGGGTTTCTTCTCCTAAGTTTAAGCCTCGGTTCATCGGCCCGTACAAGATATTGGAGATTCTTAACCCTGTGTCCTTCCATTTGGACCTCCCTGCATCTTTTTCTATTCATAATGTTTTTCATCGGTCATTGTTGCGCAGGTATGAGGTACCGGTTGTGCCTTCCGTTGAGCCTCCTGCTCCGGTGTTGGTTGAGGGCGAGTTGGAGTACGTTGTGGAAAAAATCTTGGACTCCCGGGTTTCCAGACGGAAACTCCAGTATCTGGTCAAATGGAAGGGATATGGTCAGGAGGATAATTCTTGGGTGACTGCCTCTGATGTTCATGCCTCCGATCTGGTCCGTGCCTTTCATAGGGCTCATCCTGATCGCCCTGGTGGTTCTGGTGAGGGTTCGGTGCCCCCTCCTTGAGGGGGGGTACTGTTGTGAAATTGGATTTTGGGCTCCCCCGGTGGCCACTGGTGGAATTGAACTGGTGTGCATCATCCCCTCTGTTCACCTGTTTCCATCAGGATGTGGGAGTCGCTATTTAACCTTGCTCCTCTGTCACTTCCATGCCGGTCAACATTGTAATCAGAAGCCTTTCTGTGCATGTTCCTGCTGCTAGACAACTCCCAGCTAAGTTGGACTTTAGTCCTTGTTTGTTTTTGCATTTTGTTCCAGTTCACAGCTGTAGTTTCGTTTCTGTGTCTGGAAAGCTCTTGTGATCTGAAATTGCCACTCTGATGTTATGAGTTAATACTAGAGTCTTAAAGTAATTTCAGGATGGCGTTTTGATAGGGTTTTCAGCTGACCATGAAAGTGCCCTTTCTGTCTTCCTGCTATCTAGTAAGCGGACCTCAATTTTGCTAAACCTATTTTCATACTACGTTTGTCATTTCATCTAAAATCACCGCCAATATATGTGGGGGCCTCTGTCTGCCTATCGGGGAAATTTCTCTAGAGGTGAGCCAGGACTATATTTTCCTCTGCCAGGATTAGTTAGTCCTCCGGCCGGCGCTGGGCGTCTAGGGATAAAAAACATAGGCAACGCTACCCGGCTACTGTTAGTTGTGCGGCAGGTTTAGTTCATGGTCAGTTTAGTTTCCATCCTTCCAAGAGCTAGTACTTATGTTTGCTGGGCTATGTTCTCTTGCCATTGAGAACCATAACAGTTTGACCGGCCCCAAAGGGTTAAATTAATTGACTGAGAAAGGAGAGAAAAGAGAAGTCTGCTGAAGATTTTTTTTTTTTTTTTTTCCCTTCAGTTCTGAGTGTGCTTGTAATTGAATCTCTTGCAAGTCTGCCTATATTGCAGCCTTTCTCTCTCTCTCTCTCCTTCTAATCCTGGAATGGCTCTGTGTTCACCTGTTTAAAATGGATATTCAGAGTTTAGCTGCAGGTTTGAATAATCTCACCACGAAAGTTCAAAATTTACAAGATTTTGTTGTTCATGTTCCTATATCTGAACCTAGAATTCCTTTGCCTGAATTTTTCTCGGGGAATAGATCTTGCTTTCAAAATTTCAAAAATAATTGCAAGTTGTTTTTGTCCCTGAAATCTCGCTCTGCTGGAGATCCTGCTCAGCAGGTCAGGATTGTGATTTCCTTGCTCCGGGGCGACCCTCAGGATTGGGCTTTTGCATTGGCTCCAGGGGATCCTGCGTTGCTCAATGTGGATGCGTTTTTTCTGGCCTTGGGGTTGCTTTATGAGGAACCTCAGTTAGAGCTTCAGGCGGAAAAGGCCTTGATGTCCCTATCTCAGGGGCAAGACGAAGCTGAAATATACTGCCAGAAATTCCGTAAATGGGCTGTGCTTACTCAGTGGAATGAGTGCGCCCTGGCGGCGAATTTCAGAGAGGGTCTCTCTGATGCCATTAAGGATGTTATGGTGGGGTTCCCTGTGCCTGCGGGTCTGAATGAGTCCATGACAATGGCTATCCAGATCGATAGGCGTCTGCGGGAGCGCAAACCTGTGCACCATTTGGCGGTGTCTACTGAGAAGACGCCAGAGAATATGCAATGTGATAGAATTCTGTCCAGAAGTGAACGGCAGAATTTAAGACGAAAAAATGGGTTGTGCTTCTATTGCGGTGATTCAACTCATGTTATATCAGCATGCTCTAAGCGTACTAAGAAGCTTGATAAGTCTGTTTCAATTGGCACTTTACAGTCTAAGTTTATTCTATCTGTGACCCTGATTTGTTCTTTATCATCTATTACCGCGGATGCCTATGTCGACTCTGGCGCCGCTTTGAGTCTTATGGATTGGTCCTTTGCCAAACGCTGTGGGTATGATTTGGAGCCTCTTGAAACTCCTATACCCCTGAAGGGGACTGACTCCACCCCATTGGCTAGTAATAAACCACAATACTGGACACAAGTAACTATGCGGATTAATCCGGATCATCAGGAGATTATTCGCTTTCTTGTGCTGTATAACCTACATGATGTGTTGGTGCTTGGATTGCCATGGCTGCAATCTCATAACCCAGTCCTTGACTGGAAAGCTATGTCTGTGTTAAGCTGGGGATGTAAGGGGACGCATGGGGACGTACCTGTGGTTTCCATTTCATCATCTATTCCCTCTGAGATTCCTGAATTCTTGACTGAATATCGTGACGTTTTTGAAGAACCTAAGCTTGGTTCATTACCTCCGCACCGGGAGTGCGATTGTGCCATAGATTTGATTCCGGGTAGTAAATACCCTAAGGGTCGTTTATTTAATCTGTCTGTGCCTGAACATGCTGCTATGTGAGAATATATAAAGGAGTCCTTGGAAAAGGGACATATTCGTCCTTCGTCATCTCCCTTAGGAGCCGGTTTTTTCTTTGTGGCTAAGAAAGATGGCTCTTTGAGGCCGTGTATTGATTATCGGCTTTTGAATAAAATCACGGTTAAATATCAATATCCGTTGCCACTGCTGACTGATTTGTTTGCTCGCATAAAGGGGGCCAAGTGGTTCTCTAAGATAGATCTCCGTGGGGCGTATAATTTGGTGCGAATTAAGCAGGGGGATGAGTGGAAGACCGCATTTAATACGCCCGAGGGCCACTTTGAGTATTTGGTGATGCCTTTTGGTCTTTCAAATGCCCCTTCAGTCTTTCAGTCCTTTATGCATGACATTTTCCGTGACTATTTGGATAAATTTATGATTGTGTATCTGGATGATATTTTGATTTTTTCGGATGACTGGGACTCTCATGTCCAGCAGGTCAGGAGGGTTTTTCAGGTTTTGCGGTCTAATTCCTTGTGTGTGAAGGGTTCTAAGTGCGTTTTTGGGGTTCAAAAGATTTCCTTTTTGGGATATATTTTTTCCCCCTCTTCCATCGAGATGGATCCTGTCAAGGTTCAGGCTATTTGTGATTGGACGCAACCTTCTTCTCTTAAGAGTCTTCAGAAATTTTTGGGCTTTGCTAACTTTTATCGTCGATTTATTGCTGGTTTTTCTGATGTTGTTAAGCCATTGACTGATTTGACTAAGAGGGGTGCTGATGTTGCTGATTGGTCCCCTGCTGCTGTGGAGGCCTTTCGGGAGCTTAAGCGCCGCTTTTCTTCCGCCCCTGTGTTGCGTCAGCCTGATGTTGCTCTTCCTTTTCAGGTTGAGGTCGACGCTTCTGAAATCGGAGCTGGGGCGGTTTTGTCGCAGAGAAGTTCCGATTGTTCCGTGATGAGACCTTGTGCCTTTTTCTCGCGTAAATTTTCGCCCGCCGAGCGGAATTATGATGTTGGGAATCGGGAGCTTTTGGCCATGAAGTGGGCTTTTGAGGAGTGGTGTCATTGGCTTGAGGGGGCTAGACATCAGGTGGTGGTATTGACTGACCACAAAAATCTAATTTATCTTGAGTCCGCCAGACGCCTGAATCCTAGACAGGCGCGCTGGTCGTTGTTTTTCTCTCGGTTTAATTTTGTGGTGTCCTACCTGCCGGGTTCTAAGAATGTTAAGGCGGATGCCCTTTCTAGGAGTTTTGAGCCTGACTCCCCTGGTAACTCTGAACCTACAGGTATCCTTAAGGATGGAGTGATATTGTCTGCCGTTTCTCCAGACCTGCGGCGGGCCTTGCAGGAGTTTCAGGCGGATAGACCTGATCGTTGCCCACCTCGTAGACTGTTTGTTCCTGATGATTGGACCAGTAAAGTCATTTCTGAGGTTCATTCTTCTGCGTTGACAGGTCATCCTGGAATCTTTGGTACCAGGGATTTGGTGGCAAGGTCCTTCTGGTGGCCTTCCCTGTCTCGAGATGTGCGAGGCTTTGTGCAGTCTTGTGACGTTTGTGCTCGGGCCAAGCCTTGTTGTTCTCGGGCTAGTGGATTGTTGTTGCCCTTGCCTATCCCGAAGAGGCCCTGGACGCACATCTCGATGGATTTTATTTCGGATCTTCCTGTTTCTCAGAAGATGTCTGTCATCTGGGTGGTGTGTGACCGTTTCTCTAAGATGGTCCATTTGGTTCCCCTGCCTAAGTTGCCTTCTTCTTCCGAGTTGGTTCCTCTGTTTTTTCAAAATGTGGTCCGTTTGCATGGTATTCCGGAGAATATCGTTTCTGACAGAGGAACCCAATTCGTGTCTAGATTTTGGCGAGCATTCTGTGCTAGGATGGGCATAGATTTGTCTTTCTCGTCTGCTTTCCATCCTCAGACTAATGGCCAGACCGAGCGGACGAATCAGACCTTGGAGACATATTTGAGGTGTTTTGTGTCTGCAGATCAGGATGATTGGGTTGCTTTTTTGCCTTTAGCGGAGTTTGCCCTCAATAATCGGGCCAGCTCTGCCACCTTGGTGTCTCCTTTTTTCTGTAATTCGGGGTTTCATCCTCGATTTTCTTCTGGTCAGGTGGAATCTTCGGATTGTCCTGGAGTGGATGCTGTGGTGGAGAGGTTGCATCAGATTTGGGGGCAGGTAGTGGACAATTTGAAGTTGTCCCAGGAGAAGACTCAGCTTTTTGCCAACCGCCGGCGTCGGGTTGGTCCTCGGCTTTGTGTTGGGGACTTGGTGTGGTTGTCTTCTCGTTTTGTCCCTATGAGGGTTTCTTCTCCTAAGTTTAAGCCTCGGTTCATCGGCCCGTACAAGATATTGGAGATTCTTAACCCTGTGTCCTTCCGTTTGGACCTCCCTGCATCTTTTTCTATTCATAATGTTTTTCATCGGTCATTGTTGCGCAGGTATGAGGTACCGGTTGTGCCTTCCGTTGAGCCTCCTGCTCCGGTGTTGGTTGAGGGCGAGTTGGAGTACGTTGTGGAAAAAATCTTGGACTCCCGGGTTTCCAGACGGAAACTCCAGTATCTGGTCAAATTGAAGGGATACGGTCAGGAGGATAATTCTTGGGTGACTGCCTCTGATGTTCATGCCTCCGATCTGGTCCGTGCTTTTCATAGGGCTCATCCTGATCGCCCTGGTGGTTCTGGTGAGGGTTCGGTGCCCCCTCCTTGAGGGGGGGGGTACTGTTGTGAAATTGGATTTTGGGCTCCCCCGGTGGCCACTGGTGGAATTGAACTGGTGTGCATCATCCCCTCTGTTCACCTGTTTCCATCAGGATGTGGGAGTCGCTATTTAACCTTGCTCCTCTGTCACTTCCATGCCGGTCAACATTGTAATCAGAAGCCTTTCTGTGCATGTTCCTGCTGCTAGACAACTCCCAGCTAAGTTGGACTTTAGTCCTTGTTTGTTTTTGCATTTTGTTCCAGTTCACAGCTGTAGTTTCGTTTCTGTGTCTGGAAAGCTCTTGTGATCTGAAATTGCCACTCTGATGTTATGAGTTAATACTAGAGTCTTAAAGTAATTTCAGGATGGCGTTTTGATAGGGTTTTCAGCTGACCATGAAAGTGCCCTTTCTGTCTTCCTGCTATCTAGTAAGCGGACCTCAATTTTGCTAAACCTATTTTCATACTACGTTTGTCATTTCATCTAAAATCACCGCCAATATATGTGGGGGCCTCTGTCTGCCTATCGGGGAAATTTCTCTAGAGGTGAGCCAGGACTATATTTTCCTCTGCCAGGATTAGTTAGTCCTCCGGCCGGCGCTGGGCGTCTAGGGATAAAAAACGTAGGCAACGCTACCCGGCTACTGTTAGTTGTGCGGCAGGTTTAGTTCATGGTCAGTTTAGTTTCCATCCTTCCAAGAGCTAGTACTTATGTTTGCTGGGCTATGTTCTCTTGCCATTGAGAACCATAACAGTTTGACCGGCCCCAAAGGGTTAAATTAATTGACTGAGAAAGGAGAGAAAAGAGAAGTCTGCTGAAGATTTTTTTTTTTTTTTCCCTTCCCTTCAGTTCTGAGTGTGCTTGTAATTGAATCTCTTGCAAGTCTGCCTATATTGCAGCCTTTCTCTCTCTCTCTCTCCTTCTAATCCTGGAATGGCTCTGTGTTCACCTGTTTAAAATGGATATTCAGAGTTTAGCTGCAGGTTTGAATAATCTCACCACGAAAGTTCAAAATTTACAAGATTTTGTTGTTCATGTTCCTATATCTGAACCTAGAATTCCTTTGCCTGAATTTTTCTCGGGGAATAGATCTTGCTTTCAAAATTTCAAAAATAATTGCAAGTTGTTTTTGTCCCTGAAATCTCGCTCTGCTGGAGATCCTGCTCAGCAGGTCAGGATTGTGATTTCCTTGCTCCGGGGCGACCCTCAGGATTGGGCTTTTGCATTGGCTCCAGGGGATCCTGCGTTGCTCAATGTGGATGCGTTTTTTCTGGCCTTGGGGTTGCTTTATGAGGAACCTCAGTTAGAGCTTCAGGCGGAAAAGGCCTTGATGTCCCTATCTCAGGGGCAAGACGAAGCTGAAATATACTGCCAGAAATTCCGTAAATGGGCTGTGCTTACTCAGTGGAATGAGTGCGCCCTGGCGGCGAATTTCAGAGAGGGTCTCTCTGATGCCATTAAGGATGTTATGGTGGGGTTCCCTGTGCCTGCGGGTCTGAATGAGTCCATGACAATGGCTATCCAGATCGATAGGCGTCTGCGGGAGCGCAAACCTGTGCACCATTTGGCGGTGTCTACTGAGAAGACGCCAGAGAATATGCAATGTGATAGAATTCTGTCCAGAAGTGAACGGCAGAATTTAAGACGAAAAAATGGGTTGTGCTTCTATTGCGGCGATTCAACTCATGTTATATCAGCATGCTCTAAGCGTACTAAGAAGCTTGATAAGTCTGTTTCAATTGGCACTTTACAGTCTAAGTTTATTCTATCTGTGACCCTGATTTGTTCTTTATCATCTATTACCGCGGATGCCTATGTCGACTCTGGCGCCGCTTTGAGTCTTATGGATTGGTCCTTTGCCAAACGCTGTGGGTATGATTTGGAGCCTCTTGAAACTCCTATACCCCTGAAGGGGATTGACTCCACCCCATTGGCTAGTAATAAACCACAATACTGGACACAAGTAACTATGCGGATTAATCCGGATCATCAGGAGATTATTCGCTTTCTTGTGCTGTATAACCTACATGATGTGTTGGTGCTTGGATTGCCATGGCTGCAATCTCATAACCCAGTCCTTGACTGGAAAGCTATGTCTGTGTTAAGCTGGGGATGTAAGGGGACGCATGGGGACGTACCTGTGGTTTCCATTTCATCATCTATTCCCTCTGAGATTCCTGAATTCTTGACTGAATATCGTGACGTTTTTGAAGAACCTAAGCTTGGTTCATTACCTCCGCACCGGGAGTGCGATTGTGCCATAGATTTGATTCCGGGTAGTAAATACCCTAAGGGTCGTTTATTTAATCTGTCTGTGCCTGAACATGCTGCTATGCGAGAATATATAAAGGAGTCCTTGGAAAAGGGACATATTCGTCCTTCGTCATCTCCCTTAGGAGCCGGTTTTTTCTTTGTGGCTAAGAAAGATGGCTCTTTGAGGCCGTGTATTGATTATCGGCTTTTGAATAAAATCACAGTTAAATATCAATATCCGTTGCCACTGCTGACTGATTTGTTTGCTCGCATAAAGGGGGCCAAGTGGTTCTCTAAGATAGATCTCCGTGGGGCGTATAATTTGGTGCGAATTAAGCAGGGGGATGAGTGGAAGACCGCATTTAATACGCCCGAGGGCCACTTTGAGTATTTGGTGATGCCTTTTGGTCTTTCAAATGCCCCTTCAGTCTTTCAGTCCTTTATGCATGACATTTTCCGTGACTATTTGGATAAATTTATGATTGTGTATCTGGATGATATTTTGATTTTTTCGGATGACTGGGACTCTCATGTCCAGCAGGTCAGGAGGGTTTTTCAGGTTTTGCGGTCTAATTCCTTGTGTGTGAAGGGTTCTAAGTGCGTTTTTGGGGTTCAAAAGATTTCCTTTTTGGGATATATTTTTTCCCCCTCTTCCATCGAGATGGATCCTGTCAAGGTTCAGGCTATTTGTGATTGGACGCAACCTTCTTCTCTTAAGAGTCTTCAGAAATTTTTGGGCTTTGCTAACTTTTATCGTCGATTTATTGCTGGTTTTTCTGATGTTGTTAAGCCATTGACTGATTTGACTAAGAGGGGTGCTGATGTTGCTGATTGGTCCCCTGCTGCTGTGGAGGCCTTTCGGGAGCTTAAGCGCCGCTTTTCTTCCGCCCCTGTGTTGCGTCAGCCTGATGTTGCTCTTCCTTTTCAGGTTGAGGTCGACGCTTCTGAAATCGGAGCTGGGGCGGTTTTGTCGCAGAGAAGTTCCGATTGTTCCGTGATGAGACCTTGTGCCTTTTTCTCGCGTAAATTTTCGCCCGCCGAGCGGAATTATGATGTTGGGAATCGGGAGCTTTTGGCCATGAAGTGGGCTTTTGAGGAGTGGTGTCATTGGCTTGAGGGGGCTAGACATCAGGTGGTGGTATTGACTGACCACAAAAATCTAATTTATCTTGAGTCCGCCAGACGCCTGAATCCTAGACAGGCGCGCTGGTCGTTGTTTTTCTCTCGGTTTAATTTTGTGGTGTCCTACCTGCCGGGTTCTAAGAATGTTAAGGCGGATGCCCTTTCTAGGAGTTTTGAGCCTGACTCCCCTGGTAACTCTGAACCTACAGGTATCCTTAAGGATGGAGTGATATTGTCTGCCGTTTCTCCAGACCTGCGGCGGGCCTTGCAGGAGTTTCAGGCGGATAGACCTGATCGTTGCCCACCTCGTAGACTGTTTGTTCCTGATGATTGGACCAGTAAAGTCATTTCTGAGGTTCATTCTTCTGCGTTGACAGGTCATCCTGGAATCTTTGGTACCAGGGATTTGGTGGCAAGGTCCTTCTGGTGGCCTTCCCTGTCTCGAGATGTGCGAGGCTTTGTGCAGTCTTGTGACGTTTGTGCTCGGGCCAAGCCTTGTTGTTCTCGGGCTAGTGGATTGTTGTTGCCCTTGCCTATCCCGAAGAGGCCCTGGACGCACATCTCGATGGATTTTATTTCGGATCTTCCTGTTTCTCAGAAGATGTCTGTCATCTGGGTGGTGTGTGACCGTTTCTCTAAGATGGTCCATTTGGTTCCCCTGCCTAAGTTGCCTTCTTCTTCCGAGTTGGTTCCTCTGTTTTTTCAAAATGTGGTCCGTTTGCATGGTATTCCGGAGAATATCGTTTCTGACAGAGGAACCCAATTCGTGTCTAGATTTTGGCGAGCATTCTGTGCTAGGATGGGCATAGATTTGTCTTTCTCGTCTGCTTTCCATCCTCAGACTAATGGCCAGACCGAGCGGACGAATCAGACTTTGGAGACATATTTGAGGTGTTTTGTGTCTGCAGATCAGGATGATTGGGTTGCTTTTTTGCCTTTAGCGGAGTTTGCCCTCAATAATCGGGCCAGCTCTGCCACCTTGGTGTCTCCTTTTTTCTGTAATTCGGGGTTTCATCCTCGATTTTCTTCTGGTCAGGTGGAATCTTCGGATTGTCCTGGAGTGGATGCTGTGGTGGAGAGGTTGCATCAGATTTGGGGGCAGGTAGTGGACAATTTGAAGTTGTCCCAGGAGAAGACTCAGCTTTTTGCCAACCGCCGGCGTCGGGTTGGTCCTCGGCTTTGTGTTGGGGACTTGGTGTGGTTGTCTTCTCGTTTTGTCCCTATGAGGGTTTCTTCTCCTAAGTTTAAGCCTCGGTTCATCGGCCCGTACAAGATATTGGAGATTCTTAACCCTGTGTCCTTCCGTTTGGACCTCCCTGCATCTTTTTCTATTCATAATGTTTTTCATCGGTCATTGTTGCGCAGGTATGAGGTACCGGTTGTGCCTTCCGTTGAGCCTCCTGCTCCGGTGTTGGTTGAGGGCGAGTTGGAGTACGTTGTGGAAAAAATCTTGGACTCCCGGGTTTCCAGACGGAAACTCCAGTATCTGGTCAAATGGAAGGGATAAGGTCAGGAGGATAATTCTTGGGTGACTGCCTCTGATGTTCATGCCTCCGATCTGGTCCGTGCCTTTCATAGGGCTCATCCTGATCGCCCTGGTGGTTCTGGTGAGGGTTCGGTGCCCCCTCCTTGAGGGGGGGGGGTACTGTTGTGAAATTGGATTTTGGGCTCCCCCGGTGGCCACTGGTGGAATTGAACTGGTGTGCATCATCCCCTCTGTTCACCTGTTTCCATCAGGATGTGGGAGTCGCTATTTAACCTTGCTCCTCTGTCACTTCCATGCCGGTCAACATTGTAATCAGAAGCCTTTCTGTGCATGTTCCTGCTGCTAGACAACTCCCAGCTAAGTTGGACTTTAGTCCTTGTTTGTTTTTGCATTTTGTTCCAGTTCACAGCTGTAGTTTCGTTTCTGTGTCTGGAAAGCTCTTGTGATCTGAAATTGCCACTCTGATGTTATGAGTTAATACTAGAGTCTTAAAGTAATTTCAGGATGGCGTTTTGATAGGGTTTTCAGCTGACCATGAAAGTGCCCTTTCTGTCTTCCTGCTATCTAGTAAGCGGACCTCAATTTTGCTAAACCTATTTTCATACTACGTTTGTCATTTCATCTAAAATCACCGCCAATATATGTGGGGGCCTCTGTCTGCCTATCGGGGAAATTTCTCTAGAGGTGAGCCAGGACTATATTTTCCTCTGCCAGGATTAGTTAGTCCTCCGGCCGGCGCTGGGCGTCTAGGGATAAAAAACGTAGGCAACGCTACCCGGCTACTGTTAGTTGTGCGGCAGGTTTAGTTCATGGTCAGTTTAGTTTCCATCCTTCCAAGAGCTAGTACTTATGTTTGCTGGGCTATGTTCTCTTGCCATTGAGAACCATAACACCTAACAGGTTAATTAGGGTCAGAAGCCTTGGTCTAATGTATCCAAGCACACAAATCTCCAAGGTTGCCCAAACTTTTCAATCAGCCCATTTTCCTTTTTGTGATTTTAAAAATGTAAAGAATGACTACCGTATATACTCGAGTATAAGCCGACCCGAGTATTAGCCGACCCCCCTAATTTTGCCACAAAAAACTGGGAAAACTTATTGACTCGAGTATAAGCCTAGGGTGGAAAATGCAGCAGGTACCGGTGAATTTCAAAATTAAAAATAGATACTCCATACCGTTCATTATGGCCCCATAGATGCTCCACATAAAGCTGTGCCACATATAATGCTCTGCACCGTTCATTATGGCCCCATAGATGCTCCACATAAAGCTGTGCCACATATAATGCTCTGCACCGTTCATTATGGCCCCATAGATGCTCCACATAAAGCTGTGCCATATATACAATGCTCTGCACCGTTGCCCCATAGATAGCTGTGCCATATATATAATGCTCTGCACCGTTGCCCCATAGCTGTGCCATATAGTGCTCTGCACCGTTGCCCCATAGCTGTGCCATATAGTGCTCTGCACCGTTGCCCCATAGCTGTGCCATACAGTGCTCTGCACCGTTGCCCCATAGCTGTGCCATATAGTGCTCTGCACCGTTGCCCCATAGCTGTGCCATACAGTGCTCTGCACCGTTGCCCCATAGCTGTGCCATACAGTGCTCTGCACCGTTGCCCCATAGCTGTGCCATACAGTGCTCTGCACTGTTGCCCCATAGCTGTGCCATACAGTGCTCTGCACCGTTGCCCCATAGCTGTGCCATACAGTGCTCTGCACCGTTGCCCCATAGCTGTGCCATACAGCGCTCTGCACCGTTGCCCCATAGCTGTGCCATACAGCGCTCTGCACCGTTGCCCCATAGCTGTGCCATACAGCGCTCTGCACCGTTGCCCCATAGCTGTGCCATATATATAATGCTCTGCACCGTTGCTCCATAGCTGTGCCATACAGTGCTCTGCACCATTGCCCCATAGCTCTGCCATATAGTGCTCTGCACCGTTGCCCCATAGCTCTGCCATATAGTGCTCTGCACCGTTGCCCCATAGATACTCCACATAAATCTGTGCCATTGCTGCTGCTGCAATAAAAAAAAAAAACACATACTCACCTCCCTTGCTTGCAGCTCCTCACGTCCCGTCCCGGCGTCTCTCTGCACTGACTGATCAGGCAGAGGGCGGCGCGCACACTATATGCGTCATCGCGCCCTCTGACCTGAACAGTCAGTGCGGAGAGACGCCGGGAAGATGGCGCAACGCCCGGCGTGTGAAACGAGGACAGGTGAATATGCGATACTTACCTGCTCCCGGCGTCCCGCTCCTTCCCCCCGGACAGCTGGTCTTCGGTGCCGCAGCCTCTTCCTCTGTCAGCGGTCACCGTTACCGCTTATTAGAGAAATGAATAGGCGGCTCCACCCCTATGGGAGGTGGAGCAGCCTATTCATTTCTCTAATGAGCGGTCCCATGTGACCGCACAGGGGAAGAGCTGCGGCACCCGGAGACCGTGGGACGGGCAGGGGGAGCGACAGGAGCGCCGGAACTAGGTGAGTATATGACAGTCCTCACCCGCCGACCCCACCACCGATCATGACTCGAGTATAAGCCGAGAGGGGCACTTTCAGCCCAAAAATTTGGGCTGAAAATCTCGGCTTATACTCGAGTATATACGGTATATATTTTTTGTACCTAAAATTTTAGAGATCATTTCATCTTCAACTTGCTTTGCCACTGTATATATACAGTTGCTGCTAATGATGGCTCAACCAGTTATTAGGTTTAAGAGGCAATCCCTTTTTCACACAGGACCCTGTAGGTTTGGATTTCTTTTTCCCTTAATAATAAAGACCTTAATTTAAAAACTGCATTTTGTGATTACTTGTGTTATCTTAGTCTGATATTTAATTTTTGCTTGGTGATTTGAAACATTTAAGTGTGACAAACATGCAAAAGAATAGGAAATCAGGAAGAGGGCAAACACTTTTTCACCTTTTTCACACAACTGTATATATACACACAAACACACACACAGTTCTGTATTTATGAAAGCTCCACCAATAGCCAGATATTGCTACTGTTTCCAGGTTCCAACAGCTCTGCTACCTAAAAACATGATTTTGCTGGGATAATCAGGGAACAGTTATGTAAACTGCACCTGGCTATTCTGATGTTTTCTTAGATCTTTTGAGGGCATTACAATGTAGGCAAATATGAACTGCCTTTTTGCTCCCATCAAAAAGAGCTTACTCCCCCATGAAATATTTTGGTAGTTGTGACATTAAAATGGGTGCGCCTGCCCTTCCTGCCTCTGCTTCTATCCCCAATCAACGCTGCACTCTCTTTGTGGTCAACAGTTCGGGTTTTGTGTCCCCTGGGACTTATAGTTCCAATACTACTGGGAGAGATAGAACTGATGTGTGGTTTAGGTGGGGCTGCAAGCGATTTAAGATCCTGAGATCCCGCTGTCCACTGCCAGTTAAAATCTGACTAGGTTCCGTGCAACTTGTGCCTTGCAATTCTCCTAGCGGACAGTCCTGACTTTTTACCTTTGCTTGCTTTTTGACTATTCTCATTCTTTGCAACATTGACCTCCTGATTCTGACCCAGCTACCAGACTATTCTTTTGCCTCTGGTTTGGTCCACAGGATAGCAGCCCTTTCATGGAAGTAATACAGTGAACCCCGCCTTAAGTCCAGATTCCTGTACAGGGGTTAAAGGGTGAAGACCGATGTTGTTCTGCAATTTGCCAAGTGAAGTGGCTTGCGCTAAGTCTGTCTAAGGTAGCCTTTTAGAGCCTGCGGCCTCTGACAATCCTAACAGTAGTGGTCTTTAAATTTCTTTGTATAATTTTGTTAAAATGCTACATAGAAAGTTAATGGGAGAAAATAGCAGTCTGAACCATTGTGACATTTTCAACTTTCAGCCAAAAAATGGGTAAGCGCAGCCGAGGCTACTTCATAACAAAAAAACTTTCATTTTGACTATGATTTTAAGACCATTTTTCACATTACACTTCTAAAAGCTGTTGAAATATGAAAGTGACTTACCGCTGTGGAAAGTCTTCCTCCATTCCTTTCAACATGTACTACAGCTTCTTGGATGAGTGAAAACAGATTTAGTAGAACGCGTTCTAAGTCATAAATCCCATGCATTTCTTTGGCAAGTCTCTCAATTGATGTAATGTATTCATTCCAGTAAGAGTCTATTTCCCCAACGCTAGACAAGCAACCTCGCATAACGGTTCCACAAAATCCGGCACATGGACGTGCCAGTAAATGTCCTTGACAGTGGGAGCAGTACCACATTTTCAGAAGGGCTCTACCACAGTCCTTATTGTACTTTAAATAATCCGTAGTATTAATCACTTCTATTCCAAGGTTTAGCGCCTGAAGGAAAACTCGAGAAGCTTGCAAGGACTTAGATACTTGTGTCATGATTGTTTTTGGATACTGACTAAATGCATTGACATCTCGTCTAGCCAGTCGAAGACATTCTACACTTTCCACTGACTCTTTAAATCCAGGGTTCAGGTAATTGCCATACACTACCGGGAACAAGCCATCGAAAAACTCATTCACCATATCATTCACATTAATGTCTGACCCTAAGACATAGAGTGAAATGTCTGTGAATAATTCACCGACCAGTTTGAAGGTCTTCGAAGAGATATTTTGGTAATGAGTTTTAAACATTGTGTTTGTATAATTCCTTGCGTGCCGTATTACCATTTCAAACGCTTCTGCAAGAAAAGAGAAAAGACAGAGTGAACAAAATGCAATTTTAATCCACTTTCGTACATTCATTCATCATCGAATAGTTTCTTTTCAAGCTTCAAAACTCACAAGACAAGGATGGATTTTATATGGCCACTCATTTTTCTGCAGATCTATCAAAAGTGCTAATGTAAAAGGCTTCAATATCTTTTTGGAACAATTTTTCTTTTGTGTCTACAACGCACTTTTATGTACATGTTGTATTCTCAATATATACCAGCATCATGAAAAGCTTTTCTTTAAAACAATGGGCACCTCACGTTGATCCAGACTTGTAGATGGAATTGCTAAAGCGTTGCCCTGGCAAATTAAAGCTCTTCAACACATAACATCTATAATAGCCATGCACTAGATTTTATAAAGAATTAGACCTGCGTCTTAATGACTAAGGTTGTGTATTATGATGCTAAGAAATAATAGTGCTACAAGAACCAGATACTGTTCCATCAAAAACACAATCTTAATTTTAATTATTGTTAAAGGTTTCCTAAAGAAACAAGTCCAAGGCTGAAGCATTATATTTAGTACTTAACTGTTATATACATTAACATGAAATAAAACAAGTGGAATCTGTAAAATTAGGTATTTGCATTGCCACTGTTATTTTCATAATATCATTTTTAGACTTACATAAAATATGAATTCCGCCAATATATGATTGCTCGTTTGATGGCTGATCACTAGGCATGTTTCAACGGGCAATGATCGGGAATGAGTGTTTGGTGAACGTTTGTTTGGATGATCATCTGTCCTTTTAATATCGTTTAAAATTAATCTGTTAGTAGGATCAACCCTCCTATGCCATCTATATGAGCATGCAGGTCATAGGAAACTGCTTAATAAAGTGATGTTTGCAAGCCAATGTCTTATTCCAGAGAAATCCACATTATCTAATGCGTAAATGAGCTGTTAAGATCTAGGGGCCCCAACAAGATTATAGACCAATTTTGGAACTTTCAAACAAAACTTGAAAACGCATCTCTTGAAGAAAGCTTACAGCATGCAATATTCCTGGTTCCACCACCACAGCTGCCACAACCCCCCAACCTACTGTCTCCTTTCCAATTACCGGTAGAATGTAAGCCTGCAGGGGCAGGGTCCTCTCCCCTCTGTACCAGTCTGGCATTGTTAGTTTGTTCAAAGTAATTTATATTTGCATTTTGTATGCAACTCCTTCTCATGTACAGCAAAATGGAATCAATGGTGTTCTAAAACTAAATAATAATATTGTAGTACAGCAGAACTGATTTTTGCCTCATTACAAACACATTTGCAGTAGATGTCCTATTATATGGTAGCCTGCTCTGCTTCAGAGCTGTGTGTGATTACAACTAACACATTACAGTAGAATTAACACAGTTCAGTACAGTTCAACGTTTCTCATTACACATATATTTGCAGTTGTCCTCTCACAGTGCTATGAGCTCCACTGTACTGCCCTTCCCACCACAATGGATGCATGTGTTATGGAACCTAAATCATCATGAGAGAACAACTGCTGCTAAATAAGCGTTTGTAATGAGGCAAGGTTCAACTTTGCTGTAGCGTGTTAGTTATAATCAGGCACAGCTCTGTAGCAGAGCTGACAGCAATACGTGAGGACAAATACTGATGCAGATGTGTTTGTAATTAGACAAAGTCCAGATCTGCTGTACTATGTTAGTTGCAATCACACACAGCTTAGCAGTGAGATCAGGAAAGCAGACTGTCAGTCATTATATATCACACTGGTAATGCCCCCTTACATTCATAATAAGCCCTCGAGGCAGATTTTCAGGATGATCTATGTCCAGCCCATAGACCTCAACAGCTTATTTACATATTAAGAAAAATGTAGATTGCTCTGGAATATGACTTTGGATTGCAGATATCAAGCTTCCTATGACCTGCATGCCTATATAGATTGCTTATGATGGTTGATTCTATGTCAGAGTCCCATAAAAATAGTGCAGTAAATACATTTGTAGACAGGTATATGTTTCAGTTTTCTGTTCAAACTAATGTATTTTACATATTTAGCACAGCTATTACACATTGTCTAGCCATACACTATTCATGTATCTTTTCAAATCTGTTTGCATCAATAAGTTTTTCATCAGATTTTTGTCTCTCTAACATATACGACGCCTCTTCTTTGGTGAATGCTATTCAGTAAATTTAACCATTTGAAAATCTTTAGAATCTAGAACGAGGAATTCATGGATTTATCAAAACAAACAAAGATGGAAAGTTAGAAAGAGATTCTTGAGGTATGTTACACTGGGAGTAAGGAAGCTGGGACTGTAATCACATACAGGAGAAATGCTCATGATGGCTCATGATGCCCTTGGGGCATACAGTCTACTGGATAATGGAGGAGATAGTATCTGATGGTGGTGAGGTGGCAGGGAGTAATTGCAGGCTGTAGTGAGGAGGCATCAGGGTCAGTGCAGCTGTAGGCTTGCTTGAGGAGATGCGTTTTCAAGTTCCATCTAAACGTTCTGAACTTGGCAGATAATCAGATGTGATGGGGCACAGAATTCCAGAGCATGGGGGATTCTTAGGAGAAGTCTTGGAGGCAATTGGGTGAGGATCATATAGGTGTGGAGGAGAGAAGAAGGTCTTCAGACGACTGGAAATTACGTTTTGGAAGGTAACAGAAGATTAGTTTGGGATATATGGAGGAGACAGGTTATGGATAGCTTTGTAGGCCAGTGTTAATAATTTGAACTAAATACGTTGGGGAATTGGGAGCCAATGAAGGGATTTACAGAGAAGAGAAGCAGAGAAATAGCAAGGTGAAAGATGGATTATTTGTGCAGCCGAGTTAATGACGGACTGCAGAGGTGAGAATGTTAGCAGGGAGGCCACAGAGGAGGATATTGCAGGAGGATATTACTTTAGTCTCAGTAAAGGAGTCTTGGGTCCTTAGAAGGACAAGGTTTTTTTTTAATTTAGCAACCTAAAAAGGATGGTCCAGATTAACGTACTGAGAAGAGCAGGTTTGTATGTAGCCCTACACAACTACTATGCCCTATATGTCTGTGAGAAGATTCGTCATCACTCAGACCACAGCGTAACCCATGGTGAGATGCTGCTGGGCCACACGCCAGGCAGATGACTTCATAACCTGATATCTTCTCCAAATGACTCCAAATGTAAGAAGCGCTGCTGGGATATGGAAAAAAAATGAGAGATCTGTATGCTGACAAGTCCTCTTGAGGACGTATACATCATACCAGTTGTGTAGGGCTACATACAAACTTGTCCTTTTTAGGACACATTGAAAAAAACTATCCTTCTAAGGACCTGACACCAACTGAGTTGAAATTTACTGCAACTCCACAATGTCAGCAAACATAAAGGAGTAATATGCCTAGGGACACCTTACACTGCACCCCACTCTTGTACTACCCTTACTTTATATCAGCCTGGCTTCTAAAAACCTCTGAACCAGAAGACCATAGAAAAGTGAGTTTGAAAGGTAAAATAGGAACCAACAAAAAGATGCTCAGACTATTCACAGACCATTGTTTAAAATACTTCTGGTCTATTAACAAATATGTACGTCAGAACAGTACATCACGTACTCACCTTACCATTGTTCTGATATGTTTGGAGAACATACATATTTTGGTTTTAAAGAAAATTAATAAATCGTCTACACTCGGCAAACTGTATGCTATAAGCCAAAGATTAACTGGGAGGATTATCACTGTCCCCAGTTATATTTGCTCATTTTGTTCTGTGATCTCATCATGGAAACATTCTTTTTTTTATGTCCAGAGGCTGAAAACCTCTGCAAACTATGATCTAGTGGCAGAGATGAATTGAGGTTTTACAGTAAAATGTAGGTATGCTAAATTATAGTAAAATTGTAGAATAATCACTCAACATCAATATTTACCTAGTATAACCACAGATAAAGTAGATTTTGCTGGTATAACCATAGACAAGCTAGTCTGAGCTGGTATAACCATAGATGAACAAGTTTTAAGGTACATTCCCACAATCAGGAATTGCTGCGGGTTTGACGTTGCGTATTTATGCAAAGCCACAGCGGACAGATGTTACAGCATAGTGGATGGGATTTCTCGAAATTCCATGTCCACTATGCTTGCATATGAGCCTGTGGATCACCCACGGAAACTGACATGTTTTCAGGACTGCAGCATGTTAATTTCTCTTGTGGAGATGCTAGTCTCCACAATATAAATTGAATTAATTGAATGTATTGAATGCAGTAAATCTGCATGGTTCAGTGAACACACACAGATTTACCTGCATTCAATAGAAGGCAGCACTTTGGATGTAGTGAAAATACGCTGCTAGTTTCGGATCGTGGGAATGTAGCCTTAGATGGTATAACCATACACGAACTAGGCTGAGCCGTTATAACCATAGATGAACTAGACTTTGCTAGTATAACTAGAGATGAAAGAGACTGAGCTGGCAAAATCATAGATGAACTAGTCTGAGGTGGTACAACATAAATTAACTAGACTGAGCTGGTATAACTATAGATCAGGGGCGGGGAACCTCCGGTGACTTTTCATGTGGCCCGCGGGCAGGTCCCCGGACTGCACAATGCTCGGGCGGCAGCCATATCCTGCCGGCTGCCGGCCCTTTAACCCCCAAGTGCACGGCACGCAGCGTTCATTACAGAACGCTGCCTGCCTGCACTTGAATGATGACGCTATCTGGGTGGGCGGGGTTAGCGCCGTGGTGGGCGGGGTTAGCGCCCAATGCTCTCCTGTCTTGGAAGAGGACCTGCTGCGCTGTCAGAGACTCCAGAGTGATCTCTGTGCTGGCAGCTCTGTGCCTTCCCAGGGATCTCTGTGCCGGCAGCTCTGTGCTGGTCTGCTGGTGATCTGTGCCCCCTGTGATCTCTGTGCCCAACTATATGCCCCCCTGTGATTTCTGTGCCTTCCAGGTATGCGCCTTACTGTAATCTCTGTGCCCCCTGTGATCTCTGTGGTCCCAGCTATGTGCCCCATAGTTATATGCCCACCTGTGATCTCTGTGCCCCCCAGCTATGTTCCCCATGTGATCTCTATGTCCCCTGTGATCTGTGCCCCCAGCTATGTGCCCCCCAACTATATGCCCCTGTGATCTCTGTGCCTCCCAGGTATGTGCCCCCTGTGATCTCTGTGCCCCCCTGTGATCTCTGTGGACCCAGCTATGTGCCCCCCATGTGATCTCTGTTCCCCATAGCTATATGTCCCCCTGTGATCTCTGTGCCTCCAGCTATGTGCCCTCCTGTCATCTCCCTGCCCCCCAGCCATACGGCCCCTGTGATTTCTGTGCCTACCAGCAATATGCCCCCCTGTGTTCTAGGTGCCCTCCAGCTTTGTACCTCTGTGATCTCTGTGCCCCCAAGCTATGTTTCCCCATGTGATCTCTATGCCCCCTGTGATCTGTGCCCAACAGCTATGATCCTCCTGTGATCTCTGTGCCCCCTGTGATCTCTGTGCCCCCCAGCTATGTGCTCCCTGTGATCTGTGCCCCCCAGCTCTTTGCACCCCTGTGATCTCTGTGGCTCCCAGCTTTATGTCCCCTTGTTATCTATGTGCCCCCTGTTATCCCTGCTATGTACCCCCTGTAATATTTGTGCTCCCATGTGATCTCTGTGCCCCCTGTGATCTCTGTCCCCTCCAGCTAAGTGCCCCTCCGTGATCTCTGTGCCCCCCAGCTATGAGGCCCCTGTGATCTTTGTGCCCCCCTTGTGATCTTCGTGCCACCGCCTGTGATCTTCAAGCAACCCCCCAGTGATCTCTGTGCCTCTCCGGTGATGCCTGTCCCCCCCCCAGTGCTGTATACCCCCCAGAGCTGTATATGCCCCCAAGTGATGAGTATATTTCCCAGTGCTGCATTTACCCCAAAAGTACTGTATATCCCCAGTGATGTATATCCCCCCACCTGTACTGTATATAGCCCCCAGTGCTGTATATAGCCCCCAGTGATGTATGTGACTCCGCCAGTGATGTATATTACCCCCAGGGACATATAGACCCCCAGTACTGTCTGTGCTTCCTAGTGATGTATATAGCCCCTCAGTGATGGCTATTCCCCCAGTCTCGCTGGTGATGAATATGTCCCAGCATCTCCAGCGATGTCTATGCCCCCCAGCCCCTCCTGTAATTTATATGACCCCAGTCTCCTGTGATGCATATACAGCAGTCTCAATGTTTCCTATGTTATGTATGTACAGCAGTCCCAGTGTCTCCTATGTGATGTATACACAGCAGTCCCAGCTTCTCCTATGTGATGTATATACAGCAGTCCCAGCGTCTCCTGTGTGATGTATATACAATAGTCCCTGTGTCTCCTATGTGATGTATATACAGCAGCCTCAATGTTTCCTATGTTATGTATGTACAGCAGTTCCAGCGTCTCCAATGTAGCCATAGCTTAGCTAGTCTGAGATGATATAACCAAAGATGAACTATTCTGAGCTGGTATAACCAAAGATTAACAAATCTGAGCTGGTAAATAGGGTTGAGCGAAACGGATCGTTCATTTTCAAAAGTCGCCGACTTTTGGCAAAGTCGGGTTTCGTGAAACCCGACCCGACTCCAGCGTGGGATCGGCCACGTGGTCGGCGATCTTGGCGCCAAAGTCGCGTTTTGGATGACGCCTTCCCCGCCATTTTTTCAGCCAATTAAGGAGTGTGGGCAGCGTGATGACATAGGTTCCGGCCTGGTTTCTGCGGCGTCATAGAGCCATATTACCGTTTGGGCTGCAGTGATTTGGGCAGTCAAACACAACATATGCTTTGCACGGAGGGGAGAGAGAGAGAGAGAGATTAAGTAAATGTAAAAAATAATCCACATTGACTTGCATTGGGTTTCGTGTTCCGGTCCGGAACCCGACTTTACAGTTAAATCGGCCGATTTCACGCGATCCGACTTTCGAGAAGGTTGGGTTTCACAAAACCCAACTCGATCCTAAAAAAGCAAAAGTCGCTCAACCCTACTGGTAAAACCATATATGACCAAATCTGAGATGGTATAAACATAGATGAACAAATCTGAGCTGGTAAACCTATTAATGAAATAGATGTGCTTGGCTGAACTGGCATAACCATAAATGATAAGCTAAAGTTTTCTAGTATAACTATAGATGAACTAGACTGAGCTGGTATAGCCATAGCTTTACTAGTCTGAGCTGATCTAATCATAGTTTCACTATTCTGAGCTGTTATAACCATAAATTACCTAATCTATGTTGGTATCACCATAGATGAACTAAACTGAACTAGTATAACCACAGATTAACTAGGCTGGGCTGGTATAACCATACATGAACTAGACTTTGCTAGTATAACCATAGATGAACTAGTCTGAGCTACAATAACCAGAGATGAATTAGGCTGAGCTAGTATAACAAGCAACAGAGGAATAAGGCTGGTATAGTAAAACCATAGGTCAGTGTTCCCCAACTCCGGTCCTCAAGAGCCACCAACAGGTCATGTTTTGAGGATTTCCTTAGTATTGCACAGGTTATTGAATGCCTGCCTGTCCATGTGATGCAATTATCACCTGTGCAATACTAAGGAAACCCTGAAAACATGACCTGTGCGTGGCTCTTGAGGACCGGAGTTGGGGAACACTGCCATAGATGAACGTGTCTGAGCTGTCATAACCATAGATGAACTAGGCTGATAATAATAAATCTTTATTTTTATCTAGCGCTAGCTAACATATTCTGCAGCGCTTTACAGTTTGCACACATTATCATCGCTGTCTCCGATGGAGCTGACAATCTACATTCCCTATCAGTATGTCTTTGGAATGTGGGAGGAAACCAGAGTACCCGGAGGAAACCCACACAAACACGGGGAGATCACATTTATAACCATAGATAAACGTGGTGGAGCTGTTATAAAGAAGAACGCGACTGAGCTGGTATAACCATAGATGCAATTGGATTTAGCAGATATAGCAGTAAACATAAAGCTACTTTTTATATTATCAGTTTAAAATATGTATATGGTGACACTATGCTATCTCTGACAATCACAAAACAATGAGGATATGCCCATTTTTTTTTTCATAACATGGGTCGGATGAAAATCATGAAAACTTGTAAGCACCCGACAGAATTATTGTAATACATAATAACTATGTAGAATTTATCCTTTAATCTACGACCTTTGTTCCTAACCACTATCCTGAGTCGTGTCTTTTTTTATGGAAGGATATAAAAATTGCTTAGAGCCCTGTCTGTAGGCTGCATATTTTATATGAAGAACCATAGTAGCACATTGATTATATTAATCATTTAGCACAGTCATTTTTTGCACAGTAAATAAAGGAACCCTAATGACACAGCATGAAAGCCTGAACAACCCATAAATGAACTAATAGTGCTCTTACCCTTTGATTCTTCTGTGTGTCCTGTCTCCATGTTGTCTGCATTCTTCACTTAATTGCACACAAATTAAAGCAGCTAGTTAAAGCATAGCTAAGTCCTGACAAAGCAAAGGCTTCCATAAAATGAGTACGCTCCTTTCCCACACGCAACTTTGTCATTTACCTCCACAAATTTGCAATGAAAAAAAAGTAGTTGCAGACTTTTAAAAAGAAAGGCTTAAGATGCGACTCTGTTGTGATTTAATTTATTATTATTATTATTTATTATTATAGCGCCATTATTCCATAGTGATTTAGCCTATCATACACTCAGAATTAATATCAGTTACCTATATCAGGGAAAATTCATGCTGCTCAATTTGGCAAAATTTAATGACTTAAATGCCCATAAAATAATAATAGTCCATAGACTCCCAAACCTGTGTGCCCACCACGTGTTACTTCTACCTTTAAATACTTCAAAAGATTGCAATATTCTTCCACTGAACTGCCACCCTCCATCCTCACACCTAGTTAAATCACTAAATGTCTAAACTATCACTTTCAGACAAAATAATGACCCTAAATAAGTAGGTAATGGCTTAATCTGTGTAATTCTGTTTGCTCCCGCTGGTTTTATTAAAGCAAACCTGTCATCAGGTTTTTCCAATAAAAAGTAGAGCCACCACATTTAAGGCCTCTTTTACAGCATTCTAGTAAGTTGTATGTGTGTCTCCAATCCTCTCTACATAGTACAAAAAATCCCTTTTATTATACCTAGAGATGGCAGAATTCAGCCCGATTGGCGTCTCTGGTCTTGATGTGGCGCCTCCTTTCTTCCTACGATCACCATCCTTCTTCCCTACGCCACCCTGCCGAGGGCACAGCTAAGTACTGTAGTGCACAAGCGCCATCTTTACTTCAAGGACATCAGTGCTATTCCTTATTTCCCGGCGCATGCACATTAGATGCTCGTGTTGGCGCGCAGAAGTAAACTGCAAGTTCCTGCGCCGGCTATAGAGCAGGACGCCGCATGATGTGGGAGCAGAGGAAAGGAAAAATAATAATTTCTTTTTAAAATTTACTAGAGAAGAACAGAAGGGGCCCAGGATGGGGGGCACTGTAATAAGAAGGAACCCAGGATGGGGGGCATTGTACCAGAATGGAACCCAGGATGGGGGGCATTGTACCAGGAAGGAACCCAGGATGGGGGGCATTGTATCAGGAAGGAACCCAGGATAGGGGCATTGTACCAGGAAGGAACCCAGGATGGGGGGCATTGTATCAGGAAGGGACGCATGATGGGGGACAATGATATAGCATGGGGAGCAGGATGGGGGGTATTATTACTGGAAGGGCCCAAAATATGGGGGTATTAGTACTGGAAGGGGCCAGGATGAAGACACTATTACAGTAAGGGGCAAGGACAGGAGACATTATTACATGGAGTTGAACATGCATATCTTTATAGGATCTAGAATGCTACAAGGGCCCATACATATGACCAACATGCAGGTGGAGGCCCAGGTCCAATATTTACACCAGGGCCCATAGGACTCTAGTTACGCCACTGGTTAGAGTGCGCATCCTCAATAATTTTCCCCCTATTCTATAAACACAGATTTGCACTATTCAACCGGATTCTATTATATAGAGGACATTAGTTTATTTTATTGTGTATTCTGCTCTATTCTCCATGTCCAAAAACAAACAACAGAATAAACCCCAGACTGTGATCGGAACAGTTTTATGGTGGAGGTAGTGATTTGTTTAAGGATTTTAATGCTCCGCTAAAGAGCCTAAAATAAATTTGATAGCATCATGTCATATACAAGCATCTGGAGAGAGATTGGAGAGGGAAGATCTATAGGGACAACATTGCAACATCTGCTCTGCTTATCCAAGGCACAGCAACAATATTTCTGCATTTCGGCTGGGATTTTCTAAAAAGGAATTTGCCTTTTAACAATCTCCTTGTTAATAATTAGAACAGTGTCTTTGTATTATTGTATGTGCCCCCCTAATTCAGCGCAGGAACCTTGCTTTTATTTCACTCAGTGCCTTTCCATCTTATTCCTCAAAAGCAGAAGCTTTCTAGCTGTGTTCTATACAATTGGTTATAATTGGGATTTTTTTTGTAAAACGCAACATTTATAATAAGAAATAAGAAATTGTGAATGAGTAATCAGCAGTGGTATCTTCACAGACAAAGATAGCGGAGGACACATATGGTTATAGAAAGACGAATGCTTGCCAGAACACGAACAATCGAGGTAATTACGGTTCAAATCTTGAAATGTATGAAATCAATTCATCGAATATTTTAGTAAAGCAGATAAAATGACTAAAGACACAAATCTATATGATTTATGGTAAGTCGGCCCTCACAGTCCCCTGATTTGAACCTCACTGAAAATCTGTGGCTAGATCTCAAAATAGAAGTGCATGCAAGACGACCCAGGAATCTTACAGAACTGGAAGAATTTTCCAAGGAGGAATGGATAAAAAAAAATCCTCAAACAAGAATTAAAAGACTCTTGACTGGCTACAAAAAGCATTTACAGGCTGTGATACTTGAAAAGCTGGGTGCTACTAGGTGCTAACCACGCAGGGTGCCCAAAACTTTAGCATCGGCCCATTTTCCTTTTTGTAATTTTTAAAATGTAAAACATGGAAATATTTATATATTTTTGCCTAAAATGCAAAGGAAATGTATCATCTTTAACATTAGGCTTTTAGAGTTCATTTTGTTTTCAACTTGCTTAGCTGTTCACAATAACAGTAAATTTGAACAGGGGTGCCAAAACTTTTACATGCCACAGTACTGTATACTTGTATCTTCAGTTGTGAGAAATATTTACGGTAATGTGTGAAGTATGGGAAACTTTAGTCAGCTTTGCATGAAAAACATAATCTATGAGCTGGCTGGCACAGGAAGTAACACACCGGCTGGCTGCATGCATAGTGAGGGGTGATAAATAATCTATTATTGTTTAGCCCATTTAACAATAACCAAGTGTCTCATGAACTGAACAATATAACATTTCTGCACATATTTGCTGAACATAATATTACAAAACTATGATCGCTTGTCTGGACTATTTAAGTACCTCTGTAATGCGTAAAAAAAGAAGAAATTATCATGTCTTGCACTAGTTTAACATAGTTTTTATCCTGGGCCCTGGATCTTCTGAGAACTCAACACCACCCAGAATGCCAAAACTTTTGCATAGATTGGACACTTTATACAATCTACTTTTCCACAAAAGTAATTACCTCTTATAACTATTTTCTTCAGGTTTTTCTATAATTAAATTAAACATTCATCCTCAAACAACATTCCTTTATCTACAAAGACAAAACTCTAATAAAAAAAACAAAAAGATGAACATATACCCTACAGCAAGTAAATTAGTAAATGATAATAGTCCATGTAAATAACATAGGGTACTCAGTTAACGCTAATTTAACCAAAAAGCATTAAAGCTTTTATCATTTACTGATTTACTTGCTACTGGGTATATTCACATGTTTGTTTTTTCTTTGGTTTTGTCTACAAAATGGCCACAGTGTGAACATTCTCTTACACTTTGCTCCTGTACCAATTTATAGTCCAGCTCGCTCTTGTTGGTTTTGCTGTAACCTTTTGCATTTTGTAAAAACAGGGGGTGTGGTCCCCCTTTTGTGCTAACTATTCCATCTATATAGCTTCCGATGGATGGGTGTCTAAGACTGGTCCTGCCCTGCTCAGCCCTTATTCACATTGACGTTGTTTGGCACAAGGTAAGGTTTTGATACTAGAGATAGGTTAGGACTGTCCCGATGGGTACACCTTGTGGGATGGCGTTTATGCTTTTTCGGTCAAATTACTGTTAACTACGTACCCTATGTTATTTACATGTACTATTACCATTTACTGATTTACTTGCTGTAGGGTATATGCTCATTTTTTTGGGGGGGGGCGGGTGTTGTCTATGAAATGACAACAGTGTGAATGAGCTCTTACACTTTGCACGTATTCCATCTTATAGTCCAGCTCAGTTTTTAATTTTTGCCCATATCTAAAAAGGTAAAAAAGACAACAACGTTGTGCTTACTACATTCTTAACCTTTTCCACCAACAGATATTTTTCCCTTTTGTCATCCCTTTCTTTCAAAACCAATATTTGTTATTGTTCTATCAAAGGACATTTGAGGGCCTGTTTTTGTGGAACAAGTTTAGGAATTAGTAGGTCCTCTACTGCAATAATAACACCATTGCAGAGGCGGAGGAGAGACAGGAAGACATGGGCCTCCCCCCCACTTAGATACCACGGTCGCATCTTAGAATTTCAACTGCAGCATATGTCACATGTAAGGAAATAGTTAAGGTGGTTGGAGCTCTTTACAGATGTTGTGACTCTATTTGTCGGACTTGGTCCAGCAGCCACATCCGTAATCGGTGGCCACCAGATGGGAGCTCAGTGCTTCGTCTACAGCTGCCAATCAATTCATAGCATCTCTTGTTGATAATAATAATACATTTTTGATGCCTTCAACCAACAGTAGTAGAGTGATCTTGAGAACTTAGACCTTTTAGAACGGACTGCACACCATGAGAACCAGATACATTTTATGAATGTTTCATAACTTTGCATTGCAAATATTTCCATGGATTCCATACTTATATTTATCTGTGATACTGTCTCATTCAGAACGTCGACATCCTTCATATGAAGTCAAATCCAACTGTTGCCTAGTCAATATGTAAGTTCCATGATAAGGAGTTGGGAAAACCAATAAGGCTAACTCTAGCTTTCCCACAGATGATAAATGAATTGGTGGTGAGCATGCTTAACTGCCACTTCAATCAAATGCTTGAGCCCCATTTTGGGATCTGTGAGAGTCCCAGCAATCTGACCCCCAAAGATCAAATAATTTCAATTACTGTAACCATGAATGTTAAAACAGTGGAAACATTTTTAAATTAAAAATAAAATATTTAAAATGTCCAACGTTGCAACCAATTTTATTGTTCCAATGCATCTAAAATACTTTTATATCTAAAATTTTAATACAATCTCCTCCCACTCGGCTCTTCAGTGACCCTCCTCCCTGCTGCTGCCAAAATCTCACTTTTTAAAAGAAAAGCTACTATAATCAGAATGTGACCTATAGTTCAAATCAAGTTTTTGTGTTACACGTATATTTAAAAAAAAGTTGGCTGTTGTTTTTTTTTTTTAAATCCGCTATACGGTTCCATGGATAGAGTTTTTTTACTTAAAGGGTTTGTCAAATCTTGGAGTTCAAGTTTGCAGCCACTCTATCTGTGCACTGTCAGGATTCTCTGGAGGTGACACAAGGAGTGAGAGGGCGCTTTACGGCAAGTATGCGATTTGCACACATGTGGTCACATGCCAACTAGACATGCTCGGCCTTTCTCAATGCAAGTGTAATGAGTGATGCTGGACTCGTCTAGTTTTAATATGGCCAGAAGTATGCAAATCGCATACTTGCAGTTACATAATCACCCGCACCCTGCGCCAGCATGCAGACTTGAGCCCCAAGCCTGGATAACCCCTTTAACGCTACGGTAATTTTTTTCTTACTTTAAATACAGTACAGCGATGTGAAAATGAGAACAAGGAAACTCTTTTTTCATCATGGACTTGTGAGACTTAAAGGTGATATTTTCCTTTAAATCTCATACCACATCTATAATTAAAATGGTCCAGAGTCTGGTTCCAGTTTGCCCACTATAATATCATGTCTGCTGAAGCATTAGCGATGCACAAGACACTGATCTGCTCAGCGCATCTATGATTTGTTTTTGATCGATTAGTGCCTTCCGCTGGCAACAAGGAGAATTTGTAGGAAAATGTATTTGTACAATATTAAATCAATATCAATTTTTTTTTCTTAAGGACACAAAAAGCTATGAAGAGGACAGCAGAAGTCAACCGAAGACGGCTCAAATTTGTTTCCAATATCTTGCAATTATAGGGCTTTATAGAGAAGGAAACAAACGTCAGACATTCAGGAAAATACGGTTTATATAGATTGCTGTAGAAATAACAGATGATGCGCCTAAAACAACACTAGAAACAATTAGTAGAAACAAATAGGAAAAATATTTTCAAGTTTCCTATGATGGATTTCTGAGTTAATAAAGAGGAGAAAGTGGCTACAAACAGTGTCTCCTGCTGCAGAGGGATCAGCACACGGATCTACGATATGGACAGGCCATTGAATTCAATAGAAATTGCATAACGCTTCATTTTCTTCACGGTGTCACTGCGGGAATATTAAAGTAGCTACGTTACCAAAATTCACAATATAAATACATTATTCATTAGATTTAAAAAAAAAAAAAAAAAAAAAAAAAAAATTGGACCTGATGAGGCTTGTTTGCTTACTTTAAAAATCAATTTCAGAAATAGCTGTATAATCATTTTTGAAAATTTAAAAAAAAAATTTCATTCAATTTTTCTTGCAGAGCAGAAAAAAAAGTTCTGTTTTGGTTTTTTTATTTCACCTCTGTGCTGTGGTGATATTAACAATGTATTTGGCACATAATGAGTTAACTTTTCTTAAATCCAAGTTGGTGTTATCAGATAGTTTTCACTGGAGGCGTGTACTTCTTCTCCTTGTATGAGTTTCCCAATCATAAGGAGGCAGCAGCTCTACAGCATCCATTACATCGAGTATCCAGTTCATCATGACAAATTTGGTGAAAGGTCGACTTTAAACCCAAATTCTGCCCACCCAGCCTGATTGACAGCTCACCAGTGTCCCTTCTTTCTGCTGCTGCTATCTCATACTCCATACAAGCTGCAGACCAGGGGAGGGGCAAAGACTGAATACACTTGGACTCACTCATATTTTAGCTAATACCAATTTTAATATCTGGATAGTACAGTCATTCTGACATTGATTTTCTGCAATTTTTCATCGGGTACGATTGTTCTCTTTTTAAATTTTTTTTTTATCCATTTGTCCATTTTTGACATCTGCGTGTCATCCATTTTTCTTGTAAAAAAAATAGAATGAAGCTTCACAAGAACCTTTAAGCAACCAGTCTGTTAGGTGTCAAGTTCCCGCCGCTGCACAAGGGGAATCTCGAACCATGTCTGCTGTGATCTCGCATTCTCCTCCAGAAGCAGTGGAGCCTGCTCAGCGGAGACGTCGGTCCCAGCGTCTGGCTCAGGCTGATACTGGATGACTGGTTACTACTGCCCTTCCAGGCTCTGTCATTGTAGCCAGCAATGTTCAGCAGCGAGCAGCTCTTTCTGGGACTAAGTCCCGCTTTTCCCATACTGAGCATGCCCACGGGAAGACCTCCCATTGGAGGTCGGGGGTCACATGCGCAGGTCCTGAAGCGGTTACTGTTGGACCACTAGGAAGGTCCTTGAGTGCTAAAACTATAAAAGGTTCACATGGCCACTTGGCCATGCGCTAGTATCAAACCAATGTTAAAGAGCTCAGCGCCAGTGTGGTCATGCTTGTATGTGGTCAGGGTTTGGCTGAAATAAGCCCCTAGAATACCGGCACCTCCGGTGAGGAGTTGTTTGTCTGCTATTCTAACTGAATGACCACAGTTTTGCTCTGTTTGGTAGCTGTGTTCCTCTGTGAGGTTAACAGGGCACAGCACCTTGCTATTCTAGCGAATCTGTGAAGTAACAGAGTTCACTAATACCGCCATATAGTACCGCCTATTATTAGCAGCAGGTTTCTCTCCTGCACGGTGGATCATGGGTTGCAAACGCACCAACTGTCTCATATATATATATATTCGGTGCGTTCCGCCAACCCTAACACAGTGAATAAAACATTCTCTTGAACAAGCAAAATTGTCTACAAAATGGACCAGACTTGGAAATGTCATGTATTCTTATGAGGACAACAGGTCAGCAAAAAAATAAATAAACTGACATGCTAAATAGCCCGATAGAATATGATATGCCGGTGTGTTGTCAGTGAAACATACACATGTGAATAAGACCTAACAAAAATATTTTAACACAAAAGGAAAAGCCCTCAAAGTCTGGATTCTCACTTCCAACATTCATGGTCTGAGTCAGGAACATGATTTCTGATCTGGCTGAGTCTCAAGACCCGATCTCAGCAAACTCATATGAGTTTTTGGAGCTTGGGTCGGGACACCACTCACGGCTGGTTTGGACATCACAGTCTGTACTTGCCTTGTAAATAATGGACATGTGAAACTAATCTTGGGAAATTAAAAAGAAAATGCATAACATTCAAAAATAATTCTGTTTTTTTTTTAGTATTTATTATCTGATTATGCTTAATAATAATAATAATTTTATTTATATAGCGCCAACATATTCCGCAGCGCTTTACAACTTATAGAGGGGACTTATACAGACAACAGACATTACAGCATAACAGAAATCACAGTTCAAAACAGATACCAGGAGGAATGAGGGCCCTGCTCGCAAGCTTACAATCTATGCTTGATTTAGAACCACTGGAAATCTATGGGTGAATAAAAGTTACCACTCTTTGATTATTGGTGCTCGGTCTTATTCTTCACCTTTGTCAAACTTTATGAATAATTTCACACCAAATACTACAAATATACAAATGGTCAACGGGTATCCTACTGCATGAAATACATGAATAATTTCACTCCAAAGACTAAAACAATATAAAACAATGGTTGTGGGCAATCCTACTGCATAAAAGCGATTAAAAATAAAGCTTTTATTATATAAAATATCAGTTTTGTTAAAGTCCATTTCACCACACGATTCATTATGCTGAAATAATCGTACTGTGAAGAATTATGAATTCAGTTCAGCTCTGGAGTATAATACAGGCTGACAGAATCATTATTGAATAAAGTAATGTATTTATAATACAAAACAATGTATTTGCAATTATGAAACTTTTTTTGTAGACTGATTTAAAAAAACAGTATGGGTACATTCCCATGTTCAGGATTTGCTACGGATTTGACGCTGCGTATTTATGCCTCCTGTCTTCATTATCATACCATGACAGATTGACTTTAAGTTTCAACTTAAAGAAGTATTCCTGTCTAATACATGTATCCACATTATATGCCATAAATGTAACTGATACAAGTCACATCCCTATGGCCCAAATCTATCGTGAGAATGGGGCTATGCCGCACACTGCTGTCAGAGGAGTGGTAGCCGCGCATGCGCACCTCTCTCCATTCATTTCAATGGCAGCTCCGATACAGGATGTGTCTTCTGAGTTTCCTTTTCTGACGAGGTTGGCCCAGCGAACAACTCGTGACCCTCTGTGGCCAAATATTAGTTTCGGAAGTCATGCAGTCATGGCAGTTTGTATGTCCAGAACAGAACACATAGAAAATAGCTCTGTTTTTACTGTTCAGAGGTTCACCCCCCCAAAAAAAAATAATTTGCACAAATAACCTACTAAACCCATACCATTTAATATAATAAAACAATAACCAATTAATAATTATACATTGTTTACATAGATGCCTTTTATTTATTCAAGTTTCTTTTTGTAGTAACAAAAGCACATTGTCATTCAGACAAGGTGAGTGTGTTTATCCAGCATGTAACAATGGTTCAGCTTGTATACAGGTCGGACTCTGCTTGTTGTTCCATGTAAAGCTTGATAGATGACCACCATACCTGGCTTGGCATTAGTAAGACACCACTGGGTCATCGCATCTGTAATTAATGGCTTATCTGCACTGAACCATTGTATACCAATTGCTTAGCGAAACCCATTTTCTACAGTTATTTGAATATCTGAATTTATTCCAAAGACATAAGCAACAATATATGTGATGTGCTGTTGTGTGCAGCCTTTCTAGGATAAACATGATCAGGGAATTTTTTGGCCATACCTTTTTTTATTTTTTTTTTAAATGTGCAACTTTAAAATGTACAGCTAAATGGAAAGTTAGCGTTGTTTAGACTTTCGAAATTAAGATCCAAAATAGTATATTGAATAATAACTATACAGGGTAGGCCATTTATATGGATACAACTAAATAAAATGGGAATGGTTGGTGATATCAACTTCCCGTTTGTGGAACATTAGTATATGGGAGGGGGAAAACGTTTCAAGATGGGTGGTGACCATGGGAAGAGGGTCATGCGACACAAACTTATTGAGAATTTCACAAGAAAAACAATGGTGTGCTTGGTTTTAATGTATCTTTATTCTTTCATGGGTTATTTACAAGTTTATGACCACTTATAAAATGTGTACAAAGTGCTGCCCATTGTGTTGGATTAACCCCTTAATCCCATATGACGTACTATCCCGTCAAGGTGACCTGGGACTTAATGCCCAGTGACGGGATAGTACATCATATGCGATCGATCGCGGCTGGGTGTCAGCTGACTATCGCAGCTGACATCCAGCACTATGTGCCAGGAGCGGTCACGGACCACCCCGGCACATTAACCCCCGGCACACAGCGATCAAACATGATCGCAGTGTTCCAGCGGTATAGGGAAGCATCGCGCAGGGAGGGGGCTCCCTGTGGGCTTCCCTGAGACCCTCGGAGAAACGCGTCTCTTACCTCCTCTCCCTGCAGGCTCCGGATCCAAAATGGCCGCGGGGCTGCATCCGGGTCCTGTACGGAGGTGGCTTACCAAGCGCCTGATCAGAGCAGGCGCTGGCAAGTCTGCAGTGCTGGAAGTCAGATCGCTGATCTGACAGAGTGCTGTGCAAACTGTCAGATCAGCGATCTGCAATGTCTCCCCCGGGACAAAGTAAAAAAGTAAAAAAAAAAAATTCCACATGTGTTAAAAAAAAAAAAAAAATTCCTAAATAAAAAAAAATATATATATTATTCCCATAAATACATTTCTTTATCTAAATAAAAAAAAAACAATAAAAGTACACATATTTAGTTTCGCCGCATCTGTAATGACCCGACCTATAAAACTGTCCCACTAGTTAACCTCTTCAGTAAACACCAAAAAAAGAAAGAAAAAAAAATGAGGCAAAAAACAACGCTTTATTATGATACTGCCGAACAAAAAGTAGAATAACACGCGATCAAAAAGATGGATATAAATAACCATGGTACCGCTGAAAACGTCATCTTGTCCCGCAAAAACAAAGCTGCCATACAGCATCATCAGCGAAAAAATAAAAAAGTTATAGTCCTCAGAATAAAGCGATGCCAAAACAATTATTTTTTCTATAAAATAGTTTTTATCGTATAAAAGCGCCAAAACATAAAAAAAATGAGGTATTGCTGTAATCGTACTGACCCGAAGAATAAAACAGCTTTATCCATTTTACTAAACGTGGAACGATATAAACGCCCCCCCCCCCCAAAGGAAATTCATGAATAGATGGTTTTTGGTCATTCTGCCTCACAAAAATCGGAATAAAAAGCGATCAAAAAATGTCACATGCCCGAAAATGTTACCAATAAAAACGTCAACTCGTCCCGCAAAAAACAAGACCTCAAATGACTCTGTGGACCAAAATATGGAAAAATTATAGGTCTCAAAATGTGGAGACGCAAAAACTTTTTTGCTATAAAAAGCGTCTGTTAGTGTGTGACAGCTGCCAATCATAAAAATCCGCTATAAAAAAACGCTATAAAAGTAAATCAAACCCCCTTCATCACCCCCTTAGTTAGGGAAAAATAATAAAATTAAAAAAATGTATTTATTTCCATTTTCCCATTAGGGCTAGGGTTAGGGCAAGGGTTAGAGCTAGGGTTAGGGCTAGGGTTAGGGCTAGGGTTAGAGCTAGGGTTAGAGCTAGGGTTAGGGCTAGGGTTAGGGTTGGGGCTAGGGTTGGGGCTAAAGTTAGGGTTAGGGTTGGGGCTAAAGATAGGGTTAGGGTTAGGGTTAGGATTACATTTACGGTTGGGATTAGGGTTGGGATTAGAGTTAGGGGTGTGTCAGGGTTAGGGGTGTGGTTAGGGTTACTGTTGGGATTAGGGTTAGGGGTGTGTTTGGATTAGGGTTTCAGTTAGAATTGGGGAGTTTCCACTGTTTAGGCACATCAGGGGCTCTCCAAACGCGACATGGCGTCCGATCTCAATTCCAGCCAATTCTGCGTTGAAAAAGTAAAACAGTGCTCCTTCCCTTCCGAGCTCTCCCGTGCACCCAAACAGGGGTTTACCCCAACATATGGGGTATCAGCGTACTCGGGACAAATTGGACAACAACTTTTGGGGTCCAAGTTCTCTTGCTACCCTTGGGAAAATAAAAATTTGGGGGGCTAAATATCATTTTTGTGGGAAAAAAAAGGATTTTTTATTTTCACGGCTCTGCGTTATAAACTGTAGTGAAACACTTGGGGGTTCAAAGTTCTCACAACACATCTAGATAAGTTCCTTGGGAGGTCTAGTTTCCAATATGGGGTCACTTATGGGGGTTTCTACTGTTTGGGTACATCAGGGGCTCTGCAAATGCCACGTGACGCCTGCAGACCAATCCATCTAAGTCTGCATTCCAAATGGCACTCCTTCCCTTCCGAGCTCTGCCATGCACCCAAACAGTGGTTTGCCCTCACATATGGGGTATCAGCATACTCAGGACAAATTGGACAACAACTTTTGGGGTCCAATTTATCCTGTTACCCTTGTGAAAATACAAAACTGGGAGCTAAAAAATCATTTTTGTGAAAAAAAAAGAATTTTTATTTTCACGGCTCTGCGTTATAAACTGTAGTGAAACACTTGAGGGTTCAAAGCTCTCAAAACACATCTAGATAAGTTCCTTAGGGGGTCTACTTTCCAAAATGGTGTCACTTGTGGGGGGTTTTAATGTTTAGGCACATCAGAGGCTCTCCAAACGCGACATGGTGTCCCATCTCAATTCCAGTCAATTTTGTATTGAAAAGTCAAACGGCGCTCCTTCCCTTCCGAGCTCTGCCATGCGCCCAAACAGTAGGTTACCCCCACATATCGGGTATCAGCGTACTCAGGACAAATTGCACAACAACTATTGGGGTCCAATTTCTTCTCTTACCCTTGGGAAAATACAAAATTGGGGGCAAAAAGATCATTTTTGTGAAAAAATATGATTTTTTATTTTTACGGCTCTGCATTATAAACTTCTGTGAAGCACTAGGTTGGTCAAAGTGCTCACCACACATCTAGATAAGTTCCTTAGGGGGCCTACTTTCCAAAATGGTGTCACTTGTGGGGAGTTTCAATGTATAGGCACATCAGGGGCTCTCCAAACGCAACATGGCGTCCCATCTCAATTCCAAAAACGGACCAAATTTCAAAGAGACACCGAGGACTACCTGAACAACAGAGTCTATCGATGGGAGGAAACAGCCCACAGAAGACAATATCCGAGATCACGCCGCCCAGAAAGATACACAGCATCCGGGGACTCCTCACCGGCTGGGGGATCCTCCCCGGGCTCTGGAAGCGACACTGGCGGAGCCTCAACCACAAGAACGGCTTTTTTAGGCCCAAGCGGACGCCATGTAGGAGGTCGAGAAGGAAAAGATCGAGAACGCCAGATGACACTTCGATCACAGGTAGGGGTCCAAACCTAGTTGTGAACATTTCTGATTACTCTCTTTCCCCTTTAGAACTAAAGGTACTGAACAAAGGTCTATCTTTCTGCCCAACCCCCAGATGGGACTCCTTCCAGCTAGAAAAAGATCTACAAAGTTTCTACCGCAGCATAAGACTAAAAGTACACTTTGAGGTCAATCCATACTTCACTGGTAACACACTAGGTATATTACCTAATCGGGACGGAGGGCCACTAATCACATTGGACCAACTGGGATTGAGAAATCCCAGCAATTTTATGCCTCCCAAGACAAACCATGCCGTAGAGACCTTCATTGATCTCTTGGATAAAGACATTAAGGAGACTATCCATGACCAACGTGTAGGTCTTCTCCCAGTCCGACACAATTTAACACCACCAGAAAAACAGGCACTATTTTCACTCAAAAACAACAGCAACATTATCATCAAACCCGCAGATAAGGGAGGGGCTGTCGTAGTGATGAACAAAAATCAATACACAGCTGAGGTCAAAAGACAGCTATCAGACACCACCACATATAAAAAAATCCAATCTGATCCTGTCTATAACATCCGTAGAAAGATTGATGCCATTCTTACTAAACATTCACAATTAAAAACTATTGATGCCAAAACCAAAACATACCTGACAAATGAACATCCAGTAACCCCAGTACTATACATTCTCCCAAAAATCCACAAAAACCTGCAGAATCCACCAGGACGCCCCATTGTAGCATCCACCGATTCAATCCTCAACCCCATATCCATCTACCTAGAAAAATTGCTCACGCCATATACTCACAAAACTAAATCCTTCATCCTGGACACTAGCGACTTTTTGAAAAAAATCCAAGACATTAACACGGTTCCAGCTAACAGCATCTTATACACCTTAGATGTTAGTAGCCTATATACCTCAATCTCACATGACAAGGGGATTGAGGCTGTCTCCCTCACACTAACTGAAGCCAAAATTGACACACGTTCCCACGATCTCTGTCTGGAATTACTCAATCTGGTACTCAGGGAAAATTATTTCCTTTTTGAGGATGACTTTTACGTCCAAACGTGCGGGACCGCAATGGGCTCAAATGTAGCCCCGGCGTACGCCAATCTATACATGGACCGCTTTGAACAAGACTTTATTTACCCTAACTCATTATTTCAACAACATGCCCTTCTATGGTACCGTTACATAGATGATATTTTCTGTATTTGGCAGGGTGACCACACCTCTTTAACCACATTCTACAATACCATCAACAGGGTCAGACCGGAACTCAAGTTTTCTATTTCACATCACATGGAAACTATTACCTTCCTGGACACCAAAATATGCAAAGATACCCAAGGTGTCCTTACCACCGATATCTACAGCAAACCTACCGATCGTAACAACCTTCTTTTGTACAATAGCTGCCACCCTAAATCCACAAGAAACAGCCTTCCCCGATCTCAATTTAAAAGAGTCTCCAGAATCGTATCTAGCCCCACTGTCAGACAAACCAGACTGAGCGAAATGTCCAAAAAATTCGAAGACAGACAATATCCATGTACACTTCTGAACACGGAAATGACTAAGATACTGTCAGACACAGATTCTGCAGCTATTCCACCACAGAAACCATCGAGATTACCTTTTGTCCACGGCCATCACCCCTCCATGCAAAGAATTCACAACTTGATCCATAGACAATGGCCCTTGCTTACCAAAGCTTATCCCAAAGTGGAGATCTTCAGAAATCCCCCCCTAATGTGCCTACGCAGACCACCAAACATTAGAGACAAATTGGTTAGGGCCGACATTGGATCTCGTAAACAAACACTAACTCGCACATTGAGTGGACAAAAAAGAAGGGGCACATTTCCATGCTTAAGTTGTATGTGCTGCTCTAATATCATCAAAGGGAGTGAGGTAATTCATCCACGCACAGGAAAAACCTACCCCATTAGGGACTATCATACCTGCGAATCCAACTATGTAGTGTATATCATCAAGTGTCCGTGTGGCTTACTGTATGTAGGCGAAACCATCCAGGCCATTAGAGATCGTATCTCAAGCCACAAATCCACCATCAGATGTGGCAAGACCTGGCTACCTCTACCTGCACACTTCCAGGAAGCCAGGCACAATATATCCCAATTACGGTTCCAAGTTCTTGAAAAAGTTCCCAGACCAAGGCGGGGTGGGAACCACACCCAACTATTAAAACAGCGTGAAACTTACTGGATCTACACGTTGGACACACTCAGCCCAAGGGGTCTCAATCGAGAAATAGATTGGCTAACATAATGTATTTCTTTCCCTAGACCCATTGAATAGTCGCACGCATCCACTCGGCAATTCCCCCCGGTGGAGTTGGTAAGATCCCCTACCACAATATAGAGTCTATCTAAGTTTCCGTTTTCTTCTTCTCTCTTTGTCCCTTTGTGTTTTTTTTCCCTTTTCCCTTTTTCCTCATATGGTTTGGACTCCTACTTAGTTGCAATTATTGTCAATAATATATATGATTTCAACAAATGTGTTTGTAAATTATTCATGGATACCAATACAGCATAATTGTATAACAATATAATTCTCAAACTTATCCTGTAATTTACATGACCAGTATTCACTTAAAATATATATAGATGTATTCACTTTACACACGATTACAATAGATCCAAGATATTGCCCTCCCTTTCTATCTCTGTCCCTGCTTCCCTCCGCCCCTTCTTCCCTTCCAGTTTCAACTCAGCCCACAATAGAGCACAACTGCGCAGGCGCTGGTTTCCCCACTCGATCCCCATGACAACACACAAATTTTGCCGGCCACACACTAATGCAGCCTGTACAGCGCAAGCGCCGGCGTCTCCTCTACTTCCGGTCACATGACCTCGCAGCACCACATGATTAGAAGCGCGCACAGTCACCCAGCGCCAGTCTCAGCTTAGACACGGAAGTGTCAGCCTCACACCGCTGCGCCACCTATGGATGTAGGTCACAACTCCAAAGATAAGTATACCCACATTATTTTCATACTATTATGCCTTACGATCGTTACCATAACATTATCAACTTTCACAGGCACTACCGGACAAACGCTGGGCCTTATAGTACTACGCCCACTGGGGTCTGGACGCCATATCATTGGACACATAAGTCTCCATATATACCACCAGGGTAGGCTCCTACCATACACTATGGGACACAGCATATGATTTGTTCCCATTTGTCTCAGGGTGATCTTTACCAACATACCTTTCCACAGGCCCCTGGCACAGGTTTGCCATCCTCATCCCTACCAACCATTGGCAAAGAATATCCTACGATATATGACAATCAACCAAATTGTCAGGGTAGGTTTCAATTACCCCCTCACATTGTCTCATACATCATGGTGACCCCTCTGGGACATCCACGTATACATGCCCCTCTCTTTTTATTTTTTTCTGACAGGATGATACATTTCCTTGCTCTATATCACCATTTTCCAATCAAGATAGACTCTTCATATTTTAGGTAGGCCACCTTTTTGCCTTGTTCATACGTGTTGGCACAGACACCACGATATGCATTTCCTGAAAACTTATCTCTCTTAATACGTATGTCTTATTGTTTCTTTATCTACGTATGGTATTCCATGACATCTCGCTACAGGGTCACACAGAGACATTTCTCTGTACATGAATGTCACAATTGTATATATTGTATATTAAAATGCACATTTCTTGATATATGTATATACACCAATCATTATACATAGCTAATTGTAAATATTTGTATCTTTTCCAGCGACGTTGTGACCAAGGCTATATACTAGCCGAAACGTCAACGCTTACCAGTCGCTTTTTCTAAAAAACCACTGTAAATAAAATTTCCACCTTAAGCATACCTTCAACTTGTACGTGTGCAGTGATCTTCATATCTACCATCTCAATTCCAGTCAATTTTGCATTGAAAAGTCAAATGGCGCTCCTTCCCTTCCGAGCTCTGCCATGGGCCCAAACAGAGGTTTACCCCCACATATGGGGTATCGGCATACTCAGGACAAATTGCACAACTTTTGTGGTCCAATTTCTTCTCTTACCCTTGGAAAAATAAAAAATTGGGGGCGAAAAGATAATTTTTGTGAAAAAATGATTTTTTATTTTTACGGCTCTGCATTATAAACTTCTGTGAAGCACTTGGTGGGTCAAAGTGCTCACCACACATCTAGATAAGTTTCTTAGGGGGTCTACTTTCCAAAATGGTGTCACTTGTGGGGGGTTTCATTGTTTAGGCACATCAGGGGTTCTCCAAACGCAACATGGCGTCCCATCTCAATTCCAGTCAATTTTGCATTGAAAACTCAAATGGCGCTCCTTCCCTTCCGAGCTCTACCATGTGCCCAAACAGTGGTTTACCCCCACATATGGGGTATCGGCTTACTCAGGACAAATTGCACAACAACTTTTGGGGTCCAATTTCTTCTCTTACCCTTGGGAAAATAAAAAATTGGGGGTGAAAATATCATTTTTGTGAAAAAATATGATTTTTTATTTTTACGGCTCTGCATTATAACCTTCTGTGAAGCACTTGTTGGGTCAAAGTGCTCACCACACATCTAGATAAGTTCCTTAAGGAGTCTACTTTCCAAAATGGTGTCACTTGTGGGGGGTTTCAACGTTTAGGCACATCAGGGGCTCTCCAACCGCAACATGGCGTCCCATCTCAATTCCAGTCAATTATGCATTGAAAACTCAAATGGCGCTCCTTCCCTTCCGAGCTCTGCCATGCGCCCAAACAGTGGTTTACCCCCACATATGGGGTATCAGCGTACTCAGGACAAATTGTACAACAACTTTTGGGGTCCATTTTTTGCTAAAATAAAACAAATTGGAGCTGAATAAATTTTTTGTGTAAAAAAGTTAAATGTTCATTTTTACTTAAACATTCCAAAAATTCCTGTGAAACACCTGAAGGGTAAATAAACTTCTTGAATGTGGTTTTGAGCACCTTGAGGGGTGCAGTTTTTAGAATAGTGTCACACTTGGGTATTTTCTATCATATAGACCCCTCAAAATGACTTCAAATGAGATGTGGTCCCTAAAAAAAAAATGGTGTTGTAAAAATGAGAAATTGCTGGTCAACTTTTAACCCTTATAACTCCCTAACAAAAAAAAATTTTGGTTCCAAAATTGTGCTGATGTAAAGTAGACATGTGGGAAATGTTACTTATTAAGTATTTTGTGTGACATATCTCTGTGATTTAAGGGCATAAAAATTAAAATTTGGAAAATTGCGAAATTTTCAAAATTTTTGCCAAATTTCCTTTTTTTCACAAATAAACGCAAGTTATATCGAAGAAATTTTACCACTACCATGAAGTACAATATGTCACAAGAAAACCATGTCAGAATTGCCAAGATCTGATGAAGCGTTCCAGAGTTATAACCTCATAAAGGGACAGTGGTCAGAATTGTAAAAATTGGCCCGGTCATTAACGTGCAAACCACCCTCGGGGCTTAAGGGTTTAAATGTCAAAAAAATAGAAGATTCAAACCGCACCCTTTAAGACATTCAGTCTCCAAGGACTTCAGAGCACACGTCCAAAAACCGGGGAGTCCATCCCAGACAGCATAACATATCCAAACGAATCAAGAAGGACAGCGCCACAGTGGATAGTGAAATAGCACAGCTCACATTTTATTCTGCCTCCTGCAGCGACGTTTTGATCAATGGACCGTTATCAAGCACAGTCTACAGCGTTCTAACCACCATTATATACAAATAACCCCACCCCACAATTACAATAGCACCAATGGGGTGTTAGCACACATAGAAAAAAACATACTACGTCTATAACATATATATATAATAATAAAAACAATTCCCCATGAGCTACCCCCATATTAACCCCTAGATTACGCTCTTATGCACTCATCTATACCCATAATAACACAATAGAATTACCATTGCATAAATGTAAACACATAACGTCCCACCAATCATCATATCGCATCTCCATCACCATAGCGATAACCACCCCCATAGGCGTGTCCTTTAAACTCCAGATCCAATCAGGATAATGGTGTCATCCTGTCCTCCAGCCTGTATATCTGTGCATGTCCGCTATCACGATCCGGTCAGTGCATCCCCCACTTCATCGGGCGGCCTCCTTACAGCTGTGTGTCACATGATCGTAGAGCTCGATCTCAATCCCGGAGCACTACGGCGCGACCAGCCTGCGCATGTCCAAGTTCCTTCTTAATGCGCCGCATCTAAGTCCTTCATAGGTAATAATGCGCATGTCACCAATACATCAGTCTAAAAGGCACCGATACTGCGCATGTCAGTTCTCCTCATAGGAACAGCGCAGCTCAAGCCTAAAGCTCCAGCCCCATATAAGAAGGATACCTAAATCAAATCATTAATACATCATATTCAATACAGCATGTGCAAACAGACTCATATATATAAACCAGTGCCTTTAAAGACATATTTATCCGGACATGGCACATTTATCCGGACATAGTTTGAGAGATGAATTGGTGAAGTCGGATATAGGTAGCTCAAAGAGGGATTTACAGACTACTTTTGGCCGTCCTAGTCTTGGTAACTTCCCGTGCTTGGGTTGAGCATGCTGTAGCAATATGGTCAAGGGGACGTCCTTCTGTCATCCGCGCACTGGCAAGAAATATGCTAATATGACTAATAACCTAGTCATGTTAGATGTCTATGAACTCGTAATGACCTGGAGAATCATAATAGCAGGTCAGTTTTAGCATTTAGTGAACCTAGCAAAAAAGCCAAACAAAAAACAAGTGTGGGACTGCACTTTTTTTGCAATTTCACCGCACTTGGAATTTTTTTCCCGTTTTCTAGTACACGACATGGTAAAACCAATGAAGTCGTTCAAAAGTACAACTCGTCCCGCAAAAAATAAGCCCTCACATGGCCAAATTGATGGAAAAATAAAAAAGTTATGGCTCTGGGAAGGAGGGGAGCGAAAAACGAAGACGGAAAAATGGAAAATCCCTAGGTCATGAAGGGGTTAAGGACCTTCCACCTACCTCTAACTTTGTCATTTGTGCCAATGTGCACCATGACCGCTGGGTCCTCACCAGCACCTCCCAGTAATCTGTCCACCCGATCAGCGATGTGTCGCACTCGAGCGCCAGGTAGGCAGCACAGTGTTCGACGATCCCTGTCTTTGTGACAGATTGCCCTATCTGTTCCCCTAATAATTGAGTCCCCCACTACCAGCACCTGTCTGGCCTGCCCTGCTCTCCTATTTCCCTCCTTACTGGAGCAGTCACTCCTCTGGCTTTCAGAGGACATGCCTGGCTGCAGCAGTGCTACCCCTGTACTGCATTATAATCACAATTATAAATTATTAATGGGATCTTCACAATAATCTGTGAACCCCATGAATTATGGGGTATATACTAGTCATGGCATTAGATACTTGACCCTATGCGAGCTGTTTTGATGAGATACCCACCAATCCCAATATTTCACAAGAAACAGGCATATGATAGACTTTCATTCAGTCCCATAGAGGCCAATGAGTCCAATCTATGAATCCATCCACATTCTTTCTGGAGCAGTAGTTTATCAAAACTACTTGGAGGACTTGGAGTGACCACCTCTACAACACTGAAAGAGACCTTCTCTGTATTGCTTTGATGTATTTCATTCATATGTCTAGCCATAGGGGAGTCTCGTTTGTGCCTAATTTCCCCAATGTGCTCACCCACTCTCCTCCTAAATTCTCTTGTGGTTTTACCCACATAGTCTCTAGGACAGTTGCAAGTTGACTTATAGATCATGCAATTGGAAAAATCTATATGATAGTATTTTTTCCCATTGGATGAACTACAAACAAATTAACAGGGTTTCATCCATTTGCAGTTAACACGACTGCCACACTTAAAAAACCCACAGGTTTTGCGGTCCAACCAAGTGCCCTCTGGACTGGCTTTCCTAAAGAAACTGTGTACCAGATTATCTTTAATTTAACGCCCCTTGAGGTCGTGGTCCTACAATTTCAGCCAAATCAGGATCGGCCGTGAGGTTATCCCAGTGCTTATTTAGGATCCACTCTCCAACACTCTCTTATTTTGGCAATCAAGGTGCCAATAATCCGGGTAAGGTCCATATCTGTTGTGGGGCGCTTGGTTTGGGTTTGCAATAAGGCACTTCCGTCACATGATAGAGCATGATTGAATGCTGACTCAATGACATATCTGGGATTACCTTTTTCCATGAATCTCCTCATATCTGTGGACTGATGTAGGAAGTCAGCCATATTAGAGCAGTTCCTTCTTAACCTCAAAAACTTTCCCTTGGGGATACCACTCTTCAAGGCCTGTGGATGGTGGCTATCCCATCTGAGTAAACTATTGGTACTTGTGGGTTTTCAATAGATTCGTGTATTTAATGATCCATCTATTTTCCTATGGATCTGCACATCCAAGGAAAGGCAGGGTAATTTTGTCTAATTTAAAGGAAAATTTCAAACTGATAGTGTTCTCATTCAGACCCTCGACAAAATTAGAGAAACCGGCCTCCGTGCCCTGCCAGAAAACAAAGATGTCATCGCAAACCTGTACCAGACCCCTATTTGTGGATGCCACCACCTTGGTTCATCTGTGAAGACAACGGTTTCCTCCCACCAGCCCAGGAACAGGTTGGCATAAGATGGGGCACAGGAACTGCCCATCGCGATGCCCTTGAGCTGGTGGAAGTACTTCCTGTCAAAGATAAAGAAATTATGGGTGAGCGTAAATTGGAGAAGGTCCAGTACAAATTGATTATGGGCCTTGCATTGGATCACTCTTGATTTAAAAAAAATGTTTAACCCCAATAAGACCAAAGTTATGTGGTATGTTACCATACAGTGCCTCAACATCAATTGAGGCCTTGAAGGAACCCTCATCAACATGAATCCCCTCCAGTTTGAGAAGGAGATCAGAGGTGTCTCTGATGTAGGAGGGAAGAGTGAGCACAAAGGGGCGAAGAATCTCATCGATGTACACTCTACAATTTTGAATGAGTGACTCTGAACCTGAGACTATGGGATGTCCCTTGATGTGACTTAGTCCCTTGTGGACCTTAGGCAGTGTATAGAAAGTGGCCACTAATGGTTTGGATGGTAGCAAAAATTCATTTTTAGAGATTAGACCCTGAGCCTTTGCCAACTCCAAAATACTGCTTAATTCATTTCTGTATATTAAAGTGAGGTCGGACCTCAAAACCTCATATGTGTTAGTCTCTAAGAATGGTGCAACACATGCTCAAATAATCAGTTTCTTCCATTACTACTAGATTCCCCCTTTGTCAGAAGGTTTTATAATCAAGCGATTAATTTTTCATTAACATAGATAGAGCCTGTTGCTCCCCCTGTGATAGATTCGACTCCCCACTTCCAGATGGAATTTTTCAGAGGTCCCTTTCAACCAGTTTAAGAAAGATGTCAATGCTTGTAATGTCCCCTTGAGGTGGCATCCTCGTACTCTTATTTCTAAGACCGATGAAGGGGCCCACACCAATCTGTGTCATTTTCTTCCAATAGTTAGTCTGTTAAGCAGACATTGAGCATAGGGTGGTAAGCAAAGAGTGAACATAATGAGCACTATACTTGCACGGTGATTGTTGTTAGTCCATTAATTTTATTAGTACATTAAATAAAAGTTACATTTTATTTTTACAAAAAATATACCAGGGTTTCTTTTTGCTCTTATTATTTACTAATCCATCAATTTATCGACTTTATAAGGTTTCTCACAAATGATGATAAAATATAAGAGTATAAAATCTGGCATAGATGAAATCAGGGAAGTAAAAATGGAGCACAAGAAAAAAAAATAATAATCTGACGCCAGAAAGACGATCTATCTAAGCAAACAACCTCCATTAGTGTGCAAAACTGCATCTATGCACAATGGCTATCATTTTAAAGTACAGTGAAGAGGTAGAAAAATGTGAAAAAAAATACACTTCTGGAAAGAAGGATTCTCAAATAACTGGAGATTTCCTACTGTGTTTGCCTCTGAGGAATATAAAACTACACGAGAAAGCAGATGTAATACGATGCTCACACTGGGCTCTGTAATCTAATTGTTCCCGGAGCACATTATCTTGACATTTAGAAATATTGTTTTTGAACACTATTATCACACATTCAAAGTTCCTGCCTATTTGAGATGTATAAAATCTGCAGGGCTTCAAAGGAAACAATGACTCATAATTACTTTTTTTTCCTCTTTGCTTGCTAAACTTCTAGGTCTTGTTTTATTTTTCTCTTGGTTAATGGTAAAATTAATTCTTTCCTAAGCATCTGCAAAGATTTATCTCCAAGGCATCATGTTGAGTATCTATAGATGATATACAAATGAATACTGATGGGAAGCTGTCTTTACATCTACTTGAATTTAAGTGAATTGTTTTGTGCCAGAATATTGATTGACAACATTGATGTACATGGCTCTATAGTCTGGTTTTCTATTGTTTTTTAGCATTTTTTTGTCTCCCTGGAGTTAAGTGGATGACTTTGAGTGAGTGGACATGAACCGCTGCCGGTTTGTGTTTTGTAAAATAGCGTTGTACATTTTGTTCCAGTTTACTAGGGTGTAGCATAGCGTGCTGTATTCGTGTCTCGTTCATCGTTCTGCTATGTAGTCATTTAGTCTTGTTTGCAAGAAGCAAAAATGGTTTTGAAAGAGAAAATAAAAACCAGATCAAAGACAAAGTGGATACAGTCAGCTGCGCGTAGTATGACTCATGTAAACCGATCCAGTCCTGCTCTACTGAAACATTGCTTAGTTTGTGTTAGGAACAAAAAAAAACAAAAAAAAGTTAAAAAATACAACTTCCAGATATAATAACTCATTACACTGTTTGTTTGTTTGTTTTGTATGCCTATGTAAAATATCATGTTTGGAAATTAATTGTGGACACCATTTTATAGGGTTTTTTCTATAGAAACAAATTTACATAGAAAGGTAAGCAATAGTGATGTACAAACGTGCTCAGATAAGGTGTGCTAACCAAGTGAAAACTGTGTTTGCGTCCCCGCACCTGCATGTCTCGCGGCTGTTTGACAGGGATTGCCTAACAAACATCCAATTACTGCATGTGTTGCGGCTGTTGAACAGCCATGAGACATGCAGCCGCGGGGACTCAAACATATTTTTCAAGCACACCGAAGACCCTCTGTTAGCACACGAGCATGATCAGATAACTTCTCAGCATGTTTGCTCATCATTATTAAGTAACTTTAAAAATACATTGCATTCTGAACTGCTCTTGCGTTACAACTTGGACAATATTTAAAAGATTATTTCCATTCCTGCCTTTCATGGCTGAGATGAGAATAACGGAGTCTAGGCCCGGCCACCGGATTCTGGTTTCACAAAACAGCTGAGAGCATATACGATAGGCTGTTTGTGTAACATAGAAATGACAGTTACAGAAACAGCTGTGCGCTACACTGTTGGTGTAATTCCCGAGTTGCGGAAACGGCGCAGCTTGCTGTTCTATGCTGTCTCCATTACTCACATTCATTCCTATGAGACTTACAAACCAGCTGTTTTTACAACACAATTTTTTCAACCATTTTAACTCTCCAAGTATCCCTTACTGGTTCAATGACTTACCGTAGATTTATTTGGTGATTTACATTCATGAAAGTGAAGTAATTAAATTAGTGTAAAGGAGAGCTGTTCGTGGAAGCCATTAAGCAATTAATAGGGATTCCATGGGAAGATTTTGTACAAGCCACTCTCCGGAGCAGGTCCCAGAGGTACAGGCATCTGGACTTGTGACAGGTGCACTGCTCCCCTCCTCTGGCCAGTTCTGCCTCTTATCTGATTACATCAAGCCTTAATATTGTTTAAAGTCAGCTTATGTGATGGGACGTCATCTGAATATTCAGGTAGTGGGCGTTTCCGGCTTCTACTTCACGCTTTTATTTATCAATTTCCAACTATGCTACATCTGGTCTCAATTTAAATAATTCGACCGTTGAGCTTGGCTGAATCCGGACTTTTGCTGTTCCAGGTCTGCTACATCTAGTCTCCTTTGCAACTATTCTGTCCCAGCTCTGCTACATCTTGTCTTCACTACAACTCCGCAGTTACAATTCTGCAACATCTGGTCTGCATCACAACAAATGTGCTGTTCCAGGTCTGCCACACCTCATATCCACTACAAGTTTGCTGTTCCAGCTCTTCTACAGCTAGTTTCCACTATAATAATTGTGCTGTTCCAGTTCTACTACATCTGGTCTACACTACAACAATTTCATTGTTAACGCTCTGTTAAATCTGATCTCAACTATAGCTTCGCTGTTCCAGCTTTGCTATATATGATCTTCACTACAAAAACTTTGCTGTTCCAGCTTTGCTACTTCTGATTTCCAATAAAACAATTTCACTATTCCATGCTGCTCAAGATTACCTCATCCGGATCAGAGGTTTCGAGGAGCCATTTTTCCAGGTGAGAAGTAACAAGAATATAAAAATGGCAGCCAACTGAATTGAGCATTCGGTTGACAGTATTCGGAAGTTTAAGGCCAGTTAAAGTCACTAGAAAATTTATGCCTACAGGCTCCTCAGATATAAATCCAGTAGTAGCTGCCAACAAGAGTTAAACAGGACAGATCATAAAAATTGAGATATCATGCGGTCATATCGAGGAGTATGTTCTGCTTCAGTGCATGATACAAACATCCCAAACTGGTGACTAATAATTATTAGACCATGAAGAATTGTGCTAACTATTGACGAGGCAGGAGGCTTTCGTCTATCATTCGTTGGCACTATGCATAAGACTTGCAAGCTTTAATTTAATCCAACAGTATCTTTCAGCAGGCCAATGCTTCACAGAACAGAAGGCGGAAGAATGAGTTGAAGAGAAAAACAGTAACTTGATAAGACAGTAAACATAGGAAGCAAAAATTCAAAGAGGGAAAGAAAATCAATTGATGTGGTAGATTAATGACAAGAGGACACAAGACCAACAATGAAGTATTCTGTCTACAACAATGTCAATAGCAGAGACTCGATACAATTATACAAACAAGGTTCTACATCAAGACCTGGATCGGGGACAGCCTCCAGATGACTGGTACTACAAAGAGAGGAGCAGGAGGAGCAACGAAACACAACTCACTGTAAAATGTAATATTGATATTGAAGTCTAGTTGGTTGTCTGTACTCTGAGTGACAGGCAGCCGCCTCAAGATTTGTGGCAGGTAAAATACGGGCAATTTACATTTTAGCAGTTAGAAAACTCAGCATTTTATATTATTAGCATTTCTGAAAATCTTGCAGTGGGATTACGGTATCAGAGCATAAAGGTTGCACTTTGTATAAATAGAAGTCATAAAAAGAATTTTGAAAACCTATAATCAGGATCTCATGATCATTTTTCTGCATGCGGATTGGACATTAGTAATATCTAAAAGGCTTACCTAAGACATTGATTTACTGTAAGAAATGGCCAGTTGCATCAATAAAGTTTTTATTTTTAAGATATTCTTTTTCATTGTTGTGTTTTTTGTTTAACCAGTTCAAGACCGGGCCATTTACCCCGTTCCTGATCAAGCACATTTTCAGTTTTTTCATACATTCACCTTAAAGAGCTGTAAAAAAAAGTTTGTTATTTGGATATTCAAGTAGTTTTTGCAATTTTTTTCTGTGATGCGAGGGGCTTCATTTTTATGTCACTGTCATATTCTCTCTTTTCTTTTTGTTTTTTTGCTGATGTTGAGCAATATCAGTGGAAAAATAAAGGAAATAAGTGTCTGCTTTTTCCATTGTCCTTTTATTATCGCCACAAAGAATTACTAATATACATTTAAAATGACTTACTCATTCTGTAAGAAGTATTTTTATATATTGGATGATATTTTTTTAATATGGGGTGGGCCTAATAACAGCAATTTGTATTGACAGCACCATTTTTTTTTTTATGCAATTATTTTTTTACCTGTTTTTTTTTATTATTCAATTATTTTTCATTTGTTTTATACATTGCATCTACAATAAGGTCATAAAAGATCTATAGGGGGCAGGCGTTTAAATTGAAATATTTTTTATTTAATCTTTTTCTCTTGTATATATTAGCCCAAGTTACATAGGAAAGGTAACTTCCATGCGGCAGAGCAGAGCTTTTAGGGTATGTGCAGATGTTCAGTAATTGGCAGCGCTTTGGACGCAGCACATGTCTGCTGAGTCCAAAGTGCGGCCGGATATTGAACGGAGGTGAATCCACATGTGATCACTGAACCTTGCAGATTCACTGTGTCCAATTCATTCTATGGGTGAAATTTATCTAGCGTTTCCGCAAGATAAATAGACATGCTGTGGTCTGGAAAGACGCGCCGTATGTCCGTCCCCGTGGGTGATCCACAGGCGTCTCTGCACGCATAGTGGACATGGGATTTCTTGTAATCTGATCCACTATGCTGTAACATCTGGACGCTGTGGTTTGGACGCTGCACAAGTGCACAGCGTCCAACCCGCAGCATTTACTGAACGTGTGCACATACCCTTAGGGTCTTCTATGACCCAGTAGCTTCTGTTCTCCCCCTATACATAACTGTTACATTACATCTGTGTATGGAGGAGGAAACGCCGTCAGTGCTTCATTCCCGTATACACAGCACATCTTTACCACTGTGTATACAGCAACAGAGAAGGCACAGATGGTAATAAACCATCTCTGCCTTCTGTATGGAGATCATCCTTTCCAAAGCTAAACGATCCTATGAAGCTGTGCTCATATGCAGTGACATTTTAGAAAGACACAGGAGGAGATGACATGGATGTTTAAAGGTGTATTCCCATCTTCAAGATTCTATCCCAATATGTAGTAGGTGTAATAATAATATTAGTAAATTTCTCTAATTAGAAATGTAATGTAGTTTTTCTGATTCGCCATGTCTCTTTCCTAATGTACAGGCATTGCAGGATCTTAGGCATCCATGGTTACCACCATTAACAACTAGCTAACTGTCACTATGTCAGTGGTCGAAACCATGGATACCTAAGGTCCTGCAATGCCTGCACATGAGGAAAGAGACATAACGAATCAGAAATACTATACTACATTTCTAATTGGAGGTATTTTCTAATATTATTATTATCACACCTACAACATACTGGGATAGGATCTTGGAGATGGGAATACCCCTTTAAAGTCAAGGAGTGATCCTGAAACAGTTAATTATCCATTAGCCGTCACAATAGTTTGGCAGTTGCTATTTTGTTGATATCCCTCTTAAGCATTCATTTCGCAGGATTACAATAAAATGTGACATCTCCATCATAAAGATGGAGATTGTTCACTTATGATTCACCATATTTGTGAATTATCCATTCTGTACTTCTCACATAGAGATGTAAATGCCACTGTTCCCTATAAAGCTATGTGCTAGCAATATTTTCAGAGCAGACTGCTTCAAGAAACTTTACATTATTTAGAGAGATATTTTTATTAGTTTTTCATTTTGTGGAGCTTTTTTTATTTTGCTTCCTAAAGAGTGTTTTTCAGCCTTCTGATTGGACATTGCCTAATTTGGAGAAGTTTCCTTCAGGATCTGCTTCATGTGAGTGACATGCACTTACTTTTTCCCATCAGGCATTTTTCAAAACCTCTTCTGTAAAAAATGTTTAAAATAAAATCATCAAATGAATGGCCAATTGGATAACCATTGAATAGGGGGAGTTTTCCAGGAGCTTTTGAAGCAGTTTTGAAGGAGGATTTTGGAATAGGATCTGCTCCAAAATGCCTCAATCTGTATTGGGTCGTTCACTTTTCAGGACATTTCTTTTTTACTTAAATGTACCACTATGGTGGTCTGACAGGTAGTTTTTAACTCTTTTACATGTCTTTTTCTGAGCTCCTTTCAGCGTATTTATGATGCAGACCACATCAAAGTTGAATATGTAAAGTATCAAAGAGCCTGTTAATTCCGAACAGTGCAAAATTTTTGATAAAACTCAAATACAAAAATTATTTTTTTTAACCCCAAGTACATACAATTACGGTAAGTAAAAAGAAAAATATGTCCCCAAAGGTGAACAACCTCTTTTAGGTATATCCAAGTGATATGTTGTCACTTACTGAGAAGGGGATGTCAGAACACTGATAAATAGAAATGAACAGGTGCACATGCTGCAGGATTAAAACAGAAGTATATATGTGAAGCAGCCTCATTAATGACAAAAAAATAAAGAAAAAAATGTTTCTCCTGAAAAGAATGTTCATGATTAGGATCCATCTGCCCAATTATATTAATATGAATACTACCGGAAAAAAAAAAAAGACCTTGAGAGCGTATTTATAGATATGGTAAGCTCGTAGGCGGCCTTCGTCTGCAGAGAACAAAGCCCTTTCATGTAATGTAGATTATCTTTTCCTTGTCAGACTTTAAAGTAATTTGATTTAAGTATGAAAGTAATGTAGCAATAATGCCGAGCATTTCTACGTGTATACATGTCTTGGGATCTAAAACATGCATTACAACATAATCACAGTATACACAATGATTTCATTGGAAAATTGCATTGTCGGTAATGACAAATGTCCCTTTGGCTTACAGAGGAATAGGACATGATAGTTGTTCTTTCAAGGCCGTGTTTTCATGTAACACAAATACTGTGTTTTTTCAGCTCTGTTTTTAACATGTAGCATTTTTAATGCAGATTATTCTGCATCAAAAATCCAAACTGCGGCCATAAAATCACAGTGGAAATTTCATGCGCTTGATACTTTTTTTTCTATATTTTCTATATTAACACTGAAAAACTAACATGCTGCTTTTCTAAAAAAAAGAAAACAAAAAAAAAAAAAAAAAAAAAAACTAATCAATGCACTCTAGGTCAAAAGACGCAAGGGAAAAAAAACAACAACATCCCATGAATGAGGTTTTATAAGTCACATTCATTTTGTTGTTACTGTAAAATGTTGTGTTTTTAATGCCCTAAAAACAGGTGGAAAAAAAATGCAGTGAACAAACCCTTAGGCCTCGTTCACATATTCAGTTTATACTGACCACATATTGGTCAGTGTTTTCATCTCATTATTTGTAAGCCAGAACCAGGAGTGGGTGATAAATACAGAAGTGGTGACTTGTTTCTATTATATTTCTCGTCTAATTGCTCCACTCCTGATTTTGGCTGAAAATACTTATGTAAAATTCTGACCAAATACTGAACGTCTGAACGTGGCCTTAAATTGATTTCATGAAAACTTAAGCCTAAAGTGCATTTAAAGATGTTGTGAAACTGTTTGATTGTTTTTGTTTTTTGAGTGCATTTTTCAATATAGATTTCTGCAGGGAGTTTGAAATTAGTAAAGCCGCAATGATGTTTTTAAGTGAAGAATTGCGGTGTTTCTGTGGTAAAATAATAATAAAAAAATCAAAATGCTGTGTCAAGTCCACATCAAAAAATGCAGCAAGAAGGGAAAAAGCATAAAAAAGCCACAAAACCACAATAAATTGAGCAGATGACTACTATGCACCATGGAATATTTCTGTCATGTGATGCACTATTCAAGTCACCAGACAGCTGTAGCCAATCACAGGTGGCAGTGGTACTGTGACAGAGGAGTGGTTATGTACAGCAATCGATGTAATCACATCTGGCATTGGTGCAGCCTGTGTTGGATCCATGGGGTGACAGCAGGAGAGTATAACATTTTTTTTATTATTTTCACAATTTACTGAACTCAAAAGGCTAAAAGGTGCTTTCCAGTACTTCACCCCCCACCCCACACTCCCAACAAAGCTAATTATTGGCCACAGAGTTCACATGTCCATACAAATGTAGTCAAATGCATAAAATAAAAATAAGAAAAATGCTAATTTTGAGTGGTATCATGGTTATGCTCATCCGTTTATTCAGAAAGGAATATGTTTTAAAGCAGGTCACTGGCTAACTATAAAAGAGGTCCTGATGAAGAGGTCTGGAGTGACCTTGAAATGCGTAGACTTATAAACCTGTTAAATAAAAGTTTTACTTTTAAGGATATTCCATCTCAGCAGCGCATTAGTGACACCTTCCTCGTTTTTCCTTTCACCAAGTGTCGTCCTCCCGACCGGTATCTGTGCAGCAGCTGATTCATGTGTTGCCATCTCTCCTTTAGGCTGCTTTCACACTAGCGTCGGTACGGGGCCGTCGCACTGCATCGGACCGACGTACCGACGCATACTGTGCAAAAAATGCCCGATGTGGGCAGCGGAAGCAGTCTTAGGACGCTTCCACTGCCCCATTGCAAAGTCCGGGGAGGAGGGGGCGGAGGTTCGGCTGCGCATGCGCGGTCGAAAATGGCGGTCTCGACTGTTATGGACTGATAATTTAGGAGCGACATGCGACTAGCTCTGAGCAGGTGGTAACTATACAGACCGCAGTTCCTGATCTTAACGTAACACTAGCAGTAGCCGTGGGATGTTTCTGTCACTCCCTGGACACCTCGTCACAGCCGGAGAACTAGCTACCCCTAAAGGTAGAAACAGGAAAGCTATCTTGCCTCAGAGAAAATCCCCAAAGGATAGGACAGCCCCCCACAAATATTGACTGTGAGAGAAGGAAATGACATACGTAGTATGAAACAAGATTTAGCAAAGAAGGCCACTTCTAGCTAGATAGATAGTAAGGAAAGAACACTGTGCGGTCAGTAATAAAAACTAGAAAAAGTCCACCGCAGAGATATGCAAAAATCTCCACACCTGACTAAAGGTGTGGAGGGCAAAATCTGCTGCCCAGAGCTTCCAGCTTAGCTGAATAGATACATACTGATAAGCTGGACAAATGAGCAAAACATAGAATGTGCTGAACAATAAGTCTACAACAAGTGGACTGCAAAAGGACAAGCAAGGACTTATCTTTGCTGAACTGGACAGAGTGTCAGGGAAATCCAAAGAGCAGTGGCTCCAAGCAGGAACAATTGACAACTGGCATTGATTGAGGAATAAGGCCAGACTAAAATAGCCGAGCCAGAAAGACGATCAGTGGAAGCAGCTGCTGATGCTAAATCCAAGAAGCAGCTATACCACTCAAAACCACAGGAGGGAGCCCAAGAGCAGAATTCACAAAAGTGCTACTTACAACCACCGGAGGGAGCCCAAGAGCGGAATTCACAACACTCGACGCACAAAAAAAGTTACATGTAACTTTTTTTGTGGCGGCGGTGCGCCAAAACACGGCGCAACCGTCGCATGATGGTTGCGACGTGTGGCACTGCAGCGCAATAAAAGTCTATGGAGAAAAAATGCATCCTGCAGACAACTTCGCAGGATGCGTTTTTTATCCACAACGACGCATTGCGATGTGCAGTGCACGACGCTAGTGTGAAAGTAGCCTTACCTGACACTCGTGTGTTTTGAGATAAGACCCAATTGCGCTTTGTTTCTTCCTAGCTTTTTTCCACTGGCTATGGCTAACTATAGTAGAATGTCCATGGCAACAACTGTCATTTTCCTAGATCTGGTGATTTAATAACTGCAGTGTTATGAGTAGCGCTGGTTGTAAATGTAGACTAGTTGCCTTTTTTACCAGATAGGTTCCATCTTAAGTAAACCTGTCAGTAGGATCAACCCTCCTAAGCCATCTACAGTGCCTACAAGTAGTATTCAACCCCCTGCAGATTTAGCAGGTTTACACATTTGGAATTAACTTGGCATTGTGACATTTGGACTGTAGATCAGCCTGGAAGTGTGAAATGCACTGCAGCAAAAAAGAATGTTATTTCTCTGTTTATTTTTTTTTTAAATTGGGAAAAGTCTTTTCAGAGGGTCATTTATTATTCAACCCCTCAACCCACCAGAATTCTGTTTGGTTCCTCTAAAGTATTAAGAGGTAGTTCAGGCACAAAGAACAATGAGCTTCACATGTTTGGATTAATTATCTCTTTTTCCAGCCTTTTCTGACTATTTAAGACCCTCCACAAACTTGTGAACAGCACTCAAACATGGTCAACATGGGAAAGACAAAGGAGCATTCCAAGGCCATCAGAGACAAGATCGTGGAGGGTCACAAGGCTGGCAAGGGGTACAAAACCCTTTCCAAGGAGTTGGGCCTACCTGTCTCCACTGTTGGGAGCATCATCCGGAAGTGGAAGGCTTATGGAACTACTGTTAACCTTCCACGGCCTGGACAGCCTTTGAAAGTTTCCTCCCATGCTGAGGCCAGGCTTGTCCGAAGAGTCAAGGCTAACCCAAGGACAACAAGGAAGGAGCTCCGGGAAGATCTCATGGCAGTGGGGACATTGGTTTCAGTCAATACCATAAGTAACGTACTCCACCGCAATGGTCTCCGTTCCAGACGAGCCCGTAAGGTACCTTTACTTTCAAAGCGTCATGTCAAGGCTCGTCTACAGTTTACTCATGATCACTTGGAGGACTCTGAGACTGACTGGTTCAAGGTTCTCTGGTCTGATGAGACCAAGATCGAGATCTTTGGTGCCAACCACACAAGTGACGTTTGGAGACTGGATGGCACTGCATACGACCCCAAGAATACCATCCCTACAGTCAAGCATGGTGGTGGCAGCATCATGCTGTGGGGCTGTTTCTCAGCCAAGGGGTCTGGCCATCTGGTCCGCATCCATGGGAAGATGGATAGCACGGCCTACCTGGAGATTTTGGCCAAGAACCTCCGCTCCTCCATCAAGGATCTTAAGATGGGTCGTCATTTCATCTTCCAACAAGACAACGACCCAAAGCACACAGCCAAGAAAACCAAGGCCTGGTTCAAGAGGCAAAAAATCAAGGTGTTGCAGTGGCCTAGTCAGTCTCCTGACCGTAACCCAATTGAAAACTTGTGGAAGGAGCTCAAGATTAAAGTCCACATGAGACACCCAAAGAACCTAGATAACTTGGAGAAGATCTGCATGGAGGAGTGGGCCAAGATAACTCCAGAGACCTGTGCCGGCCTGATCAGGTCTTAGAAAAGACGATTATTAGCTGTAATTGCAAACAAAGGTTATTCCACAAAATATTAAACCTAGGGGTTGAATAATAATTGACCCACACTTTTATGTTTAAAATTTATAAAAATTTAACTGAGCAACAAAACTTTTTGGTTTGTAAGATTTATGCATCTGTTAATAAATCCTGCTCTTGTTTGAAGTTTGAAGGCTCTAACTTATTTGCATCTTATTAAACCTGCTAAATCTGCAGGGGGTTGAATACTACTTGTAGGCACTGTATATGTTTATGTAGGTCATAGGAAGATGAATAAAACGATCCTTGATATCTGCGATCTGATGTCTTATGTAGAGAAAATTCACATTTTTCTTATATGCAAATGAGCTGTTAAGATCTATGGGCCGGACATAGATCTCCCTGAGAATCTGCCTCTATGGCTTATTATAAATGAAAAGGAGCGTTACCAGTGTGAGACATGTACTGTAGCTAAGGAGAGCAGACTGTCAGCCACTACATGTCTCACACTGGTAACGCCCCCTTTCATTTATAATAAGCTCTGGAGGTAGATTCTCAGGGAAATTTATGTCTGGCCCATAGATATTAACAGCTCATTTATATATTAATAGAAAATAAAACTACTATAATGTTTCGGTTTCTTTTAACATTCACCCCCACACTACTTTATTTCTTCCTATCTCCTGTAATCCCTCCACCCAGTAAGGAACTAGTCATTTCTTCCTCCATCCTCCCCAGTCACCTCACCTCCTCCACAGAACTATTCCCCCACATACAATCCTTTCTCTCCAGGCACACACGGCCACATCATGACCTATCCAGCTCACACCTTCTAACGCTCTGTCTGCTGCTCCTCATTGCTGGCGACATATCCCCAAATCCTGGCCCTCCTCATCACATCCCCACACTCATTTCTAATCCCCTACCATGATCCTCTACACGTCTTCGCAACCACAGTAACCTCATACCCATTCATCCAGCCCCCAATCCCCCAATTTCCCTACTTGGAGCACTATCGAACGCACGCTCTGTCTGCAATAAACTTTCATTTATCCATGACCTCTTTATCAATAACAAACTCTCCTTCCTCGGCATCACTGAAACCTGGCTTAGCCCCTCTGACTCGGTCTCTCCAGCCGCTCTTTCCTAAGGTGGATTCCACCTCTCTCACACCCCTCACCCCAGCAACAAACATGGTGGAGAGGTTGACTTGCTCCTGTCCGATACCTGCTCCTTTATCCCAATTTCACTACCACCCTCTGCTACTCTTCCCTCGTTCGAGGTGCACTCCGTCCGCATCTACTCCCCCTCCAATCTACAGCTGGCTGTCATCTACCGCCCCCCAGAACTAGCCATCTCCACTGTTATGATCTGGTGGCCTAGGAGTAGCATAGGACGTACTCTGGAGAAGGTGGTATCTGTACTGACCGCGGACCCTGAACTTAACACCGCAACTAGAAGTAGCCGTGGGATGTACCTACTGATCCTAGACACCTCGACACAGCCGGAGGACTAATTAACCCTATAGATAGAAAAGGGAAAACTATCTCGCCTCAGAGAAAATTCCCAAAGGATAGGCAGCCCCCCACAAATATTGACTGTGAGAGGAGAGGAAAAAACATACACAGGCTGAAAACAGGATTTAGCAAAGGAGGCCAAACTAGCTAAATAGGAAAGATAGGACAGAGAACTATGCGGTCAGTATTAAAATACTAGGAAATATCCACCACAGAAAATACAAAAAACTCCACATCTAACTAAAGACATGGAGGGTATATCTGCCTCTCCAGAGATTCCAGCTTGACTGCATAAATCCTTACACAGATTAAGCTGGACAAGAAAAAACATGAAATGCACTGAACAATGAGGCCCACAAAATGTGGGCTGCAAAACAAGCAGAACTTATCTTGGTGAAAAGACCAGGAAGCAGGAGAAACCATGAAGGGATGTGAATCCTCCAGAAAACAATGGACAACTGGCACTGACTAAAGGGTGAAGCCAGACTAAATAGCCCAGTACAGAGTGGACACACCTGATAACTGTTGTGAAGGACAGACAGCAGCGCTACCACTTATAACCACCGGAGGGAGCCCAAGAACAGAATTCACAACACTCCACCTTTCTTGACCACTTCACCACCTGGCTACTTCATTTCCTCTCAGCCGAAATCCCCACTATCATCATGGGTGACTTCAATATCCCCATTGACACTTCCACCTCAGCCGCCTCTAAACTTTTATTGCTCACTGTCTCCTTTGGTCTCACTCAATGGTCATCCGCAGCAACCCATAAAGATGGCCACACATTGGACCTCATCTTCACCCGCCTCTGTTCCCTTACTAATCTCACTAACTCACCCCTCCCCCTGTCTGACCACAACCTACTGACATTTTCTTCTCTCTCCCCTCCTAGCGCGCAACCTCCACTCCACAAACTCACTCACCCTCGCAGAAACATCAAACACCTCAATTTACAATCACTCTGAGTCCCTTCTCCCTCTTACAGACATAGCTTCCTTCCATGACACAGATGCTGCTGCCTCTTTTTGTAACACCACAATAATAGCAACACTCGATTCGGCCGCCTCACTCATGCATAGCAAAACTCCTAAAATCAACAGGCAGCCCTGGCTAACCAGCCTGGCCAAAGAACTGAGACGGGCTTCCAGGATCGCTGAACGGCGATGGAAGAGATCTCGTTCTGCTGAGCACTTCACTGCATACAAGCAGTCCCTCGCCAGCTTCAAGTCCATGCTCACTGCCGCAAAACAAACTTACTTCTCATCTCTCATATCCTCCCTGACTCACAACCCTAAACAGCTCTTCAACACTTTCAATTCTCTACTCCGTCCCCCAGCATCTCCTCCCTCCCCTCTCATTTCAGCTGAAGAATTTGCCTCTTTAAGCAGAAGATAGATAACATCAGACAAAGCTTTGGCCCGCAGCCCCCAATGCCCCTCCTCTTGACTTCTCAGCCCTGTTCCAAAGCCAGCTTCTCCACCATGACAGACGATCAGCTCTCCATCCTTCTATCATGATCACATCTCACCACTTGCAATCTTGACCCGCTCCCGTCCCACCTCATCCCTAACCTCGCAAAAGTCTTCATCCCAACGCTATCACAACTCTTCAACCTCTCACTTACAAACGGTGTCTTCCCCTCATCCTTCAAACACGCATCAATCACACCTATCCTCAAAAAACCCTCCCTCGACCCATCCTCTGTGTCCAGCTATTGCTGTTGTGAATTCTGCTTTTGGGCTCCCTCCGGTGGTTGTAGGTGGTAATGCAGTTGTCCCTGAGTTGCAGTCCTGATCAGGTGTATCTGCTGATTGCAGTTCTGACTGGGGTATTTAGGCGTGCAGGATTCATTAGTCCTTGCCAGTTGTCCATGGTTGTTGGGAGGTTTTGGTCCTGGTTTGGTTCCTTCTGCCTTCTGCCAAATCAGCAAAGATAAGTGTCTGGTTTTGGTTTCTGTGGCACACATGCTGTGTGCTTAATAATTCTGTGCTATTCAGTGTTTTTTTTTGTCCAGCTTAGATTGTGTCAGTATTTTCTCAGTCTTGTTGGATTCTCTGGAGTGGCAGATATACATTCCATGTCTTTAGTTAGATTGTGGAACTTTTTGTATTATCTGCTGTGGACATTTTTGGAAGGGTTTTAATACTGACCGCTTAGTATTCTGTCCTATCTTTCCCTATTTAGCTAGAGTGGCCTCTTTTGCTGAATGCTGTTTTCTGCCTGCGTATGTCTTTCCTCTCCTACTCACAGTCAATATTCGTGGGGGGCTGCCTATCCTTTGGGGTTCTGCTCTGAGGCAAGGTAGTATTCCTATTTCCATCTATAGGGGTATTTAGTCCTCCGGCTGTGTTGAGGTGTCTAGGGTTTGTTAGGCACACCCCACGGCTACTTCTAGTTGCGGTGTTAGTTCAGGTTTTGCGGTCAGTACAGTTTCCACTTACTCCAGAGAAAGTTCATGCGGCTCCAAAGTCACCGGATCATAACATATTGCCCGATATTCCTTCTCCCTTATGCCTCAAAACTACTGGAACAGCATGTCCATCTTGAACTGTCCTCCCACCTCTCCTCCTGCTCCCTCTTTGACCGGTTACAATCTGGCTTCCGAACACATCACTCAACTGAAACTGCCCTAACTAAAGTGACCAATGACCTACTAACCGCCAAGAGCAAGCGACACTACTCTGTCCTCCTCCTCCTGGACCTGTCTTCTGCCTTCGACACTGTGGACCACTCCCTCCTGTTACAGATTCTCTCATCTCTTGGCATCACAGACTTGGCCCTATCCTGGATCTCATCATATCTAACAGACCAGACATTCAGTGTCTGCCTCTCCAACACCACCTCCTCATCTCGCCCCCTGTCTGTCGGTGTTCCCCAAGGCTCAGTTCTAGGACCCCTTCTCTTCTCCATCTACACCTTCGGCCTGGAACAGCTCATAGAATCCCACAGTTTACAATATTATCTCTACGCTGACGACACGCAGATCTACCTATCTGGACCCAACCTCACTTCCTTACTGACCAAAATCCCACAATGTCTGTCTGCTATTTCATCCTTCTTTTCTGCTCGTTTTCTAAAACTGAAAATGGACAAAACAGAATTCATCATCTTTCCCCCACCTCACTCTACCCCTCCACCCGACCTATCCATCAATGTCAATGGCTGCTCACTTTCCCCGGTCCCGCACGCTCGGTGCCTCGGGGTGATCCTTGACTCTACCCTCTCTTTCAAGCCACATATCCAAGCCCTTGCCTCCTCCTTTTGCCGATTCCAACTCAAAAACATTTCCTGGATCCGTGCATTCCTTGACATGAAACCACAAAAACACTAGTACATGCCCTTATCTCCCGCCTCGACTACTTCAACCTCCTACTCTCTGGCCTCCCCTCTAGCACTCGGGATTAGTTTTATTTTATTATTATTGTATGTTTATTTTTGTATGACTATTCAATAAAATTATTATTTTAGTTTTATTCTATCTATTCTCTTGTGCATTTCTGGTCACTTCATTCAGAGCAGAGTATGTAGTGACACAGATGGGGATTACTTGCTAAGCTATTAGCACAAGATACAAATGGATCATATGAATTTTTGATTTAATTAAATTGTTAAAATGGTAACTTTGAATGGTATGGCAGTCAGGCTTGTGCACTGTTGCCCCATTAAATCTCTTTTGGATTGCTGGAGATAAAGCATTTGGCTATCCAGCAGTTCCATAGACAGTGAATGTCACAGCATTGTAGATGCTCGACTAGGGATGTAACAATCGTGGTTGCAGAGGGTGTGAACCATAGTGTTTTTTTTCATGCCGATAAATAGGCATGACAAAAGCTGTATTTGAACAAACCCTAACAGTTTCCATAAGAAAAAGCAAGCGCTGCCACACACAGCAGTATCTAGGTAAGTTACATCTACTTATTATCCAATGTATCCGAGAGGTGTTATAGTTATCTATCCCAGCATGTTCTGTCAGTGTTCGAGAGCTCAGCTTTTCTGTACATGTTGACATGTCTGGACATCCAGCAGACTCAGTAGAAGTTCAGTCTGATGAAATTACTGGAAGTGACAGGATGGCAAGTGCAGTACAGTGCGTCTCTAGAAAGAAAATGAGGGATTTGGAGCTTAGTTCACAGATTACAAATTTCCCTCTTACCAAGTAAAGTTTTTAGTTAAGCACTACTGAGGAAGGGAATCAACTGAAGATGAACCTCTGCTCAGTTCGACCTGGCGAAACATCTTCAGAGAAAATGAGCCATAAAGTGGGAGCCATTATTTTGGAATATCATCAAGTCAAAATCAGTGTTATAGATCATGAATGGCAAGGTTCCCAGCATCATTCATGATATTTTGATTATGTCAAAGGTCAGTTTCTGGATAGTGCCACAAATGTTGACGCCTGAGGAAAAAACATGTCGCCAGCAATTAAATCAAGAAACTTACACATGCTTAGAAAAAATGAAGGAGCCTTCTATTCTCAAATTATTACGGGTGATGAAACATAGGTCCACCATCGTGATCCTGAGTCAGAGTTTAGTATTAGAATTCATGCCACAAAAGACAACAATTACTGGAGATACCTATCTATGCTTCAACAATGAAGGCATCAAGTGAGGCAAAGAAAAACGCCATGAGACGTTGTTGGCAGGTTGTTGCTTCACGACAATGCGCCGACTCAAGAGTCTCGCAGTTCACAAGCTGCTATCAGGGAATGCGGTTTCATGGAGCTTAACCATTCCTCCTACAGTCTGGACCCGGCTCCAAGTGATTACATTCTATTTCAGAACCCGAAGACATTTCTGTGTGGGTAACAAGTTCCTGATGATAATGCAGTCAAAGAGTCAAACGTGCACAAATGGTCAGTAAAATATTAGGACGTGAGAGTCCTCAGTGGTTGATACCTTTTAATGGCTAACTGAAAAGATGGTAACAAATTGCAAGCTTTCGAGACTACGCAGGTCCCTTCATCAGGCAAAGACTAATTAGTGACTAATTAGTCTTTGCCTGATGAAGGGACCTGCATAGTCTCGAAAGCTTGCGATTTATTACCATCTTTTCAGTTAGCCATTAAAAGGTATCAACCACTGAGGACTCTCACGTCCTAATATTTTTATATCTACTGGCTAACACGGCACAAAGATATATATATCTCCTGTATCCAAATGGACAGTGCCATTTTTTTCTTATCAAAGTCAAAGAGGCAGTAACTGGGTCCTTGCAACAGCTGGAAGCTTCTATTCTGAAGGCATCTGATCACAGGAGGCCAAGTGAAATCAGTGTGTTGAAGTCAAGGGGATTACATTGAAAAGCAGAAAGTTCAATTTTCTCAGATGATGTTTTTTTTTTTTATATTCATGTAGATAAATTATTGAACACCTCTTGTAGAGTCAAAAATATTTACACCTGCAAGATCTGCAGCTGTGTGAATGCAACTTTTCTGCTATTTTTTTCTTCAAGTACAATTTATGTACAGTTACAAACAAATAGCAATTTATAATGAAAGCATAAAAAAGCAAAAAGTTATGGAAACCCTCCATAGCGGGAGCAATGAAATCCATAGCACAATGATTAAAGACATATGCCTGCTGTTAGCAGATTTGCATTAAAATACAAATTACTTTGCACAATGCCTGCTATTTATTCTCCAAGACAATGTGAAGTCTCTTACTGCAGATGTAGTTTTTGTAACTACAATACTGTATGATGTACTAATTAATTATTCTATTAAAGTATATGCTTGTTTTTAACAAAGACATGTTCTATTATTCTCAGTGATGATTGAACTTACTCCTTTTTGAGTCGGGTTACAATGAATAGCTATAGAAATAACTTCTGCTTGTGGCATTGATTATTTCAATTCCTCATTATTAGGGAATACTTTTTCTGCAATCCTGAAAAAATACATATGCTACCTGTTAAAATGAGTGGCGCTATTCTGAACAAATAATCTGATAATACAACTGGTAACTTAGTAGTAACAATGTGTCAGTTTAAATAAAATTCTATTTTGTATCATAGTTTTATCATAATATGCTGATTTCTGACCTCCTTGTTTACTCTGCCTTGATCATCCTGCATCTGGCTCACTCTTAATTATCTGACCAAGATGAGCACAGAACACTCCCCTCAGCTCCACATCGGAATGCATTTTCTAGCAAATATATTGCAAACAATACACCTGCAAGACATCAGTCTGCCCAGTGCATCACATAAGTGCATCATAGATGTGTGAGCAATGAATTAATCCAGAATGTAACCAGAAGAGAACTGAAGGTACCTGGATACATAGTCACTGTTAACAATGTTTCTGTTTGTTTTCACTCTCACCCCTATAATCTTTCACTTTTCTACTAACCTCCCTACACCTAGTAAGGAACTGGTCATCTCTCCCTCCATCCTCCCCATCAATCTCACCTTCTCCTCAGATCTGGTCGTCAATATACAATCCTCTGTCTCCAAACACAGACAGCCCCCTCATTCACTCTCCTGCTTCCACTTGCTATCATTTTCTCTGCTCCTCCTCACTGCAGGTGATATTTCTCCAAATCCTGGCCCTCCTCACCACATCACCACAGTCATTTCTACCTCCCATCCACAATCTATCACACATTTCGGTAACCTCTCTAACCTTATACCTATTTGCCCAGCCCCCGCTTCCCCAGTCCCACTAACAGGAGCTCTATGGAATGCTTGCTCTGTCTGCAACAAACTTTCCTACATACATGATCTTTTTATTACTAGCAAACTTTCCTTTCTCACTATCACTGAAACCTGGCACCCCCCCCTCTGATACAACCTCTCCAGCTGCACTTTCGTTTGGTGGATACCACCTTTTCCACACCTCCTGAACCAGCACCAAGGAATTGTTTTTCTCCTGTCAGATAACTGTTCCGCCACCCTCCCTTCCTTTGAGATGCACTGTTTGCAGGTACTCCCCCACCAACCTCCAACTGGCTGCCATTTACTGCCCCCCAGGGCCAGCCACCACCTTCTTAGACTACTTCACCACCTGACTACTTAATTTCCTCTCCACTGACATCCCCACTATCATCATGGGTGACGTCAACATCCCCATTGACACTTCCCTCTCAGCTGTCAGTTATGGACTGGTAATTTAGGAGCGACATGCGACTAGCTCTGGGCAGGTGGTAACTATACAGACCGCAGTTCCTGATCTTAACACAACACTAGCAGTAGCCGTGGGATGTTCCTGTCACTCCCTGGACACCTCATCACAGCCGGAGAACTAGCTACCCCTAAAGGTAGAAACAGGAAAGCTATCTTGCCTCAGAGAAAATCCCCAAAGAATAGGACAGCCCCCCACAAATATTGACTGTGAGAGGAGAAGGAAATGACATACATAGTATGAAACAAGATTTAGCAAAGGAGGCCACTTCTAGCTAGATAGACAGTAAGAAAAGAAACACTGTTCGGTCAGTAATAAAAACTAGAAAAAGTCCACCGCAGAGATATGCAAAAATCTCCACAACTGACTAAAGGTGTGGAGGGCAAAAACTGCAGCCCAGAGCTTCCAGCTTAGCTGAATAGATCCATACTGATAAGCTGGACAAATGAGCAAAACATAGAATGTGCTGAACAATAAAGTCCACAACAAGTGGACTGCAAAAGGACAAAAGGACTTATCTTTGCTGAACTGGACAGAGTGTCAGGGAAATCCAAAAGAGCAGTGGCTCCAAGCAGGAACAATTGACAACTGGCATTGATTGATGAATAAGGCCAGACTAAAATAGCCGAGCCAGAAAGACGATCAGTGGGAGCAGCTGCTGATGCTAAATCCAAGAAGCAGCTATACCACTCAAAACCACAGGAGGGAGCCGAAGAGCAGAATTCACAAAAGTGCTACTTACAACCACCGGAGGGAGCCCAAGAGCGGAATTCACAACAGTACCCCCCCCTTGAGGAGGGGTCACCGAACCCTCATTAGAGCCCCCAGGCCAATCAGGACGAGCCAAGTGAAAAGCACGAACCAAATCGGCAGCATGGACATCGGAGGCAACCACCCAAGAATTATCCTCCTGGCCATAACCCTTCCACTTAACAAGATACTGAAGCCTCCGCCTCGAAAAACGAGAATCCAAAATTTTCTCAACCACATATTCCAACTCCCCCTCAACCAACACTGGGGCAGGAGGATCAACAGAGGGAACAACGGGTACCACATATCTCCGCAACAAAGATCTATGGAAAACATTGTGGATGGCAAAAGAGGCTGGAAAGGCCAAATGAAAAGACACTGGATTGATAATCTCAGAGATCTTATAAGGACCAATAAACCGAGGCTTGAACTTAGGGGAAGAAACCTTCATAGGAACATGACGAGAAGATAACCAGACTAAATCCCCCACACGAAGCCGAGGACCAACACACCGACGGCGGTTAGCAAAACGCTGAGCTTTTTCCTGAGACAACGTCAAATTGTCTACCACATGAGTCCAAATCTGCTGTAACCTGTCCATCACAGAATCTACACCAGGACAATCAGAAGGCTCAACCTGCCCTGAAGAAAAACGAGGATGGAAACCAAAATTACAAAAAAAAGGCGAAACCAAAGTAGCCGAACTGGCCCGATTATTAAGGGCAAACTCGGCCAACGGCAAGAAAGCCTCCCAATCATCCTGATCAGCAGACACAAAGCATCTCAAATAGGTTTCCAAGGTTTGATTAGTTCGCTCAGTTTGGCCATTTGTCTGAGGATGGAACGCCGAAGAAAAAGACAAATTAATGCCCATCCTAGCACAAAAGGCCCGCCAAAACCTGGAAACAAACTGGAAACCTCTGTCAGACACAATATTTTCCGGAATGCCATGCAAACGAACCACATGCTGAAAAAACAATGGAACCAAATCAGAGGAGGAAGGCAATTTAGGCAAAGGTACCAAATGGACCATTTTAGAGAACCGGTCACAAACCACCCAGATAACAGACATCCTCTGGGACACAGGAAGATCCGAAATAAAAACTATGGAAATATGCATCCAGGGTCTCTCAGGGACAGGCAAAGGCAAAAGCAACCCACTAGCGCGGGAACAGCAAGGCTTAGCCCGGGCACAAGTCCCACAGGACTGCACAAAAGAACGCACATCCCGCGACAAGGAAGGCCACCAAAAGGACCTAGCCACCAAATCTCTGGTACCAAAAATCCCAGGATGACCGGCCAACACCGAACAATGGACCTCAGAAATTACCTTACTTGTCCATCTATCAGGAACAAACAGCTTCCTCACAGGACAGCGGTCAGGTTTATCAGCCTGAAATTCCTGAAGCACCCGCCGTAAATCAGGGGAGATGGCAGAAAGAATCACCCCTTCCCTAAGAATGCCAACCGGCTCAAGAACTCCAGGAGAATCAGGCAAAAAACTCCTAGAGAGGGCATCCGCTTTAACATTCTTAGATCCCGGAAGATATGAAACCACAAAATCGAAACGGGAGAAAAACAGGGACCATCGAGCCTGTCTAGGGTTCAGCCGCTTGGCCGACTCGAGGTAAATCAAATTCTTATGATCGGTCAAGACCACAATACGGTGCTTGGCCCCCTCAAGCCAATGTCGCCACTCCTCAAATGCCCACTTCATAGCCAACAACTCCCGATTGCCGACATCATAATTGCGTTCCGCAGGCGAAAACTTTCGGGAAAAGAAGGCACATGGTTTCATCAAGGAACCATCAGAATTCCTCTGTGACAAAACGGCCCCTGCCCCAATCTCAGAAGCGTCAACCTCAACCTGAAAAGGAAGAGACACATCCGGCTGACGCAAGACAGGGGCAGAAGTAAATCGGCGCTTAAGCTCCTGAAAGGCCTCAACAGCCTCAGAGGACCAATTTGTCACATCAGCGCCTTTCTTCGTCAAATCGGTCAGGGGCTTAACCACACTAGAGAAGTTGGCAATGAAACGGCGATAAAAATTAGCAAAGCCCCAAAATTTCTGAAGGCTCTTCACAGATGTGGGTTGAATCCAGTCATGAATGGCTTGGACCTTAACAGGATCCATTTCTATAGACGAAGGAGAAAAAATAAACCCCAAAAAAGAGACCTTCTGAACTCCAAATAGGCACTTAGACCCCTTCACAAATAGAGCATTATCACGAAGGATCTGGAATACCATCCTGACCTGCTTCACATGAGACTCCCAATCATTGGAAAAAATCAAAATATCATCCAAATACACAATCAAGAATTTATCAAGATAATTGCGGAAAATGTCATGCATGAAGGACTGAAATACAGAAGGAGCATTAGAAAGCCCGAAAGGCATCACCAGGTATTCAAAATGGCCTTCGGGCGTATTAAATGCAGTTTTCCATTCGTCACCCTGTTTAATGCGAACAAGATATGCCCCTCGAAGGTCAATCTTGGTAAACCAACTAGCCCCCTTAATCCAAGCAAACAAATCAGAGAGCAAAGGTAAAGGGTATTGGAATTTGACCGTGATCTTATTAGGAAGGCGATAATCAATACAGGGTCTCAAGGAGCCATCCTTCTTGGCAACAAAAAAGAATCCCGCTCCCAATGGTGACGAAGACGGCCGAATATGCCTCTTCTCCAAGGACTCCTTAACGTAGCTCCGCATAGCGGTATGTTCTGGCACAGACAGGTTGAAAAGTCGGCCCTTAGGGAACTTAGAGCCTGGAATCAAGTCAATAGCACAATCACAGTCCCTATGTGGAGGAAGGGAACTGGACTTGGGCTCATCGAATACATCCTGGAAATCTGACAAAAATTCAGGAACATCAGAAGAGGGGGAAGAGGAAATTGACATTAAAGGAACGTCACTATGTACCCCTTGACAACCCCAACTAGTCACAGACATCGATTTCCAATCCAACACTGGATTGTGTACTTGTAACCATGGAAAACCCAGTACAACAACATCATGTAAATTATGCAACACCAGAAAACGACAATCTTCCTGATGTGCTGGAGCCATGCACATAGTCAGCTGAGTCCAATACTGAGGTTTATTCTTGGCCAACGGTGTAGCATCAATACTAGTGTTGAGCATTCCGATACCGCAAGTATCGGGTATCGGCCGATACTTGCGGGTATCGGAATTCCGATACCGAGATCCGATACTTTTGTGGTATCGGGTATCGGTATCGAAACAACATTAATGTAAAAATGTGTAAAAGAGAGAATTAAAATAAAAAAATATTGCTATACTCACCTCTCCGACGCAGCCTGGACCTCAGCGAGGGAACCGGCAGCGTTGTTTGCTTAAAATTCGCGCTTTTCCTTCCTTACGTGAAGACCCGGCTTGTGATTGGTCGCGTGCCGCCCATGTGGCCGCGACGCGACCAATCACAGCAAGCCATGACGTAATTTTAGGTCCTTCAGGATTTTAAAATTACGTTCTGGCTTGTGATTGGTCGCGTCGCGGTCACATGGGCGACGCGACCAATCACAAGCCAGAACGTAATTTTAAAATCCTGAAGGACCTAAAATTACGTCACGGCTTGCTGTGATTGGTCGCGTCGCGGCCACATGGGCGACGCGACCAATCACAAGCCGGGACGTCACGGGAGGCAGGACAAGCGCGCATTTTAAAATGCGCGCGTGTCCAGCCTCCCGTGACGTCACGGCTTGTGATTGGTCGCGTCGCCCATGTGACCGCGACGCGAACAATCACAAGCCAGAACGTAATTTTAAAATCCTGAAGGACCTAAAATTACGTCACGGCTTGCTGTGATTGGTCGCGTCGCGGCCACATGGGCGGCACGCGACCAATCACAAGCCGGGACTTCACGTAAGGAAGGAAAAGCGCGAATTTTAAGCAAACAACGCTGCCGGTTCCCTCGCTGAGGTCCAGGCTGCGTCGGAGAGGTGAGTATAGCAATATTTTTTATTTTAATTCTTTCTTTTACACATTAATATGGATCCCAGGGCCTGAAGGAGAGTTTCCTCTCCTTCAGACCCTGGGAACCATCAGGGATACCGTCCGATACTTGAGTCCCATTGACTTGTATTGGTATCGGGTATCGGTATCGGATTGGATCCGATACTTTGCCGGTATCGGCCGATACTTTCCGATACCGATACTTTCAAGTATCGGACGGTATCGCTCAACACTAATCAATACCCCTCAAAGGAATAGGGCTCTGCAAAGGCTGCAAAGAAAAACCCCAGTGCCTGGCAAATTCTAAGTCCATTAAGTTCAGAGCAGCGCCTGAAACCACAAATGCAATGACAGAGAAAGATGACAATGAGCAAATCAGGGTCACAGACAGGAGAAACTTAGGCTGTACAGTACTAATGGTAACAGATCTAGCGACCCTCTTAATACGCTTAGGGCAATCAGAGATAGTATGAACTGAATCACCACAGTAAAAACACAGCCCATTCTGACGTCTGTATCCCCTCTGTTCCGCTCTAGTCAGAATCCTATCACATTGCATAGGCTCAGGACTCTGTTCAGAGGATGCTGCCATATGGTGCACCACTTTGCGCTCGCGCAGGCTCCGATTGATCTGAATGGCTAGAGACATAGATTCGCTCAGACCAACAGGCGTGGGGAACCCCACCATAACATCTTTAAGGGCTTCAGAAAGACCCTTTCTGAAAATTGCTGCCAGAGCGTCCTCATTCCATTTAGTGAGCACAGACCATTTTCTAAATTTCTGGCAGTATAATTCTGCCGCTTCCTGACCCTGGCACAGAGCCAACAAGGTTTTTTCCGCATGATCCACAGAGTTAGGTTCGTCATACAATAATCCGAGCGATTGAAAAAATGCATCTACATTAAGCAATGCCGGATCCCCTGACTCAAGGGAGAATGCCCAGTCCTGAGGGTCACCACGCAGCAGAGAAATAACTATTTTAACTTGCTGAGTGGGGTCACCAGAGGAACGGGGTTTCAGAGCAAAAAACAATTTGCAGTTATTTTTAAAGTTCAAAAACTTAGATCTATCCCCGTAAAACAAATCTGGAGTAGGAATTCTAGGCTCTAAGGCTGGAGTCTGAACAACATAATCTTGAATAATCTGAACTCTTGCAGCAAGCTGATCCACACGAGAAAACAAACCCTGAACATCCATGTCCGCGCCCAAATCCACCCAGAGATTAAGAGGAAGGAAAGAGACTAAACAGACTAACGAAAAAAAAAATGGCTCAGAACTTTTTTTCTTTTCCTTCTTTTGAGATGCATTCAACTCATTTTTGGCCAGTTGTACTGTTATGGACTGGTAATTTAGGAGCGACATGCGACTAGCTCTGGGCAGGTGGTAACTATACAGACCGCAGTTCCTGATCTTAACACAACACTAGCAGTAGCCGTGGGATGTTCCTGTCACTCCCTGGACACCTCGTCACAGCCGGAGGACTAGCTACCCCTAAAGGTAGAAACAGGAAAGCTATCTTGCCTCAGAGAAAATCCCCAAAGGATAGGACAGCCCCCCACAAATATTGACTGTGAGAGGAGAAGGAAATGACATACGTAGTATGAAACAAGATTTAGCAAAGGAGGCCACTTCTAGCTAGATAGACAGTGAGAAAAGAAACACTGTGCGGTCAGTAATAAAAACTAGAAAAAGTCCACCGCAGAGATATGCAAAAATCTCCACACCTGACTAAAGGTGTGGAGGGCAAAAACTGCAGCCCAGAGCTTCCAGCTTAGCTGAATAGATCCATACTGATAAGCTGGACAAATGAGCAAAACATAGAATGTGCTGAACAATAAAGTCCACAACAAGTGGACTGCAAAAGGACAAAAGGACTTATCTTTGCTGAACTGGACAGAGTGTCAGGGAAATCCAAAAGAGCAGTGGCTCCAAGCAGGAACAATTGACAACTGGCATTGATTGAGGAATAAGGCCAGACTAAAATAGCCGAGCCAGAAAGACGATCAGTGGGAGCAGCTGCTGATGCTAAATCCAAGAAGCAGCTATACCACTCAAAACCACAGGAGGGAGCCCAAGAGCAGAATTCACAAAAGTGCTACTTACAACCACCGGAGGGAGCCCAAGAGCGGAATTCACAACATGTCACTAAACTTCTTTCTCTCACTTCCTCCTTCGGCCTCACTCAATGGTCTTATGCAGCCCTCACAAAGATGGCCACACACTGGACCTCATCTTCACCCGCTTCTGCTCCCTATCTAACAGTCCCTCACTACTTTCAAGGCCACACTCGCTGCAGCAAAAAAAAACTACTTCTCATTTCTCATATCCTCCCTGTCTCACAACCCTAAACAGCTATTCAACACTTTCAATTCTCTCCCCTGTTCCCCAGCACCACCTCTCTCTCCTCTCATTTCAGCTGAAGACTTTGATATTATCATTCTTCTTGAAGAATGAGGCAGAGAAAGCTTTGGCCTACAACCCCCACAATCCCTCTTCCTAACTACTCAGCTCTCCTCCTCCAAAAACAACTTATCCACCATTACAGAAGATCAACTTTCAGCTCTACTCTCAAGGTCACATCTCACCACCTGTGTACTAGACCCGATCCCATCCCACTTCATCCCAAACCTCACCACAGTCTTCATCCCAACCCTAAAGGTACCGTCACATTAAGCGACGCTGCAGCGATATAGACAATGATGCCGATCGCTGCAGCGTCGCTGTTTCGTCATTGTGTGGTCGCTGGAGAGCTGTCACACAGACAGCTCTCCAGCGACTAACGATGCCGAAGTCCCCGGGTAACCAGGGTAAACATCGGGTTACTAAGCGCAGGGCCGCGCTTAGTAACCCGATGTTTACCCTGGTTACCAGTGTCAATGTAAAAAAAAAAAAACACTACATACTTACATTCCGGTGTCTGTCGCATTCCCCGGCGTCCGCTTCCCTGCACTGTGTAAGCGCCGGCCCTAAAGCAGAGCGGTGACGTCACCGCTGTGCTTTGCTTTATGGCCGGCACTGACACAGTCAGTGCAGGAAGCTCTGAGCAGCAGCGCGGACGCCGAGGGACGTGACAGACATCAGAAGGTGAGTATGTACGTTTTTTTTTTTTACTTTTACAATGGTAACCAGGGTAAATATCGGGTTACTAAGCGCGGCCCTGCGCTTAGTAACCCGATATTTACCCTGGTTACCATTGTAAAACATTGCTGGCATCGTTGCTTTTGCTGTCAAACACAACGATACACGCCGATCTGACGACCAAATAAAGTTCTGGACTTCTAGCTCCGACCAGCGATATCACAGCAGGATCCAGATCGCTGCTGCGTGTCAAACACAACGATATCGCTATCCAGGACGCTGCAATGTCACGGATCACTATCGTTATCGTTGTTAAGTTGTTCAGTGTGAAGGTACCTTAATCCATCTCTTTAACTTATCACTAACAACTGGTGTTTCCTCATCATGCTTCAAACATGTGTCAATCACACCCATCCTTAAAAAACCCTCTCCTGACTCATCGAGCTATCACCCCATATCACTTCTCCCCTATGCCTTAAAACTACTGGAACAACATGGTGGCTCAGTGGATAGCACAGTAGCCTTGCAGCTCTGGAGTCCTGGGTTCAAATCCCACCAAGGACAACATTTGCAAGGAGTTTGTGCATTTCCTCCATGTTCTCCGGTTTTCTCCCTCATTCCAAAGACATACTGATAGGAAATTTAGATTGTGAGCCCCATCGGGGACAGCGAAGATAATGTGTGGAAACTGTAAAGCACTGCGGAATATGTTAGCGCTATATAAAAATAAAGATTATTATTACGTCCAATTTGAACTGTCCTCTCACCTCTCTTCCTGCTCCCTCTTTGACCGCTTACCATCAGGCTTCCGACCGCATCACTCCACTAAAACTGCTCTAACTAAAGTCACCAATGACCTACTAACTGCCAAAGCCAAGCGACACTACTCTGTTCTCCTCCTCCTGGACCTGTCCTCTGCCTCAGACACAGTGGACCACTCCCTATTACAACAGATCCTCTCATCTCTTGGCATTACAGACTTGGCCCTATCTTGAATTTCATCATACCTAAAGGACCAGACATTCAGCGTCTCCCACTCACATAGCACTTCCTCACCTCGCTCCCTATCTGTCAGAGTCTCACATGGTTCAGTCCTAGGGCCCCTGCTCTTCTCCATTTACACCTTCGGCCTGGGACAGCTCATAGAATCTCACAGCTTGCAGTATCACCTCTATGCTGATAGCAAGTAATGGTAAACTGACTGAACAGAGAACTAGTCTGAACTGGTGCATACCCAAAAACAACGTACATAGCAAATAGAGAAATGGTTGCACTCAATTGTACTAAAGCAAATGAATGGGTGATACATGAAATGTGAATAGCATAATGGCTTGTGAAATCTATGAAAAAACACATGAGATGCTTAGCATAAAATTTGCCCAAAAAATGTGAGCCCATCCACCAATGTCAAGGTAATCTCATGAATCTGGCTAATGTCATGGTAAAGCCTGTATTTATAGGAGGGTCGGAACCAAGTGTGTTTAGATGTAATTAAAATCACAACATGGTGAAGGGCGGGGTGTTCAAGTCAGAAAAAATAGTACATAGCAAGTAACGGTACACTGACTGAACAGAGAACTAGTCTGAACTGGTGTATAACCACAAACAACTTACATAGCAAATAGAGAAATGGTTGACCTCTATGCTGATGACACACAGATCTACCTCTCTGGACCAGATATCACCTCCCTACTAACCAAAATCCCACAATGCCTGTCCGCTATTTCATCCTTCTTCTCTGCCAGATTTCTAAAACTTAATATGGACAAAACAGAATTCATCATCCTTCCCCCATCTCACTCGACTCCCCCAACAGACCTATCCAACAAAGTAAATGCTGCTCACTCTCGCCAGTCCCACAAGCCCGCTGCCTTTGGATTAACCATTGACTCTGATCTTTACTTCAAACCACATATCCAAGTCCTTTCCACTTCCTGTTGACTTCAACTAAAAAATATTTCCTGGATCCATACATTCCTCAACCAAGAATATGCAAAAACCCTAGTCCATGCACTCATCTCCCACCTTTACTACTGCAACCTCCTACTTTGTGGCTTCCCTTCTAACACTCTTGCACCCCTCTAATGTATTCTAAACTCTGCTGCCCGACTAATCCACTTATCCCCCCGCTATTCCCCAGCCTCTCCCCTCTGTCAATCCCCTCACTGGCTCCCCATTACCCGCACGCAACCTATGATCCTCACAAGTTCTCCTTCTCTACTCCCCTCTCATCTCCTCTTCCGACAATCACATACAAGATTTCTCTCGCGCATCCCCCCTACTCTGGAACTCTCTACCCCAACATATCAGACTTTCACCTACCGTGGGAACCTTCAAAAGGAACTTGAAGACCTACCTCTTCTGACAAGCCCACAACCTGCAGTAACCACCAAACCGCTACACAACCAGCTCTACCCTCACCTACCGTATCTTCACCCATCCCTTGGAGAGTGTCAGCCCTCGCTGGCAAAGTCCTCTCTCCTCCTGTACCATTCGTGACTTTTATTGTTTAAGATTATTGTTTTTTATTATGTGTACCCCTTTTCACATGTAAAGCACCATGGAGTAAATGGCGCGATAAATAATAATAATAATAATAGAAGTATAGGGCATCCATACAATATCTGTACAAAGCTCTATACGGATGCATAAGATCAAAAATAAGGTAGCATAAAATAAGAAGTGCAAGGACAGAGAGCATGAAATCCCCATGGGAGCGACAATATCAGCCATTAGTGGTTAATACCAAGCATTTATTAAAGGGATTAGCCCAACAACGTTGATCACCTCTGCACAATGTATGAATGTGGCAGTATAAAAACTGGCATCCTCATGGACCACGAGAACAGATGTCCTTTGTCCCTCATGTAATTACAGTAGCATGTAAAAGTTAAGGCACCCCTGATCAAAATTACTTTTATTGTGAACAGTTAAGCAAGTTGAAGATAAAATGAATATATATACACAGTATATATATACCGTATATACTCGAGTATAAGCCGACCCGAGTATAAGCCGACCCCCCCTAATTTTGCAACAAAAAACTGTGAAAACTTATTGACTCGAGTATAAGCCTAGGGTGGAAAATGCAGCAGCTACTGGTAAATAAAAAAAAAAAAAAAAAGATACCAATAAAAGTAAAATTAATTGAGACATCAGTAGGTTAAGTGTTTTTGAATATCCATATTGAATCAGGAGCCCCATATAATGCTCCATGCAGTTCATTATGGCTCCATAGATGCCCCATATAATGCTCCATGCAGTTATGGCCCCATAGATGCTCCATATAATGCTCCATGCAGTTATGGCCCCATAGATGCCCCATATAATGCTCCATGCAGTTATGGCCCCATAGATGCCCCATATAATGCTCCATGCAGTTATGGCCCCATAGATGCTCCATGCAATTATGGCCCCATAGATACCCCATATAATGCTCCATGCAGTTATGGCCCCATAGATGCCCCATACAATGCTCCATGCAGTTATGGCCCCATAGATGCTCCATATAATGCTTCATGCAGTTATGGCCCCATAGATGCCCCATATAATGCTCCATGCAGTTCTTTATGGCCCCATAGACACTCCATACAGCATTGTGCCACATGTAATGCTGCTGCTGCTGCTGCAATAAAAAAAAAATGACATACTCACCTCTCGTCGCTGCTCCTCAGCGTCCCTTCTCTCCGCACTGACTGTTCAGGCAGAGCGCGGCGTGCACACTAATACATCATCGCGCCCTCTGACCTGCACAGTCACTGCAAGAGGACGGGAAGACGGAGCGGTGCCCGGTGGATGGAACGCGGACAGGTGAATATGAAGTACTCACCTGCTCCTGGCGCTCCTGACGCTGTCCCTGCCTGTCCCATGGTACCACAGCTTCTTCCTGTAATGAGCGGTCACTGGTACCGCTCATTACAGTAATGAATATGCGGCTCCACCCCTATGGGAGTGGAGTCCATATTCATTACTTTAATGAGCGGTACCACGTGACCGCTGAATAGAGGAATAGCTGCAGCGCGGGAGACCATGGGACAGGCTGGGACCGCGTCAGGAGTGCCGGGAGCAGGTGAGTATGCGACAGTCCTCTCTCCCCATCACCCGCCCACCCCGCCGCCGACCATGACTCGAGTATAAGCCGAGAGGGGCACTTTCAGTCCAAAAATTTGGGCTTACAGAGAAATGGCTCAATGCAAACGTTTGGGCATCCTTGGAGATTTGTGTGTTCAAATAACTTTGTCCAAGGCTTCAGACCCAAATTAGCCTTTTAGGGTTATGGTTTGTTCACTATCATCATTAGGTAAGGCCATAGTTTCAGTCAAGAACTCCCTCTTGACTGCAAAAGACCTTCAGAAAGATTTAGCAGACGCTGGAGTTGTGGTACATTGTTCTATTGTTCAGAGACACCTGCACAAATATGGCCTTCATGGAAGAGTCATCAGAACAAAATCTCTCCTGCGTCCTTATCATAAAATCTGTGTCAGCAGTATGTAAAAGAACATTTAATATGCATTTTGGAAACAAGTCCTGTTAAAATTGACACAGAATTTCAGGAAAAGAACATTGCGCCAATCAATAAGAATGGGAGTGGATCAATCATTTTTGGGGGGTTTTATCGCAGCCAATGGCAATGGAACATTTCACAGGTAGAGGGAGAATGGATTCAGAAAAATATTGACCACCCTGAAGCACAAACAGTCTGTCTCTATGATGAGGAAAATGTTTGTGCTTCGGGGCAGCCTGTGGGCAGGCCTCTCCTGGGTTTCTCTGGCTTAGAGCAGGAAGAGAAGACTCTGCTCACAGACTCGCCTGGGCATATCATTAACTGAAAACTTCTAACACTGATTAAGCAAGAACCACAAGACCAATTTCTTCATCCCAGGTATAATTTTAATCAGTTTAACACTGCCAACCTGACATTGTCTGTCATTTACAAAATCCTGCTGACAGACTTGCTTTAACTTTAGCCCTTTGATAACTTGATCTTCAACTTGCTTAACTGTTCACAATAACAATAATTTTGACCAGGGGTGCCCTAACTTTTACATGCCACTGTGGCGTGGTAGTGTGCATAATTAACCTAGCTCTATTTACTGGATTGGTGGAAACTAGAGATGTGATCTTTGAGCAGTCCATTGGACAGGTCAGTAATATGTGACTACTGGACTTGAGACCTACAAATCTGCTTACCTCCTGGCATTCCCAGTTTCTCTTCTGATTAGCCAGGTTGGTGAGACGTCATCATTGCGGCATGATGCACGCACAATGTGGCGTCAGCTTGGATACTCAAAAAAGGAAATGTGAATGCCAGGACACAGGAAGGCATCCTATCCACAGTACTGATGTGGCTGATGGACCAGAGTCATGTTAATCGATTCTTTTTTTCATAGGAAAAACGTAGTAAATTTTGCACTGCATATTTCTTTTTGGTTTGATCTCTGCGACTTTCTGACTTATTCCAATTCCAATTCTGACTAATTGTAGTGAGACATGAACTACAGAGGAAAAGATAAAGATTAGGTAAACTGCAATATCGTTTTCTAGGCCCCTCTGGCCAAGCGCCTCAAGTAGTTGCTTTGATTTACCTCAACTCTCCATAAGCCCCCCAACAAAGCGGAGGAGTGATCTTCTCCCACAGCGAGCACACTTTGATCCTAGTACAGGATCATCACTTCCTGTAATATATTACTGTATGCTAATGCCACAAAACCCAGCATGCATGATTAATGCTTTACAAATAGGAATGTACACCGATTTAAGCAAAGCTCATGCAACATCTCCTGCTTCCTGAAAGATAATTTTTTAAAGGTGACGACTTGAGCAACTTGAGATTTCTCAAGGGGGAGAAGAGTGGCTACAGAATCCTCGATGAGAATTCAATAAGATTTATCATCTGTGTACCTTCCTCTCTGCTTCACAATAACTGAAGGACATTTTAATAAATAAAATAACCTCGTAGGCTACAAAAGGAGTTAGTTTGGTTCTAAATCAGCTAATAAAAAAGACATACAACTAATATATTAAAGAATACAACAACAAAAGAAAATAAGAAAAAATATAATAAATAAGAACAAATGGAGTTTAAGCAATGTAAATTGTCCCGATACATAATATTTGACCTGAATATAATCTGTCTATAAATTAAATCAATGGTATATATTAACTCAGTGTTTTCGAGAAATAATCTTACGCGCCTCTAACACCTATTGTAATAATGTCAGTAAGTGGAATCATATATGCAAAGATTTCTGGGAACGTGTCATTAACAGAGGTTAGCGATCCACTGCACAACACATAAAATTGCTTTTTAAAGGAATGTGTAATAGGGAAAAGTATTATGAACTGCAACACTGCCATATCAATTGTAGACTTGCATGAGGAGGACACCAGTCCACTATTCCTCACATGAATTTTATTAAAGCGTATATCTGCTTAGACACAGCGGTGCCTCTGAGAAGTGCATATAGCTCACATGGACCGATGGGAGTTTTACTGACTGTTGCTCCAAGGGGGAAAAAATTCCGTAATATTGTCATATGTGGCACCATACTGGACGCATATGAAGCCTACAGCTTCATAGTACAGAGCCTTTGGGACCAAGTTTGCCTAAATACAGCCTCTTGCACATTGCTCCAGGGGCGTACAAGGGACCAAGAGTTATGGAGGCCCACTTCCAGTTCTGAGGCAGCAAGCGTTTTTTCTCAGACTCATGGAGGTGCATTATGATTCGCTATTGGACTGCAAAGAGCCCATTTATTGTGATTGCACAGTGGCCCTCTACTGTCTGTGTCTTTGCATGAAGCCATAAAGCGGTTACTTTAATATTGATGGCTGATCCTTAGGATAGCTCATCAATACCAGAACAGCAGGGGTGCGACACCTGATATACCCGCCGATCAGCTGTCCCAGGAGCCAGTCAGATGTGATCAGTTGTGGTGACTGCTGTTCTGGTCACATCCAGTCACTGGCACAAGGAACTGCTGATCGGCGGGAGTGTCAGGTGTTGCACCCCACCAATCTGGTACTGATGACCTATCCTAATACCTTGATACTAATAAACTTTCATCCCCATGTCATTAAAGGGATGCAAGTATAACAATTCCCTCCATATATATTAAAGTATTCTTTAGTAGTATTCAGTATGAATCTCTACTATAACAAGATGGTATTTAAAGGGAGTTTGTCAACCCTAAAACTACTTTAAACTAAGAACACGGTCATATAGAGGACCTAGCCCCTACAAAAAGCATGGCTTCCGTGCAGTAATCGCCGCCTTGTTTGTTGATTGACCCAGTGTGAGTGCTGCATGAGCAGAAACCTTCAGAGTGCAATCACATGCTCAGAATGCAGGTGCCGATGGCGCATGCACACAGAGCTCTGTGCTCTCTGCCGCGGCCGCTCACTACTCTTCCGGTTGTGTCAGTGAAGTGAGCTGCAGTGCAGCTTCATTTTTGCATTTGAGGTGGGAAACTCCCTTTCAAGTGGTAAATGGCCAAGAATGATCAGTAACTATTCTTTAAAAGGAAAACATGCACGATACAGAGTAGAAGTTGAGCAGAATGATATATAGGTTTGTTGGAAAAAATTAATACATCACTGGTGATTGTATGCTTAGGAGTCCAGTGCTGCTAAATGATCGACAGCTATGCACAGCATTACAGGAAGGACTGTCAATCACTTAGCAGAACCGCCTACTGGGCTTATACCTACAAACACTAGGGGTTTCATTGAATAAAATGCACGTTTTACTGAAACTTTACCCACAAAAATCTCTATAAATCTGATCAGCTCCTCCTGCTCTGTAAAATCCTGCCTGCAGATCAGATAACATTTTCTATTTGACGGGTTATCTTTAACTTTTCCATATACACCAAAAGGTATCAACAATACAGTCAAACTGCAAACACAACACGGAACAAAAAGCTGAAGACTGGCACTATATAGCGGATAAAAACATCTCAATGTAGACAATTACTATTTCTTTTAAGATTTTCATGGCTTTCTAGTGTATAAATATCAAAAAAGTAACATTTCTCCTTGCGAAGAATGACATGCTAAGCATGCCGAGATGAGGAGACTTAAAGCCGCAATGTTCCTCTGGGAAATATGCTAATTAGGCAAATTGTCCATTCAGAGAGGAAGAGAACTAGAACTCTAGTGCCACCTATTGGAAGGTAGCAATCTTACAAGTCAATGTCGACCCGTTAACGAGCCTTGTCACTTGACTTAGGATAATAGCCAAACCAGAAGCTCGTTAAAGGGTCGACATTGGATTGCTACCTTCCAATAGGTGGCACTAGAGTTCTAGTTCTCTTCCTCTCTAAAGAGACAATTTGCATAATTAGTGTATAAATAAAAAAAGTCTTATGAAAGTTTTCAACATAGGGTTAAAAATTGGGACTGCAATTTAGACTGTCACCTTATTAGCTGAAATGCACACAGGTCTGCTAATTACTCCCTGGGACTGAGGACTTGTATAGACTTTCTGAGTAAGTAGATCTTAGCATCCAACAGAAGCGAATGCACTATTTTATGTTTCGTGGAAATGCCTATATTTCTTCTGTTTGGAAAATAATAATAATTCTGTAGTTCATGGAAAAGGAAGAAAAATGATGCAGAAAGATGCTTGATGAACCGTTGAAAAAAGTGAAAATTGAGTTTGTTTGGATGAGTGCATCGCCACTGGCCCATTAATCCAGACTGGAGGACGGATGGGAGAATTCCGCATTCCGCAAACTGTATTTTATCCACAAGTTGCTTGGAAATATCCATTACATTGTTTAGTGCTCAAATTCAATTTCCTCCCCCTGCAAGGTGACCTTGAAAGTAAAATATTGCTAAAATATGTAGATTTTTTATTAGTCCATAAACATTCATATAACTAAATTGAAGCTGAATTCCAGGTACGGTATGGCTAATAAACACGGCAGGACATCACCTCCTCAGTGCAGAGCCCCAGGACATTTGGAATGACGAAGAATGTAAGTGAGAGAAAGATACCTTATGCCATGGAGATGACACAGCTTATTCTGGTTCTGATGTCCTCATATAGAAATGGACCATAGAACAAACCTAATTAAGAAACAAGAATCTTACATTCTTCACATTGCACCATGTCATTTATGTCCATATTATACAAATATTTCTAGCAGAAAAAGGAACATTCTGCTCCCCCATCCCTCGCTCCTGTATACCCCCATGTGCACTCACGTGATAGTACAAAAACGACCACTTGTGATTAAGATGACAGATGATCTTTGGATTGAGCGATGATATCAACACGTGTGGAACAATTGGTCAATGTGGTAATCTGGTGTGTTATCCCTTTTAATGTCAGTGTGCTGGGGGGTCAGTTGGAGAATTTTAGCAACTAAAATTGTTACAAAGTTTGAGATTTTTCAATTTAAGTATCAGAAAATCCCTTCTAAGACTCATTGACATCGGTGATTTTTCTTGTAGTAAAAATGTTACTCTGCTCCAATGCATTGCCACCATTCACCATTACATACATTGTGTGCAGGTATAGTATTATTATTATTATTATTATTATTATTATTATTATATAATAACAGCACTACTTTGTCCTAATAAGCACATGTGTGACTAGTCCGAGCTGGCCCGGAGCGGAGCCCATGCCTGTCTGTAGACATTGCTCAGGTTACATAAAATGTGATACATATGTACATTATTAATAAATCTGACCAATTACTTTACATCTGATCACAACTTGGAAACAAGAAGCCACAACAAGAATAGCGTTGGGGGGGGGCTATCTACAGTGGTACCCAATTCATTTCTGTACTGTCACTCTAATGAACACCAAGTGTGCCCTATACTTCATCTACCTGACTTTGGACATCCTTCATCCATTTGGCAGCGCTCGGAATATCCTGCAAGTTTTTTTTCTGATTCTCAAAGGTGTGTCTTATAGGCACAGCTGACTGAAATGGGGACTTCTAGGCAAAAATCAGTTTTCCTATACATGGGGACAAAAGGTAAAAGTTGGCCAAGCATGTGGTTGTCAGAACTGGTGTACAATCTAAAATGTAAGGAGTCCTCCAAAGCATGCCCTGGCAGATGTTGTGGAAGGAGGGATCGGATATGTAGGATATCAACATGCCCAATACTTTGTTGCCACGAAAGATAACCTACTGCCAGAAGTGTTGAGAAAAAGAAAAAGGAAGCGTGCTAGCTCACCTGCAGCGGATCTTAGGATGGAGCACGGATATGCGTTCTGACCAGACGTATGACAAACAGAGGGAAAAAGAGGGTATTCCAGCTCCAGTTAAAAAAAAGTTCATTTATTCATATTAAAAAAAAAAAAAATGTCAACATAATCTCTCCTGTACTATATCCTGCATTTTGATGGATCTTGTTGCTAGATGATATTAATATTTTTTGTAAAAACATTTTTTTATATGAGTACATTAACTTTTTTTAACCAGAGCTGTAATACTCACTTTTTCCCTCTAATACCAGAAGTGTCTGGAAGTAGCTTGCTCCCTTCTCACCATTGAAATAAACATGCACGCTTGGCCAAGATAAGGTGCTTTATATATAACAGCTATCTCCCCCAGATCCACCTAATATCAAAGGAATGCATCCTCTGGGAAAGCGGATAATTTTAATCTAATGAATTTTAGAGCCTCAAAAAATAGTGTATAACTTATAAAGATTCAGCTAGTCAGTTATTAATCACATGGTGTCATAGACCTAATGGAAAAGAGAAGAATTAACTGGGTAGATAGGCAAAATGAGCAATTGTAAGTACACAGTGATATATAATATGATGACTGCAATATATTAAGAGAATAAAAACTTTGATGGGAGGAGGAGAAGGACGAGGAGTGCTTCTTTAACCCCTTTCTGCCATCTAACGGAATAGTATGCCAGCTGGCAGGATCCCCCGCTTTGAGGTGGGCTCCAGCGGTGAGCCCACCTCAAAGCCGCGACATGTCAGCTGTTTTCAACAGCTGACATGTGCCCGCAATGGGCGCGAGCGGAATCACGATCCACCCGCACCCATTAACTAGTTAAATGCAGCTCTCAAACTCTGACAGCGGCATTTAACAAGTGCTGCCGGCCGCGTGGCCGGAAGTACGCGCACCGCTGACCCCCGTCACATGATCGGGGGTCATCGGTGCATTGCCATCACAACCAGAGGTGTCCTCGAGACCTCTCTGGTTGTTGATGGCAGATTGCTATGAGCGCCACCCTGTGGTCAGCACTCACAGCATGCCTGTAATTCTGCTGCATAGAGGTGATCTGTGCATCACCAATATGTAGCAGAGGCGATCGAGTAGTGGATGCTTCTAGCTTCCCATGGAGGCTATTGAAGCATGCCAAAATAAAAAAAAAGTGTTTTGAACTTTTATATATTTTTTATATATATTTTTAATCACCCCCCTTTCGCCCCAATCAAAATAAAAAAAAAAAAAAAAAAATCAAACTTACACATATTTGGTATCGCCGTGTTCAGAATCGCCCGATCTATCAATAAAAAAAAGGATTAACCTGATCGCTAAACGGCGTAGTGAGAAAAAATCAAAACACCAAAATTAAGTTTTTTTGGTCGCCGTGACATTGCATTAAAATGCAATAACGGGCGATCAAAAGAATGTATCTGCACCGAAATGGTATCATTAAAAATGCCAGCTTGGCACGCAAAAAATAAGCCATCACCCGACCAGAGATCACGAAAAATGGAGACGCTAAAGGTATCGGAAAATTGCGCAATTTTTTTTTTTTTAAGCAAACTGTGGAATTTTTTATCACCACTTAGATAAAAAAGAACCTCGACATGTTAGGTGTCTATGAACTCATAATGACCTGTAGAATCATAATGGCAGGTCAGTTTTAGCATTAGTGAATCTAGCAAAAAACAAACAAACAAAAAACAAGTGTGGGATTGCACTTTTTTTGCAATTTCATCGTACTTGGAATTTTTTTCCCGTTTTCTGTTACACGACATGGTAAAACCAATGGTGTCGTTTAAAAGTACAACTCGTCCTGCAAAAAATAAGCCCTCACATGGCCATATTGACGGAAAGATTAAAAAGTTATGGCTCTGGAAAGGAGGGGAGAGAAAAACGAAAAAAAAAAACACGAAAAAGCTCCGGGGGTTAAGGGGTTAAAAATTATTGCTAAACCAAAAAAACTATTCAAGCAATAAAAGTTTATGCAAACTGATCTCATTTTCATTAATAAATAATAATAAAAAAATAACATTAAATTGGGAGAATTACCAATACCATCTGAGGGGGTTTGCTATTTACATTATTTAGCATTTGGCCAGTTATTTACATTTGTTAGCTTTACCCACTAGTCTGAATAGTCTTCTACCTTAACAATAGATTATTCATCAATAAAGATGAGAACAGTTTATTATAAACTTTTGTTGTCAGAACTGTTTTTTGCTTTAGCATAATAGTCCTAACCCAGACATGGCAGCCATTGGTTATCTCTCCTATAAGTGCTTGGTTATTTATAAGTTATCTTAAAAATTATTATACCTAAACAACAAACTTTGCCTGTTTAGATGGGGCCGATTCTTCCCAACGCTCGTTCCCCTTTTGTTGGCTTGTCTAAATGGGACATTACAATAAAAGGATTAGGAATTTACATGCTATATTTTTGCAAGAAGCTTTTATAGATTCTCTGCCTTCGATGACAATCAACTTATTATATTATCAACACTTCGTCAGATTTATTTCTATTACATTTCTGAGCAGTAATAGACTTCCATTAATGGTATTATAATGGTGAGTTACGCTGGCAAGAAAGTTAATATTTTTTACAATAATTTAAAGCTTTAAGTCAAATGTTCAGTTCATAAAAACTGTGTCACCAGAAAAGGGAAAAAAATCGAAGCATCAACTTTGGACACATCTACTCGTTGGCTTAAACAAGGAAGGCTCCAGGGAAGCCATTTTCTCTAAAGGGAACATATTACCACTTCTAGGTTTTCAGAAAATGGGGACACGTCTTTCTGTGGATCAGTACGCTTTGTTTAAATTCATTTCCTTAATTCTGCTTGTCCTATTTTGCCAAGAATATATCCAGCTTTACTAGTGAATTTTATATCTTGACGATCCTAACTCATGGGTAGAGGCAGACCCTTGGTGCCCTTTGTGTCAACTGTCCAGCCATTATGAGGAAGGTTCCCCAGAGCTCTATTGACATTGAATTCATTACTAAGCAGCAATCATATCTTTAGGCAGCTTTCATTTTTCTTAGTCAACAAAAACAGCTTTATTTGCTTTCCAATACCCCCGTCAGCTCCAATATAATGCTGTCTAAATCGAGAATTAACTTTACGAGCTAATGCTTAGAACTGTCGTAAAACAGTTTTCTAAGAGATAAAATTGCTTTGTTGTTTAGCTTAGCAAAGTAAAAGGCAAAATATATAATCCTCATTTATAATACATTAGAGTCAACCCAATGACTTAAAGGGGATGTTCTGGTTAAAAATAAATACAATTTGGTTACAAAGGTCCTAAAAAGATAAATTGATCACAAGGAATCTCACTGCAATGACCCTCAATGTTCAGCTGCTAATCTGCAAGAAAATCTGTTAGTATATGTTTAATTTCCCTGCAGCACCCCACAGGATAAATTAAGTATTACACAGTTCATATTTCAAAATATGATTCTACGTTAACACATGGATGTGGAGTGTCCTCCAGAGTGAGATACTTTCTTTGCAGTTACTATTCAATCCATCTAATTCATGGTGGTCCTGGCTGAGTACTTAAGATATTTTCTAAATCAGATAAAACAAAGTTTTACTATAGATTGTAGATAATGGTTTCAAAGAAATACCCATGCAGGCCCAGGTCAGTAACTACTGAAGAGGGCAGAAGTGGTTTGCTAAGCAATATACCCATCTAGCCTTGGTGGGTTTTGCTAGATAGGCTAGAGGTGTTGTAGGGTTTTCTATGAGGCCATATTCAGTTTTTCTTGGTTTTCCAAGAAGAGCCAAATAAACTACAGCCAAGAGTGTACAACACTTAATTGAGCGTCTTAGCACCCAAACTCTCACCGGTAAAAACTTTTGACTTGTGACATATTGGAATTTTTTTTGCTATCATAGTAATTCTTTATCTTTATAAATAGCAACCGTTGGAATTTCTAATAGCCCAACAATAAGACCTTTACAATGTTTGAGCTTCATTCAGTCTTACATTTTCCATATACAGTATGTAGTCTATCTGAACACATGCGCAAAAGCCTGTTTTTGGGCTGTGAACTTTGTCTACATTGTTCTCCAATGGGCAGGTGTTGAAACAGCCAGGTGTAGGTCCTACTCTGTCCCCATCTATTGAGGCTGCTGACACATATCGAAGTGAACTACAAGAGTTAGGGGCCATAACTAACTGGGTATACTTGTAAAGGTGAGATAACGTTTACACTATTTTAACCAAAATAATGTCAAAAGTCGGGTCGGGTGAAATTGGACGATTATTGTGAAAAGTCGGGGGCCGACCGAAACACGAAACCCAATGCAAGTCAATGGGGAATCAAAGTTGGCAGTGAGTGGAGGACAGGAAAACACCTACAGTGCCCATTTTAATGCCAAAAACATCAATTCTTGTTACTTAAGCTTGTCAATCTTAATTTACCTTATAATAATAGTTAGTCATTGAAAACTGGGGGTCATTTGGCTAAAGTTGTGGGGGGTAGGGCTGGTTCAAGTTTTTTGTGGGCCCAGGAAACGCGGACTACGTCACGGCGGTGGAGCAGGGAGAGGTAAGTATTTAAACTTTGCAAGTGCTGTGATCCTGAGCAAGCAGGGGGAGCCCACTCGTTCGCATTGGCACTGGCACAGGGCCCCTCAAAGTACGGCGGTGTGTTTGACGGCGGGGGTGCCTCCCACCGGCAGACACTTTTGCTTACTATGAGGGGCCCTGTGCCAGTGACGTCGCCAACGAGTATGCCCCCCCCACCTGATGAAGGAACCTGCACTTTCATCTGCAACTTCCTCTTTGTCCGTGTAAGGTGGTATAGTATGCGGGAAGGGGAACCTGACTTTCAGCAGGGTCAGATTCTGGCTGTGTAGAGTGCAAGGGGAATGTAGTGGTCTGGGTCAATGTACCAGCAGACTCATCTAGCAGTGGCTGGGCAATGGGCAGGATGAGAAGGAAACACAGTTAGTAGGCCCAAATAATAAAGTAGGCTAAATGCAGTTCAAATGTGGTAACAGGACTAAACAGGCGGCATTGCTTTGTTCAGTGGAGGACAACTGTAATGAGTGGCAGACACAGTTAGTAGGCCCAAGTAATAAAGTGGGCCAAATGCAGTTCAAAATTGGTAACAGGAGTAAACAGGCGGCACTGCTTTGTTCAGTGGAGGAGAACAACAAGCAGCGACAGACACCGTTAGTAGGCCCAACCAAACAAGTAGGCCAAATGCAGTTTAATATTCGAAACAGGATGAAAATTGAGGCTCTGCTTTGTTCAGTGGAGGACAACTGTAATGGGATGCAGAAACAGTTAGTAGACCTAAATAAGTAAGTAGGCTAAATGCAGTTCAAAATTGGTAACTGGAGTACACAGGCGGCATAGCTTTGTTCAATGGAGGACAGCTGTAATGAGTGGCGCAGACAGACTTAGTAGACCTAAAATAAAAAAGTAGGCTAAATGCAGTTCAAAATTGGTAACTGGAGTACACAGGCGGCATAGCTTTGTTCAATGGAGGACAGCTGTAATGAGTGGCGCAGACAGACTTAGTAGGCCTAAAATAAAAAAGTAGGCTAAATGCAGTTTAAAATTGGTAACAGGACTCAACAGGCAGCATTGCTTTGTTCAGCAGAGGACAATTGTAAGGAGGGGCTGACACAGTTAGTAGGCCCAAAAAAGTAAGTAGGCTAAATCCAGTTCAAAACTGGTAACAGGAGTAAACTGGTGGCATTGCTTTGTTCAATGGAGGACAACTGTAATGAGTGGCGCAGACACAGTTTGTAGGCCCACATTAAAAAAGTAGGCTAAATGCAGTTCTAAACTTGTAACAGGAGTACACAGGCGGCATAGCTTTGTGCAGTGGAGGACAACTGTAAGGAGTGGCTGTTATGATCCTAGTGGCAAGGATCGCAGGTCGGACTAGCTAAGTAACTGAACAGAATACTAGCTCTGGGGAAGTGGTAACTAGATTGACCGCAACCTGATCCTATCCGCAAACAACTATAGGCAGCCGTGGAACGTTACCTAAAAAATCCTAGACGTCTCGTCACGGCCTGAGAAACTGACTATTCCTGAAGGGAAAGTAAGTCCTCACTTGCCTCAGTGGAAGACCCCAAAGATATAGAATAGCCCCCCACAAATATTAACGGTGAGTTAAGGGGAAAGCACAAACGCAGAGATGAAATCAGATTTAGCAAATGAGGCCCGCTAATACTAGATAGCAGAAAATAGGAAGGAAACTGTGCGGTCATTAAAAAACCCTATTCAAAATATCCACGCAGAGATTGCTCGAGCCCCCGCACCAACTAACGGTGCGGGGGAAGCAACTCCGTACCCCAGAGCTTACCAGCAAAAAGAAATCACATGTTAGCAAGCTGGACTAGACTCATCATACACAGAAATCATATTGCAGGCAGATGAGCAAAAAATATTCAAACAGAACTTAGCTTATCCTGAAGAGGCAGAAAACGAGATAATCAGGAGTAATCAGAATAGCACTGAATACATTGACAGCCGGCAACAAGTGGACGTGAAGCAGAGCTAAATAGGAGCCTCCCTGGTGAATAACGAGGCGGCTGATCCAGCAGACCCGCAGGATAATAAACCAAACCACCAGGGGGAGCCAAAAAACCAAAGTCACACAATACCATCTGTGACCACAAGAGGGAGCCTGAAAACGGAGTTCACAACAGTACCCCCCCCTTGAGGAGGGGTCACCGAACCCTCATCAAAACCCCCAGGGCGATCAGGGTGAGCCACATGGAAGGCACGAACCAAATCGGCCGCATGAACATCAGAGGCGACAACCCAGGAATTATCCTCCTGACCATAGCCTTTCCACTTAACCAAATACTGAAGCCTCCGTCTAGAAATACGAGAATCCAAGATCTTCTCCACCACGTATTCCAATTCTCCCTCAACCAGCACAGGGGCAGGAGGCTCAACCGAAGGAACCACAGGCACCACATACCTCCGCAACAACGACCAATGGAACACATTATGAATAGCAAACGATGCCGGGAGGTCCAAACGAAATGACACAGGGTTAAGGACTTCCAAAATCTTATAAGGACCGATAAACCGAGGCTTAAACTTAGGAGAGGAGACCTTCATAGGAACAAAGCGAGAAGACCACCACACCAAATCCCCAACGCGAAGTCGGGGACCCACACAGCGACGGCGGTTGGCAAAGCGCTGAGCCTTCTCTTGTGACAGCTTCAAATTGTCCACCACATGATTTCAAATCTGATGCAACCTATCCACCACAACATCCACTCCAGGACAGTCAGAAGACTCCACCTGACCCGAGGAAAAACGAGGATGAAACCCTGAATTACAAAAAAAAGGCGAAACCAAAGTAGCAGAACTAGCCCGATTATTAAGGGCAAACTCGGCCAATGGCAAAAAAGTCACCCAGTAGTCCTGATCAGCAGAAACAAAACATCTTAAATAGGTTTCCAAAGTCTGATTAGTGCGCTCGGTTTGGCCATTCGTCTGAGGATGGAAGGCCGACGAAAAAGACAAATTAATGCCCATCTTAGCACAAAAGGTCCGCCAAAATCTAGACACAAACTGGGATCCTCTGTCGGAAACAATATTTTCAGGGATCCCATGCAAACGAACCACATTTTGAAAAAACAGAGGAACCAACTCGGAGGAGGAAGGCAACTTAGGCAAGGGCACCAAATGGACCATTTTAGAAAAACGATCACACACCACCCAAATGACCGACATTCTCTGAGAGACAGGGAGATCTGAAATAAAATCCATGGAAATGTGCGTCCAAGGCCTCTTCGGGACAGGCAAAGGCAACAACAAGCCACTGGCACGAGAACAGCAAGGCTTAGCCCGAGCACAAATTCCACAAGACTGCACAAAGGAACGCACATCCCGCGACAAGGAAGGCCACCAGAAGGACCTAGCCACCAAATCTCTGGTACCAAAAATCCCAGGATGGCCTGCCAACACCGAAGAATGAACCTCGGAAATAACTCTGCTGGACCATCTATCCGGGACAAACAGTCTCTCCGGTGGACAACGGTCAGGTCTATCCGCCTGAAACTCCTGCAGCACTCGTCGCAAATCTGGGGAGATGGCAGACAAAATCACCCCTTCTCTGAGGATACCAGCTGGCTCTGAATCACCAGGAGAGTCACGCACAAAACTCCTAGAAAGAGCATCAGCCTTCACATTCTTCGAACCAGGCAGGTATGAGACCACGAAATCAAAACGAGAGAAAAACAACGACCAACGAGCCTGTCTAAGATTCAGCCGCTTGGCCGACTCGAGATAAATCAAATTCTTGTGATCAGTCAAGACCACCACACGATGCTTAGCTCCCTCGAGCCAATGTCGCCACTCCTCAAATGCCCACTTCATAGCCAACAACTCCCGATTACCAACATCATAATTCCGCTCAGCAGGGGAAAACTTTCTTGAAAAGAAAGCACATGGCTTCATCACAGAGCCATCAGAGCTTCTCTGCGACAAAACAGCCCCCGCTCCAATCTCAGAAGCATCAACCTCGACCTGGAAAGGAAGGGAGACGTCTGGCTGACATAAGACCGGAGCCAAAGAAAACCGGCGCTTCAGCTCCCGAAAGGCCTCCACAGCCACAGGAGACCAATTAGTAACATCAGAACCCTTCTTGATCAAATCCGTCAATGGCTTAACAACACCAGAAAAATTAGCGATGAAGCGACGGTAAAAATTAGCAAAACCCAAGAACTTCTGAAGACTCTTAACAGATGTAGGCTGAGTCCAGTCATGAATAGCCTGAACCTTGACTGGGTCCATCTCAATAGCAGAAGGAGAAAAATGAAACCCAAAAAAGAGACCTTCTGGACTCCAAAAAGACATTTTGAGCCCTTCACAAATAAAGCATTGGCACGCAGGACCTGAAACACCATCCTGACCTGCTTAACATGGGACTCCCAATCATCCGAAAAAACCAGAATATCATCCAGATACACAATCATAAATTTATCCAGATATTCGTGGAAGATGTCATGCATAAAGGACTGAAAGACAGAAGGAGCGTTAGAAAGTCCAAAAGGCATCACCAAGTACTCAAAATGGCCTTCGGGCGTATTAAATGCAGTTTTCCATTCATCACCCTGCTTAATACGCACAAGGTTATACGCACCACGAAGATCTATCTTGGTGAACCAACTAGACCCCTTAATGCGAGCAAACAGATCAGATAACAATGGCAAAGGATACTGAAATTTGACCGTGATTTTGTTTAGAAGGCGATAATCAATACAAGGTCTCAAGGAACCATCCTTCTTAGCCACAAAAAAAGAACCCCGCACCAAGAGGGGAGGAGGAGGGGCGAATAAGTCCTTTCTCCAAAGACTCCTTTATATAACTCCGCATAGCAGCATGCTCCGGCACTGACAAATTGAAAAGTCGTCCCTTAGGAAACTTACTACCAGGAATCAAATTTATAGCACAATCACAATCCCTATGAGGAGGTAGAGAACTGAGTTTGGGCTCATCAAATACATCCTGGTAATCTGACAAAAACGCAGGGACCTCAGAAGGAGTGGATGAAGCAATTGACACCACAGGAGCGTCGCCATGAATTCCCTGACAACCCCAACTTGACACAGACATTGCTTTCCAATCCAGGACTGGATTATGAGTCTGTAACCATGGCAGGCCCAACACGACAACATCATGCAAATTATGCAATACAAGAAAGCGAATCACCTCCTGATGAACAGGAGTCATGCACATGGTCACTTGTGTCCAGTACTGAGGTTTATTCGTCGCCAATGGTGTAGCATCAATTCCCCTTAGTGGAATAGGGAATTTTAAAGGCTCCAAAACAAAACCACAGCGCCTGGCAAATGACAAATCCATCAGACTCAGGGCAGCACCTGAATCCACAAAAGCCATAACCGGGTAAGATGACAGGGAACAAATCAGGGTAACAGACAAAATAAACTTAGGCTGTAAAGTACCGATGGTGACAGATTTATCAATCTTTTTTGTGCGCTTAGAGCATGCTGAGATAACATGAGCTGAGTCACCACAGTAAAAGCACAACCCATTTTGCCATCTATAATTTTGCCGTTCACTTCTGGTCAGAATTCTATCACATTGCATAGACTCAGGTGTCTGTTCAGAAGACACCGCCAAATGGTGCGCAGGTTTGTGCTCTCACAAACGCCGATCAATCTGAATGGCCAGAGTCATTAACTCATTCAGACCTGCAGGCGTAGGGAACCCCACCATGACATTCTTAATGGCTTCAGAAAGACCTTTTCTGAAATTTGCAGCCAGGGCACACTCATTCCATTGAGTAAGCACCGACCATTTCCGAAATTTCTGGCAGTACACCTCTGCATCATCTTGCCCCTGAGAGAGGGCCAACAACGCTTTTTCAGCCTGGTTCTCAAGATTAGGTTCCTCATAGAGCAATCCAAGGGCCAGAAAAAACGCATCCACACTGAGCAACGCAGGATCCCCTGGAGCCAATGCGAAAGCCCAATCTTGAGGATCGCCACGCAAGAAAGAAATAATAATCTTAACTTGCTGAACAGAATCCCCAGAGGAACGAGGTTTCAAAGAAAGAAACAACTTGCAATTGTTCTTAAAATTCAGGAACCTAGATCTATCTCCAGAAAACAACTCCGGAATAGGTATTCTAGGCTCTGACATAGGACTGTGCACAACAAATCCTGAATACTTTGTACCCTTGCAGCAAGATGATCCACACTGGAGGCTAAACTCTGGATATCCATATCAGCAGCTGAACTCAGAGCCACACCAAGATTAACAGGAGGAGAGAAGCCAGACACACAGCAGCTAGACACACGGCAAAAAAAAAAAAAAAAAATCTCCAAGCTTCTTTTCTCCTGCTTCTGCCATGCAATTAACACTTTATTGGCCGGCTGTACTGTTATGATCCTAGTGGCAAGGATCGCAGGTCGGACTAGCTAAGTAACTGAACAGACTACTAGCTCTGGGGAAGTGGTACCTAGATTGACCGCAACCTGATCCTATCCGCAAACAACTATAGGCAGCCGTGGAACGTTACCTAAAAAATCCTAGACGTCTCGTCACGGCCTGAGAAACTGACTATTCCTGAAGGGAAAGTAAGTCCTCACTTGCCTCAGTGGAAGACCCCAAAGATATAGAATAGCCCCCCACAAATATTAACGGTGAGTTAAGGGGAAAGCACAAACGCAGAGATGAAATCAGATTTAGCAAATGAGGCCCGCTAATACTAGATAGCAGAAAATAGGAAGAAAACTGTGCGGTCAATAAAAAACCCTATTCAAAATATCCACGCAGAGATTGCTCGAGCCCCCGCACCAACTAACGTTGCGGGGGAAGCAACTCCGTACCCCAGAGCTTACCAGCAAAAAGAAATCACATGTTAGCAAGCTGGACTAGACTCATCATACACAGAAATCATATTGCAGGCAGATGAGCAAAAAATATTCAAACAGAACTTAGCTTATCCTGAAGAGGCAGAAAACAAGATAATCAGGAGTAATCAGAATAGCACTGAATACATTGACAGCCGGCAACAAGTGGACGTGAAGCAGAGCTAAATAGGAGCCTCCCTGGTGAATAACGAGGTGGCTGATCCAGCAGACCCGCAGGATAATAAACCAAACCACCAGGGGGAGCCAAAAAACCAAAGTCACACAATACCATCTGTGACCACAAGAGGGAGCCTGAAAACGGAGTTCACAACAAGTGGCGCAGACAGACACAGGTAGTAGGCCCAAATGATAAAGTAGGCTAAATGCAGTTCAAAATTGGTAACTGGAGCGGCATTGCTTTGTTCGGTGGAGGACAACTGGAAGGAGTGGCTGACAGTTAGTAGGCCAAAATAGTAAAGTGGGCTAAATGTCTGCCAAAACAATGTTCCTAAATAAACAGGTGGCATAGCTAGGTACAGGGGTGGGCTCCTCTGATGAGTAGCAGACAGTGGTAGTTCGCGCACAGTATTAACTAGTCTAAATGGAGGGTAGGGCCCCTGTATATTTTTACTATCATCTATCATTTCAACAAATTTGTATTGGCAGTGCCATTGAAGGATTTAACAGCACAGACTAAACAGTGGTGGAGCAGTGAGAGGTAAGTTTTGCAAGTGGTAGAGCACTGTTTGAGCTGGAGGGAACACTCTCTCGTGGGCGGCGGTACTGGCACAGGGCCCCTCATATTACGACGGTGTGTCTGACGTTGGGTGTGCACCACCACCGTCAGAGAAACTTCATTGTACTAACAACCGTTATATGGTACTGTAAAACAAGGTAGAAGGTGTATATAAACTTGTTGAGAATTTAAATCTCCCTTTTTTGAGGGGGGAGACTGTAGCAAAACTCAGGCCCAGTGTATTACACTACACAATGTAAGTGGCAGAACGTGGCTGGCAGATATACGACAAACAGAGCTGACGTAGATCTACTTAGTGGCAATTTAAATCTCCCTTTTTTGGGGGGGAGACTGCAGCAAAAAACAGGCCCTATGTATTACACTACACAATGTAAAAGGCAGAACGTGGCTGGCAGATATACGACAAACAGAACTGATGTAGATCCACTTAGTGGCAATTTAAATCTCCCTTTTTTTGGGGGGGGAGACTGCAGCAAAAAACAGGCCCTGTGTATTAGAATATACAATGTAAGTGGCAGAACGTGGCTGGCAGATAGGCAGATATACAACAAACAGAACTGACGTAGATCCACTTAGTGGCAATTTAAATCTCCCTTTTTTTTGGGGGGGAGACTGCAGCAAAAAACAGGCCCTGTGTATTAGACTATACAATGTAAGCGGCAGAACGTGGCTGGAAGATATATCAAAAAATACAAGGACTGTACTACAATTTCAATCTCCTTACAATGATCTCAGGACAAGTATGGCAGCCAGCAATAAAAAGGACTGCTGCACACAAAAGTGTGGACAAATAAACAAGATAACTATGCAGAAAGGAGCAACAGGATTTTTGCTTTTAAAAAAGCAGTTGGTTTGCACAGCGGAGTACAAACAGCAATGCAGCTATCAGGGAGCCTTATAAGGCAGCCTAATAAGCTACAGAGCTGATGCACAAAAATCTAGCCTCCACTGTCCCTGCAAAGAAAAGGTGGTGCTAGACAGTGGAAATCGCTACAGCACAAGCGGTTTGGGGGTTAATCTTCCCTCCCTAATGATATCCCTGCTTCTGATGAAGCTGCAGCAACCTCTCCCTATGCTGAGATCGGCAGAAGTAAGATGGCGGTCGGCGTGCACGCCCCTTTATAGCCCCTGTGACGCCACAGAAAGCAAGCCAATCACTGTCATGCCCTTCTCTAAGATGGTGGGGACCGAGACCTATGTCATCACGCTGCCCACACTCTACGTCCTCCTTCATTGGCTGAAAAATGGCACTGAAAGCGTCATACGAAACGCGACTTTGGCGTGAAGATCGCCGACCTCATGGCCGATCCCACACTGGGATCGGGTTGGGTTTCATGAAACCCGACTTTGCTGAAAGTCGGCGATTTTTGAATTTGTCCGATCCGTTTCGCTCAACCCTAATGTCAACTAAGCAACCTATGCTATTTACATGTACTTGTGCTATTTTCAGTGGTATGTAAAAGTTTGGGCACCCTTAGTCAAAATTACTGGTATTGTGAACAGTTAAGCAAGTTAAAGGTGAAGCGAACTCTGAAAGGCCTAAAGATAAAGATGACACATTTCCTTTGTATTTTAGGCAAAATAAATAATATATATATATATATATATATATATATATATATATATATATATATATATAAAGAAAAAAAAAAATTTCTCCAGCGATCAGTCCAATGGTAGAGTAAAATACACCTTTTATTTATCCTTTAAAAAGTTCCAGATTTCTTCAGTAACAATATTGCATACATTCAATCCCTTATGGACGACATGTGTCCAGGACCTGGAGGAAGACACATGTGGTGTCGAAACATGTCGTCCATAAGGGTTTGAATGTATGCAATATTGTTACTGAAGAAATCTGGAACTTTTTAATGGATAAATAGAGAAGAGGAGGAGCAACAGCAGAGGACATGGCTGATTGGCTGAGCAAGCTGGAGAAAGAGAGGAGGAGACAGTACTAGAGAACATAAGGGTTGTCAGCCATTACTGGGAGAGACAGCAGTGATCCAGAAGGAGAGTACAGCGTGAGCACTGATTGTTCTGCAGCTCCATGTGAAAGGACAGAGAGCTTTGGAGCTGCACCACAATTACAGACCAGCCAGGTTGCCTGGTATTGCCAACCTCCTCCTGGCTTCCCATCAAGGAGAATAACTTTGCCTTGCATCCCTAAGCAACTGAATCCTGAAGCTCCAGGTTGGAACTTCAGAACTGCCACATCAAGGAGTGAGTAGCTTGCTGGGGCTTGTAATTCCACTGGGGACAATTATATGAAAGTCATCTATAGGGACCTGTGGTTCAACACACTTGGAGCTATAACCAAACCAGCCATGCAGGGGATCTTGTTCCTATGACATTACATGCACCAACAGACTCTGCCGGCGCACCATCACCAGGGGAAACTGGGCCCCAACACTGAACAGTGGTGTTTCTGGAGCGGCCCCTAAACGCAGGGCAGTGGGGTACTCGGTACCGGGTCTCTCTCTCGGTTCTGGGGTCACGGTGGCCTGACCTGGTCCGTGGCCCTGCTAAGGGGCGCCCAATTAAAGATGTAGGTGACGGTGTAGGTCGCAGTAAATAACGAGGACACAGGGTTGCAGTCTCTTTACCTCTTTACTGAAGGCTTCGGCATCCGCAATCCAGAGCACTGCTAACAGGGCTGGCTGAGACCGGCCGGTCCGAAGGCACATCCAGAGTTCCCTTTGCAGGTGGAAATCAGTAGCCTACCTACTAGCGCCTGGGTGTTGTAGTACTTCCCTGCTGAGCACCACGGGATAGTCCTCACAACTGTCGTGTATGTTTCTGTTCTTTCTCTCTCCGTCCCCCAGATGATATGGATAGGACGCACCCGTATGACGGGGTAGGCCTGGAGTTATTTTATAGGGACCCTAGAGACGCCCCTCTCCCACAATTGCCTCCGTTGTCTTCATTAGGTGAAAAAGGTGAGACAGCCAACCTAAAGTTAACTGTCCTGCCGTTGGTTTAAAGTAATGCGTAGAGTCTGTTACTTTCTCGTTGTTCCGGCCACCGGCTACGCGCCTCAGTAGGATGTTGCCGATCTCGGGGCACAACTCCTACTGGTTCTATCGCCTTTGTGCTGTGATCTCGTTTCTCACTTCTCCACCATATCCTTCGCTTTGTGTCCTTTCTTAAGATGCCACCGCAATGAGGTGCAGGCACAGCTCCGTAATAATCTGTCCTTTTGCTAGGCCACTGTCAGGATCCCACCCCTGACAGGGACCCCCCTGGATCTTCCCAAACAACGCTCTCCTCTCACTAGATGTTACCTGGGCAAAACCCAGTCAGCTTCTCTCTAACTTCCTATCCAAACCCCAGTTTTACCAGAGTGTGAGGAGTGGCCTAATACATAGAACCCTTTGCTCCCCCTGGTGGCCGGATTGTGAAGTGTAATGTGTGACTGTGATACTTGGTCAGGTGAACTCCTTTAGTGCCATCAGACGTACCATCACTCCCCTTAGTGGCGGAGCGACAGTACTGCAATGACCAGGACTCTGGGGCGCTGCATTTCCATTGCTATAGCCATTTATAGTTTAATCAGTATGAGTTACAAGTGTGCTTGTTGCAATTTAAAGTGGAAGCATTATTCCTAACTTTCAGGTTAGCTACAAAGCCCTAGATTGCATTTGTACTTGTAGATTGTGTAATATTATTTGTTTTACTGTTACCTGCTATCCTCCTTACCATACTCATTATGCATCCGCTTTATATATAAACCAGTTAATTGTTCCAACCTCATCTCTTGTGAGTGAACACCTAGTGTAGACAGGTGATTCCCAAGTCCACCCCTGGCAGAAGAGGAAGACACTCCTGCATTCCACTACAGCTCCCAGTATGATTCAGGTGGAGCCACTGCGCCATATTGAGCTGAGAACTACCAAACACTCTTCCCAAGGAGGCGGCTTAAAGGGTTCTTACACCTAAAATAAGAAGGAAATGTATCATCTTTAACTTTAGGCCTTTTAGAGATCATTTCATCATCAACTTGCTTAACTGTTCACAATAACAGTAATTTTGACCAGGGATGCCCAAACTTTTACATGCCACTGTATTTAATTCTTTACTGCAGGGTATTTGTTCAGTTTGCTTTTATCATAGGTTCTCATTCTTTCTGATCACATATCCATTATAGTTTATGGGGTTGTCCACATGTCTGTGTTTACAAAGAGTAAAAAACAGAATCAGAGACATCCGTCTTTGATCCGAATGACAAATCTAACTCCTGCATTCAAACTAATGGGTCTATGAAAAAAAAAAGACAGCACACAGATGCCATCTATGTGTCATCTGAGTCTTGTCCTTGTTTTTACTGTTTAATGGATGGGAGAAACCTGTTTATTTTTTTCTTGTTTGGGGCATGGAAGAAAAACGGATCTACAATGATGAAAAAAATGGACACATGAACAAAGAGTGGATGAAAATTGGATAAGCACACTGATGCAAGCAAAAAAAAATTGTATCTGAATGAAGCAAAATATGTATGTATGTCTTTCTCACATTTTCCATTCTATTAAAATACAGGAGTGATCTAAAGAGAAATTCCACTACAACAAGCAATTTAACAAATACACTTCATCAAGGAAGCATCTGTGCACCAAAACCCGGTAAGACTCCACACTCCTCGCTTAAATGATCCATCCAGAGCTTCAGGGACCATTACTTTCTATGTAATTTATGCAACTGAAACCTATTTTTCAGTTGCTTCTTATGTAAATATTTTTGTCTTTTTCTGCATGGTTTTGTTTTTCTTCACTTTTAGTTTGACACTTTTCCAAAGAAGTGATTGCACTTTAATTTTGACTGCTGGCAAAATAAGCCATACAAATAATCCATATGCAAAATACATTGAAAACACAAATGTGCAGAAAATAATAAATATTGTGAGAGAATATGCTAAAAACATTAATTGTATTCTTAAATAATTCTTATAAGCATAAAGGTAATCTTTTAGGTGCTCTTTTACGTCTGATTGTGAACTGCTACAATACATGCCACTTGAAATCCGCATGCTGATTAACATTTCTAATATACGATGGCGGGCCTCATTAAGAGTAGGATCACACGATCATTTCCTCCACATCTGAGAAAAATGGTCCAATTATTCTGATCAGACTTTGATCAGAAAGGCATCAGTTTTTCTCGGACGTGGAAAGAAAAACAAGAGGTTCTCCACCTTCTCCATTCTCAGTCCATGAAAATTAGACCGCACTTGGATGTCACTGCCGACATTTGAATCAAAGTCAGATATGCCTCCATTTTTTTCCAAGGAAATCCACTGATGGCACTTGGGTTATTCTTGTCAAAATTAAGTATATGTGTTCTATCAGACCGTACTTGTCAGAGCTCATGTCCCATTGCTAGGGACAAATGTTGCAGAGAACTGCACTATGGTAATGTTTGGGGATCTTTTAGCTTTTGCCGAATGAGCAGTCTACAACTTATCATAGAATCACAGAATGCTAGGGTTGGAAGGGACCTTCAGCGTCATCATGTCCAACCCCCTGCTCAATGCAGGATTCACTAAACCATCTCAGACAGATGTTTGTCCAGCCTCTGCTTGAAGACTTCCATCCTAAAACCAACATACACGTTTTCTGGACTCAGCCTAAATGGTAACCCATTCTTTGAGACCTCACAAAGCCGACATGCCTAAACCCTAAAAGTAGTAAAAAATAGACTAAGGCCAGGTTTACATCACGCTTTTGCCACATTTGAGTGGCACCATCGAAGCTTCTATCTGAAGTCCTACAAGGACAAATTCAAGTGGATCCACCGATGGGCCCACTGACTTAAATTAAGCAGTTGGAGTCGCTTTGTGCTCTGTCTGACCTCCTTTTCAGCAGTATGTTCTTTTTCGAAGTGGACACAAAAGCGCAGTAGACCTCAAATATGTGAATACTGCCAAAATGGAAGTCAAAGCACAAAAGGTTTCTGTCTGCTTCATTAAAGTCAATAGCCTTATCCGCTATGCCCGAGTCTTGTTTTGCAGGGCTACAAATGCACACCTTGACAGAGCCACTAACGTGGCAAAACACATGATGTGAACATAGCCTTAGTGCAGTACTGCAGAGTACAGTATATGGCCATGGTGCAGTACAGTATATAGCCACATTTTCACTGAGAAGTCTTAAGTGGCACATTACAAATAAAGTTTGGCTCTTCTGGACAGTTAGGGCACCCAAGACGCTATTCCAGTGGTAACCATATTATTAAATAATTCATATTATGAAGTTTTCTTGTATGTTTTGGTCGATATCACTACATCCTTTGGTTGCTGTATGAGCTATAATGTGGTTTACCGCGTAATAAGCATATATTCCACAAGAGCCAAGACATAGAAGCTACTGGAAAAAAAAAAAGATTGTAATAGTAATGCGGTAGATAATGATACAAGGAGCATGAAATGTAATCCAAGCTCCATGAATACTTGACCGTAGCCTTCCCTGAAGGCAGATCAGTGTCCAGGGAAGTTTACCGCCAGTGTACTGGTAATCTCAGAAGTCAGTGCACCTATTAACTACTTAGCGGGGCTCCAAGTGTAATACTATACAAGAGAGAGCACAGTCTGAGCCTGATAGCATCTTCTCCCTTTGCTTTCAACATTTCATTGGTGTTTCAAGTCTTGCAGCGTGCTTAATCTACCTGGAAAGGCAAACAGCCTTGTAGATTTTATCATGGGGCTCTTGCAGGATCTAAAAGGCAGTTGTGTGTTACAGGGGACATGCAGTTTGATTGGGATGAAGGAAACATTATCGACTTTGTGGACTGAAAAGCATTTACGGCAATATGTCACTCTTTTACTTTCTTGTACTTAATAACAAGGAAATGGGAATATGGGCTATAAAGCGTAAGTGCTGGATCGTAACACTACCACAGAGAATTGGGGACTAGGAAAAAAATATAATACAATGCTGAGATAACAGGGACCACAACAGCGTCAAACTACAAAGAAAAAAATTCCAAAATGGTATAAAATCTCATTGTGATTAACCAATTATTGGCTTTGGTTAAGAGCGGCTTTGCACAGTGTTAATTTAGAAAAATTACACATGCATTTTGATGAAAGTGGACCCAGTAAGAGTGAGAATTATATCTCCTTTATATACTTTATTTAGATTCCCAGCTACTGCTGAATACAATTTTGGCTTTAAAAAAAATTGTCTGTATGAAATCACCCTAAGGGCAGGTGCAGATGGCCATAGATTAAAACTAAGCATACCCGCAAGAGAAATTGACATGTTGCAGATTTGAAACCCGCACCGCAGGCCTAAAAAGCGCAGTGGACATGAGATTTCTATAAATCCCATCCACTGGGCAGGAACTGTAAGATGCTGCGTTATTGACACAGCAAAAATACACAGCATCTAATACTGACCAAGAACTCATTGCGGTCACACAGCCTATGGCCAGTCTCACACGTCCAGATATTTCCGGTACCGGAAGAAACGGTCCCGGAGCTATCCGTGTCCGTGTGTGCACGTAGGGCATCCGTGTGTCATCCGTGTGCTATCCGTGTGTCCGTGTGCTGTCCGTGTCCATTTATTGAAACAATTTGTTTCAATTTTAACCCTAGGACTTTAAAAAAGCACACGGACAGTACACGGACAGCATCCGTGTGTGGTACGTGTTTACACGCACCCATTTACTTTATTGGGTCCGTGTGATCCGTGCGCTCCCACGAACACTGACATGTCTCCGTGTTTTGCACATGGACACACGGTCTGTGAAAACACGCTGACATCTGCAGAGATACATTTATTTTAATGTGTCTACGTGTGTCAGTGTCTCCGGTACGTGAGGAAACTGTCACCATGCGTACCGGAGCCACTGACGTGTGAAACCGCCCTAAAGAGGATTGTGTGTACTTGAAAAGGCCAAAAATATATACGGTATATAGGTTGTGTTGGTGTGCTGCCAAAAATGTTCAGACCAGAGCCAAAAAAATGGTTTGTGATTTTGATCCTAAATAAAAGGTCATTATTTTAAATTACCATATCCTCACTAATGTTTTTGGCAGTGCACCAACACAACCTATACTGTACATATATTTTTATCTTTCCCGGCTCCTTGGTGTACCAAGGACTTTGATTCTGCGCCTCACTACTTATAATCCAAGTACTACAACCCCGCACCACTGGAGGGTAATAAGCCATTTTAGTGCCACCATCTTCCTCTAATTTTTTGCAGTTAAATGGGCCAGCTGCACCATTGTTGTCCATGACCTGTATCTGGTATTGCCATCCAATTTGGCTCATGGGTTTTTATTAAAGGATAAAGTCGATAAGGTAAATTACAAAATTACTATTGGGTTGGTGAAACAGCAATTTTCAAAGCTTTTCTAACAGCATTTTTTAGCTTTTTTTTTTCTGTGGCCAGATGTTACTTTCGATTCCTACAGTGCTACATGACCAAATGTGATCCTTTGGAAGTTGAATGTATAAAAAGATAGTCTGGCTGATCTTTTCATATTATTTATTTTTTAATGACCTGATGAAGACTCCAGGGTGTAGGAGTCGAAACGCGTTGTCCTGTAATTTTTTATTACCTCAATAAAGCAGATATTTATATATAACATCTATGAGAATCTCTATTCGGGAGCACCGGATACATACTGGGATTTTCCTTGCTATCTACTGTTTTACCACGGATGTCTGAGGGCCTTTTCCGTGTGCCCAGTCGGCCGAGCTGCAGATCGTTCACCTTGGATTCCTGTTAGATTCCCTTTCAAAGCTTAATTTTCGCCTTTGTCTAGGCGAGTTCAATTAAATAAAGGTGCAATTTACACCTAGTTTCTACTGCACTTAGATCGTGAGCGGCGTTGTTCCCTTTTTTTCCCTATCCTCAGGGTTGTTTGGATTCATGACCAAATGTGAGGAATTCCTGGAGGAGAAGCTATCTGGCACACAGTAGTGGCTTATCTGGAGAAGGGTGGCCATGATGTCCCTGCATACGCATAGAGGGAGGATCAATATACACTACTTGTGAACTGTTATCATACCTCTGATCATCTTTTTAGTCACAGCGCCGCTGTGCTCTGCTTTACAGCCGGCCGGCGCTGACACATTCAGTGCAGGGAAGCCGCCGGCGGGGGATGTGACAGACATCAGAAGGTGAGTATGTAGTGTTTTTTTTTTACTTTTACAATGGTAACCAGGGTAAATATCGGGTTACTAAGCGCGGCCCTGCGCTTAGTAACCCGATGTTTACCCTGGTTACAAGTGAACACATCGCTGGATCGGTGTCACACACACCGATCCAGCGATGACAGCGGGTGATCAACGACCAAATAAAGGTCCTGATCATTCCCTATGACCAACGATCTCCCAGCAGGGGCCTGATCGTTGGTCGCTGTCACACTATAACGAGATCATTAGCGGGATCGTTGCATCACAAAAAGCGTGATGTTGCAACGATATCCTTAACGATATCGTTATGTGTGAAGGTACCTTTACAGCAAGGGGTGGTGGCTGCAGGCAATCAGCATGAGTGATCTGCAGCAGACATTCCATACAAGTAGAACAAGCTTTTTTTAATGTTTCCCACAGACATCGTGAACACCAAAAACACATGTAACGATCTAAAATATGTCACCAAAATATTTACAAAACACATTATAAAAAAATAAACCCCCCAAAAAACTATGGTAATTAACAAAACAAAAGTCTAAAAAGAAAGGTTGGTGAAGGCAGTTTTGTCATGTGTATGGATCTCTGAGTAAGACCTCATTCAGACGACTGATTTTCTCGTACAAGTGCTATCTGTGGTTTTCATGGATAGCAGTCGTACATGTGACAATCTATGGGGCCATTTATACTTCTGTGATTTTTCGTGGATCAATGTCCAATTTTGATTTGAGGGTCGGATGAAAAATTGACAATGCAGGTCAATGGATCTGACAAAAATTTGACCGCACTTGGATGACATCTATGTGTGGTCCACGGATGACATTCGTGCCACACTCCGGTCGAACTATGATCAAAATCTGATAAGAATAATCAGTTCATAATTCTTGTACATGGAAAAATCTGGTGTGTGAATGAGACCTTAAACTGATGCTTTGAGGCCTTGATCACCAGGAGAAAATGGACATCTAGAAGTTTCCAGCTTTTCATTGGCAGCCATTGTAGAAGACCGAACATGTTCTTACTACTTAACTGAATTTACCAGAACTACAGGTCAGACTTGTTTCTTTTTTATGCTACATTTTTCCGCAAAAATGTAGCATAAACGACACTGAACCAAGATTTGCTATACGCCTGAAATGGTATCTCAAGTGTTTTGCTTGTTATTATTTTTCACCTTTATAGCAAATAAAACGTATAATTTAACATCTTGCCATAGTGCAGGTGCTCTTTTTGGTTCCTACAGTTTATATACAATATTTAGTCAAAGCTTTGGCCTGGCTTGTCACTATGGTAAATTGGCAGGTGTCACACCGGCAAATCACACAGGCAGTAAGCGCTGCACTACTCACTGTGGTTATCGCCCTACTCTCCCCATTCGTATGCTGTCTCACTGGGCTGCCTCTTGCAACATTTCCAACACTGCAGCATCCTCCTGCTTGTAAGTCTCTACCTTGCTATAGGGAGGAGCCGCCACTTCCTGCAGGCATTTCCCAAGCAGCAGGGGATTTATTAGGCATCTTGTCCCATCACTTCTCCTCTGATCTAAGGTTCCAGCAAGCTGCACTCTTGTATTGTCTCTTCTGTTTTCTGACCTGTCAAGCCTACCCGTTTATCCTGGCCTCTCCGATCCTGACCTCGGCTACGTACATTGAACCTGTGCTGCCTGCCCTAACCCTGGATTGTCGGATCACATTCTTGCATCTGTCATGGAATGGTACCTGGTGACTACCTGAGACAAAGCCTATCTTCACCATCAGAAGAACTAGTGAATACCCAGTAGTCACTTAGTTAAGCCCCTCCAGGGTAAGCCTGGCATGTGACGCAGTGTGTCCACACCCACTAGCGTTACAGCAGGATAATTAATTTTTCAGCAAAAGCCAAGTTATTTTTTTTTAACTTTCTCTATGAATCATCTTGCACTTTCAAAAATGTCAAAAGTGTCAGAACACATAAGTGGAAATAAAACCGGTGTTCTGCGTTCCTATTAAAACTGCATGACCTCTTCAACTGTCTCACTTAGCCAAAGAATAGCTGTATAAACCAGAAAATCAGAGCACACGGCTGTTCCTAGACACATAATAAGTGCATATCTGCGCTTTATGAAGAGTTAGTACGCAGACAGTCTACTTCACCGATGATAAATGTCTGTGTATGTTGATGATGGGATACCAGTAATTACGTTTTATTTTACCTTTTTTTAGTATCTGCAGGCTTAATAGGAAGATCATGTTATCATGAACACAGAATGAAAAATGTTTATAGGGGCAGTATACAGCTCCTGAACAGTTTATGATTCCGGAACAACAGGTTAATGGCATTATACTAAACTTTACTGTTGTACAAAAACTCTAAGAACATCCACTTTGTATTTTATACAGTATTGCCTACAGGTATTGTATGTGCAAACATTGAGTATTAATTCTTGACTGGACTACTGCAACTCTCTACTGATCGGTCTCCATTTTACCAAACTTTCCACTCTCTAATCCATCCTGAATTCAGTAGCCTGGGCCATATTTCTGTCCAGCCGTTTCACTGATGCCTCCACCTTGTGCCAGTCATTGCACTGCTCACCTATCGACTACAGAATACAATAAAAATGTATCTTTCTCACCCACAAAGCTCTCCACAGTTTGCACTACCCTACACATCACGGTCTACCACCCACCCAATTCTGCCACTGATGTAAGACTAACATCCCACATAATCTGAACCTCCCACTAGGAGGGAGGTAGATTTTCATTTCCAGCTTCCACATCCAGGTGCTTGCACATAAACAATTCATAAAAGTGTATCATACCAAAAAATGACACTTATTGATATGAATGTATCAGAGAAAGTCTGCACCCAAAGTGTAAATTGAAAGCACTAGATACAAGACTGCGAGTGGATAAGGACTTCATGAAGCAACATTCTCATAAATATTGGTGTTAATCTAACAATATTGTGGTCTGTCGCACCAAGTGCCAGACAGGAAGCATGAACACTTTTCAAATAACTAGACGTGACCGAGCAACACATGCAATATAGCATCTCGAAAGAAAGTATGATAAAGCTGACATTTTTAATAACCCAGTCTCTATATCGTTCTTCTTCCCTTTTCCCGATTACTGTGACACTTGACTTGTCCAATTAAATGAAAAATGTGAATCTGCTGCCAGCAGGTGTTATAATAACTATGAATTATCAGCAGGAAAAAAGACAAAAAACTGCCATATATACCAAGAAAAATTTCTAATAAACGCAAAGGCCAGCAAGTGACCCGCGCTCGATACTGACGAAATATTGGATTTACAGATACATGGGAGAGGCATAATGCTGAACAAAGGCAAAACAAAACTACATAAATAAATATACAAGCATGTCGTGATAATGTCTAAAATACAATTCCAATAGAATGTAAGAGAATAGAATGTTTCACTTAATAGGGAAATAAAACTGAAAATAATAATATATAATCAGCTTTTTTAGTATTATATTATTATTATTATTATGATATTACGGTATATCCTGATTATGTATTTGCTTTTTTATATTTATCCATTTGTAGCCACTATTTTTTAATAATTATTATTGGACTTTTTTTGTACTTTTTTATTATTGTACTTTTTTTTTGTGCCCTAATTTTACATTTAAGAAGCAAAGGATTAATTAAAAAAAAGTAGAAGAGTGGATCACATTTCCTTTAAATATCATGAAATTGGCACAATATTTTAAAAAATAAGAAACTTTCACTACTTTGACCACCATCAGTCAAATACTGCACACTGGTCTCCTGTACCACTGCACAGGCGGAGGGATGCCACATACAACCTACAAAGACACCACTGAAAACCCCCAAATCTATCATGTAACAAGATGTAATTTTATTCATTAATAAATACATCTGGACAATCAATGACAAAAATGCAACACAACACAAAAGACTTATTAGAAACATAGGAGGTGGAGGAACACGGCATTTACACGATGTAATGCATACTAGGTAATGGACATGGAATTAAAATAATGAACAAAGTGCATGCAAATATTAAAGTGACACTCAAATGAGTAATGCCACAAGTAATAGTGTGTGTGCACACATATATATATATATATATATATATATACATATACACTGTGTGTATATATATATATATATATATATATATATATATATATATATATATATATATATATACATACAGTACAGACCAAAAGTTTGGACACACCTCATTTAAAGATTTTTCTGTATTTTCATAACTATGAAAATTGTAAATTCACACTCAAGGCATCAAAACTACAGTATGAATTAACACATGTGGAATTATATACTTAACAAAATAGTGTGAAACAACTGAAAATATGTCCTATATTCTAGGTTCTTTAACCCCTTCACCCCCAAGGGTGGTTTGCACGTTAATGACCGGGCCAATTTTTACAATTCTGACCACTGTCCCTTTATGAGGCTATAACTCTGGAACGCTTTGACGGATCTTGGCGATTCTGACATTGTTTTCTCGTGACATATTGTACTTCATGTTAGTGGTAAAATTTATTCGATATAACTTGCGTTTATTTGTGAAAAAAATGGAAATTTGGCGAAAATTTTGAAAATTTTGCAATTTTCCAACTTTGAATTTTTATGCCCTTAAATCACAGACATATGTCACGCAAAATACTTAATAAGTAACATTTCCCACATGTCTACTTTACATCAGTACAATTTTGGAACCAAATTTTTTTTTTGTGACGGAGTTATAAGGGTTAAAAGTTGACCAGCAATTTCTCATTTTTACAACACCATTTTTTTTTAGGGACCACATCTCATTTGAAGTCATTTTGAGGGGTCTATATGATAGAAAATACTCAAGTGTGACACCATTCTAAAAACTGCACCCCTCAAGGTGCTCAAAACCACATTCAAGAAGTTTATTAACCCTTCAGGTGTTTCACAGGAATTTTTGGAATGTTTAAATAAAAATGAACATTTAACTTTTTTTCACACAAAATTTATTTCAGCTCCAATTTGTTTTATTTTACCAAGGGTAACAGGAGAAAATGGACCCCCACAGTTGTTGTACAATTTGTCCTGAGTACGCTGATACCCCATATGTGGGGGTAAACCACTGTTTGGGCGTATGGCAGAGCTCGGAAGGAAAGGAGCGCCATTTGACTTTTCAATGCAAAATTGACTGGAATTGAGATGGGACGCCATGTTGCGTTTGGAGAGCCCCTGATGTGCCTAAACACTGAAACCCCCTACAAGTGACACCATTTTGGAAAGTAGACCCCTTAAGGAACTTATCTTGATGTGTGGTGAGCACTTTGACCCACCAAGTGCTTCACAGAAGTTTATAATGCAGAGCCGTAAAAATAAAAAATCATATTTTTTCACAAAAATGATCTTTTCGCCCCCAATTTTTTATTTTCCCAAGGGTAAGAGAAGAAATTGGACCCCAAAAAATGTTGTGCAATTTGTCCTGAGTACGATGATACCCCATATGTGGGTGTAAACCATTGTTTGGGCGCATGGCAGAGCTTGGAAGGGAAGGAGCGCCATTTGACTTTTCAATGCAAAATTGACTGGAATTGAGATGGGACGCCATGTTGCGTTTGGAGAGCCCCTGATGTGCCTAAACACTGAAACCCCCTACAAGTGACACCATTTTGGAAAGTAGACCCCCTAAGGAACTTATCTTGATGTGTGGTGAGCACTTTGACCCACCAAGTGCTTCACAGAAGTTTATAATGCAGAGCCGTAAAAATAAAAAATCATATTTTTTCACAAAAATGATCTTTTCGCCCCCAATTTTTTATTTTCCCAAGGGTAAGAGAAGAAATTGGACCCCAAAAAATGTTGTGCAATTTGTCCTGAGTACGATGATACCCCATATGTGGGTGTAAACCATTGTTTGGGCGCATGGCAGAGCTTGGAAGGGAAGGAGCGCCATTTGACTTTTCAATGCAAAATTGACTGGAATTGAGATGGGACGCCATGTTGCGTTTGGAGAGCCCCTGATGTGCCTAAACATTGAAACTCCCTACAAGTGACACCATTTTGGAAAGTAGACCCCCTAAGGAACTTATCTAGATGTGTGGTGAGCACTTTGACCCACCAAGTGCTTCACAGAAGTTTATAATGCAGAGCCGTAAAAATAAAAAATCATATTTTTTCACAAAAATGATCTTTTCGCCCCCAATTTTTTATTTTCCCAAGGGTAAGAGAAGAAATTGGACCCCAAAAAATGTTGGCCAATTTGTCCTGAGTACGATGATACCCCATATGTGGGTGTAAACCATTGTTTGGGCGCATGGCAGAGCTTGGAAGGGAAGGAGCGCCATTTGACTTTTCAATGCAAAATTGACTGGAATTGAGATGGGACGCCATGTTGCGTTTGGAGAGCCCCTGATGTGCCTAAACATTGAAACTCCCTACAAGTGACACCATTTTGGAAAGTAGACCCCCTAAGGAACTTATCTAGATGTGTGGTGAGCACTTTGACCCACCAAGTGCTTCACAGAAGTTTATAATGCAGAGCCGTAAAAATAAAAAATCATATTTTTTCACAAAAATGATCTTTTTGCCCCCAATTTTTTATTTTCCCAAGGGTAAGAGAAGAAATTGGACCCCAAAAAATGTTGGCCAATTTGTCCTGAGTACGCTGATACCCCATATGTGGGTGTAAACCATTGTTTGGGCGCATGGCAGAGCTTGGAAGGGAAGGAGCGCCATTTGACTTTTCAATGCAAAATTGACTGGAATTGAGATGGGACGCCATGTTGCGTTTGGAGAGCCCCTGATGTGCCTAAACATTGAAACTCCCTACAAGTGACACCATTTTGGAAAGTAGACCCCCTAAGGATCTTATCTAGATGTGTTTTGAGAGCTTTGAACCCCCAAGTGTTTCACTACAGATTATAACGCAGAGCCGTGAAAATAATTTTTATTTTTTTTCTCAAAAATGATTTTTTAGCACCCAGCTTTGTATTTTTACAAGGGTAACAGAATAAATTGGACCCCAAAATTTGTTTTCCAATTTGTCCTGAGTACGCTGATACCCCATATGTGGGGGGGAACCACTGTTTGGGCGCATGACAGAGCTCGGAAGGGAAGGAGCGCCATTTGGAATGCAGACTTAAATGGATTGGTCAGTAGCCGTCACGTTGCATTTGCAGAGCCCCTGATGTACCCAAACAGTACAAACCCCCCACAAGTGACCCCATATTGGAAACTAGACCTCCCAAGGAACTTATCTAGATGTGTTTTGAGAACTTTGAACCCCCAAGTGTTTCACTAAAGTTTATAGCGCAAAGCCGTGAAAATAAAAATTCTTTTTTTTTTTCACAAAAATGATTTTTTAGCCCCCAGTTTTGTATTTTCACAAGGGTAACAGGATAAATTAGACCCCAAAAGTTGTTGTCCAATTTGTCCTGAGTACGCTGATACCCCATATGTGGGGGGGAACCACTGTTTGGGTGCATGACAGAGCTCGGAAGGGAAGGAGCGCCATTTGGAATGCAGACTTAAATGGATTGGTCAGCAGCCGTCACGTTGCATTTGCAGAGCCCCTGATGTACCCAAACAGTACAAACCCCCCACAAGTGACCCCATATTGGAAACTAGACCTCCCAAGGAACTTATCTAGATGTGTTGTGAGAACTTTGAACCCCCAAGTGTTTCACTACAGTTTATAACGCAGAGCCGTGAAAATAAAACATCTTTTTTTTTCCCACAAAAATGATTTTTAGCCCCCCAAATTTTTATTTTCCTAAGGATAACAAGAGAACTTGGACCCCAGAAGTTGTTGTTCAATTTGTCCCGAGTACGCTGATAATACATATGTTGGGGTAAACCCCTTTTTGGGCGCACGGGAGAGCTCGGAAGGGAAGGAGCACTGTTTTACTTTTTCAACGCAGAATTGGCTGGAATTGAGATTGGACGCCATGTCGCGCTTGGAGAGCCCCTGATGTGCCTGGACAGTGGAAACTCCCCAATTCTACCTGAAACCCTAACCCAAACACACCCCTAACCCTAATCCCAACGGTAACCCTAACCACACCCCTAGCCCTGACACACCCATAATTCTAATCCCAACCCTAATCCAAACGTAAATGTAATCCAAACCCTAACCCTAACTTTACCTCCAACCCTAGCCCTAACCCTAACCCTACCCCTAACCCTAACCCTAAACGTGACTGAAATACGTGGCACTGAAATACGTGGCACTGAAATACGTGGCACTGAAATACGTGGCACTGAAATACGTGGCACTGAAATACGTGGCACTGAAATACGTGATACGTGGCACTTAAATACATGGCACTGAAACACGTGGCACTGAAATATGTGATACGTGGCACTGAAATACGTGGCACTGAAATACGTGGCACTGAAATACGTGATACGTGGCACTTAAATACGTGGCACTGAAACACGTGGCACTGAAATACGTGATACGTGGCACTGAAATACGTGGCACTGAAATACGTGGCACTGAAATACGTGGCACTGAAATACGTGGCACTGAAATATGTGATACGTGGCACTGAAATACGTGGCACTGAAATACGTGGCACTGAAATACGTGGCACTGAAATATGTGATACGTGGCACTTAAATACGTGGCACTGAAATACGTGGCACTGAAATACGTGGCACTGAAATACGTGGCACTTAAATACGTGGCACTGAAATACGTGGTACTAAAATATGTGGCACTGAAATACGTGATACGTGGCACTGAAATATGTGGCACTGAAACACGTGGCACTGAAATACGTGATACGTGGCACTGAAATACGTGGCACTGAAATACGTGGCACTGAAATACGTGGCACTGAAATACGTGGCACTATGACTGTCAGAAAATATTCATTAAACGGTTAGGGGTGAGGTTAGGGGTAGAGTTAGGGTTAGGGTTTGGATCCCTTTATCACCTTGATGGTGGTGGGTGGCTTTTCAGTGTGTTTTCTGTTTTTTTTCGATAAAAATGCATGCGTTTTTAACGCAAACAAACGCATGTGCTTAAAAACGCAAGAAAATACTGCAGGTTGTATTTCTGAAAATGAACGCATGCAGAAAAAAAACGCATGCGTTTGAAAACGCAACCAAACGCGTACAAAAAAAACGCATGCGTTTTCAATGTTAAATATAGGGACAAAACGCATGCGTTTTTTTGTGCAAAAAACGCTGCAGACAAAAACGCAAGTGTGAAACCAGCGACGCTTTTTATAGCAAAAAAGTTTTTGCGTCTCCACATTTTGAGACCTATAATTTTTCCACATTTTGCTCCACAGAGTCATGTGAGGTCTTGTTTTTTGCGGGACGAGTTGACGTTTTTATTGGTAACATTTTCGGACACGTGACCGTTTTTGATCGCTTTTTATTCCGATTTTTGTGAGGCAGAATGACCAAAAACCTGCTATTCATGAATTTCTTTTGGGAGAGGCGTTTATACCGTTCCGCGTTTGGTAAAATTGATAAAGCAGTTTTATTCGTCGGGTCAGTACGATTACAGCGATATCTCATTTATATCATTTTTTTATGTTTTGGCGCTTTTATACGATAAAAACTAAAATATAGAAAAAATAATTATTTTGGTATCGCTTTATTCTCAGGACTATAACTTTTTTATTTTTTTGCTGATGATGCTGTATGGCGGCTTGTTTTTTGCGGGACAAGATGACGTTTTCAGCGGTACCATGGATATTTATATCAGTCTTTTTGATCGTGTGTTATTCCACTTTTTGTTCGGCGGTATGGTAATAAAGCGTTGTTTTTTGCCTCGTTTTTTTTTTTTTTTTCTTACGGTGTTTACTGAAGGGGTTAACTAGTGGGGCAGTTTTATAGGTTGGGTCGTTACGGACGCGGCGATACTAAATATGTGTACTTTTATTGTTTTGTTTTTTTTATTTAGATAAAGAAATGTATTTATGGGAATAATATATTTTTTTTTATTATTATTTATTTAGGAATTTTTTTTTTTTTTTTTTTACACATGTGGAAAAAATTTTTTTTAACTTTATTACTTTGTCCCAGGGGGGGACATCACAGATCATTGATCTGGCAGTGTGCACAGCACTCTGCCAGATCGACGATCTGCTGTGCAGGGCTGCAGGCTTACCAAGCGTCTGCCCTGAGCAGACACTCGGTAAGCCACCTCCCTCCCTGCAGGACCCGGATGCCGCGGCCATCTTGGATCCGGGACCTGCGGCGAGGAGGGAGGTAGGAGACCCTCAGAGCAACGCGATCACATCGCGTTGCTCCGGGGGTCTCAGGGAAGCCCGCAGGGAGCCCCCTCCCTGCGCGATGCTTCCCTATACCGCCGGTACACTGCGATCATGTTTGATCGCGGTGTGCCGGGGGTTAATGTGCCGGGGGCGGTCCGTGACCGCTCCTGGCACATAGTGCCGGATGTCAGCTGCGATATGCAGCTGACACCCGGCCGCGATTGGCCGCGCTCCCCCCGTGAGCGCCGCTGATCGGTGATGACGTACTATCCCGTCGGCGGTCATACGGGCCCACCCCACCTCGACGGGATAGTACGTCAGATGTCAGAAAGGGGTTAAAGTAGCCACCTTTTGCTTTGATGACTGCTTTGCACACTCTTGGCATTCTCTTGATGAGCTTCAAGAGGTAGTCACCGGGAATGGTTTTCCAACAATCTTGAAGGAGTTCCCAGAGATGCTTAGCACTTGTTGGCCCTTTTGCCTTCACTTTGCAGTCCAGCTCACCCCAAACCATCTTGATTGGGTTCAGGTCTGGTGACTGTGGAGGCAAGGTCATCTGGCGTAGCACCCCATCACTCTCCTTCTTGGTGAAATAGCATTAACACAGCCTGGAGGTGTGTTTGGGGTCATTGTCCTGTTGAAAAATAAATGATGATCCAACTAAATGCAAACCGGATGGAATAGCATGCCGCTGCAAGATGCTGTGGTAGCCATGCTGGTTCAGTATGCCTTCAATTTTGATTAAATCCCCAACAGAGTTACCAGCAAAACACCCCCACACCTCCTCCTCCATGCTTCACGGTGGGAACCAGGCATGTAGAGTCCATCCGTTCACCTTTTCTGCGTCGCACAAAGACACAGTAGTTGGAACCAAAGATCTCAAATTTGGACTCATCAGACCAAAGCACAGATTTCCACTGGTCTAATGTCCATTCCTTGTGTTTTTAAGCTCAAACAAGTCTCTTCTGCTTGTTGCCTGTCCTTAGCAGTGGTTTCCTATCAGCTATTTTACCATGAAGGCCTGCTGCACAAAGTCTCCTCTTAACAGTTGTTGTAAATATGTGTCTGCTGCTAGAACTCTGTGTGGAATTGACCTGGTCTCTAATCTGAGCTGCTGTTAACCTGCGATTTCTGAAGCTGGTGACTCGGATAAACTTATCCTCAGAAGCAGAGGTGACTCTTGGTCTTCCTTTCCTGGGGTGGTCCTCATGTGAGCCAGTTTCTTTGTAGCGCTTAATGGTTTTTGTCACTGCACTTGGGAACACTTTCAAAGTTTTCCCAATTTTTCGGACTAACTGACCTTCATTTCTTAAAGTAATGATGGCCACTCGTTTTTCTTTACTTAGCTGCTTTTTTCTTCCAATAATACAAATTCTAACAGTCTATTCAGTAGGACTATCAGCTGTGTATCCACCAGACTTCTGCACAACACAACTGATGGTCCCAACCCATTTATAAGGCAAGAAATCCCACTTATTGAACCTGACAGGGCACACCTGTGAATTGAAAACCATTCTCGGTGACTACCTCTTGAAGCTCATCAAGAGAATGCCAAAAGTGTGCAAAGCAGTCATCAAAGCAAAAGGTGGCAACTTTGAAGAACCAAGAATATAAGACATAATTTCAGTTTCACACTTTTGTGTTAAGTATATAATTCCACATGTGTTAATTCATAGTTTTGATGCCTTCAGTGTGAATGTACAATTTTCATAGTCATGAAAATACAGAAAAATCTTTAAATGCGAAGGTGTGTCCAAACTTTTGGTCTGTATTATACATACATACACACACATATAGGTGCTTCCCACAAAATTAGAATATCATCAAAAAGTTAATTTATTTCAGTTCTTCAATACAAAAAGTGAAACTCATATATTATATATAGTCATTACAAACAGAGTGATCTATTTCAAGTGTTTATTTCTGTTATCGTTGATGATTATGGTTTACAGCCAATGAAAACCCAAAAGTCATTATCTCAGTAAATTAGAATAATTAACAAAAAACACCTGCAAAGGCTTCTTAAGCGTTTAAAAAGGTCCCTTAGTCTGTTTCAGTAGGCTCCACAATCATGGGGAAGCCTGCTGACTTGACAGATGTCCAGAAGGCAGTCATTGACACACTCCACAAGGAGGGTAAGCAACAAAAGGTCATTGCTAAAGACGCTGGCTGTTCACAGACTGCTGTAAAAAGTGGTAGAAAAAGGTGCACAAGCAACCAAGATAATCGCAGCCTTGAAAGGATTGTTAAGAAAGGGCCATTCAAAAATTTTGGGGAGATTGACAAGGAGTGGACTGCGGTTGGAGCCATTGCTTCAAGAGCCACCACACACAAACATAGCCTGGACATTGGCTACACGTGTCACATTCCTTGTGCCAAGCCACTCATGACAAATAGACAAGGCCAGAAGCATCTTAACTGGGCCAAGGAGAAAAAGAACTGGACTGTTGCTCAGTGGTCCAAGGTGTTGTTTTCAGATTAATATAAATTTTGCATTTCATTTGGAAATCAAGGTCCTAGAGTCTGGAGGAAGAGTGGAGTAGCCACAATCCAAGCTGCTGGAGGTCTAGTGTGAAGTTTCTACAATTATTGATGGTTTGGGGAGCCATGTCATCTGCTGGTGTAGGTCCACTGTGTTTTATCAAAACCAAAGTCACCGCAGCCGTCTGCCAGGAAATGTTAAAGCACTTCAGGCTTTTCTCTGCCGACAAGCTTTTTGGAGATGGAGATTTCATTCTCCAGCAGGACTTGGCACCTGTCCACACTGCCAAAAGTACCAATACCTGGTTTAAAAACAACAGTATCACTGTGCTTGATTGGCCAGCAAACTCACCTGACCTTAACCCATAGAGAATCTATGGGGTATAGAGAATCTATGGGGTATTGTCAAGAGAAAGATGAGAGACACCAAACCCAACAATGCAGACGAGCTGAAAGCTGCTATAATAATAATCTTTATTTTTATATAGCACTAACATATTCCGCAGCGCTTTACAGTTTGCACAAATTATCATCGCTGTCCCCGATGGGGCTCACAATCTAAATTCCCTATGAGTATGTCTTTGGAGTGTGGGAGGAAACCGGAGTACCTGGAGGAAACCCACACAAACACAAGAAAATACAAACTCCTTGCAGATGTTGTCCTTGGAGGGATTAGAACCCAGGACCCCAGTGCTGCAAGGCTGCAGTGCTAACCACTGAGCCACCGTGCTGTCCAATCAAAGCAACCTCAAAGTAACCTCAGCTTCTATAACACCTCAGCAGAGCCACAGGCTGATCGCCTCCATGCCACACCACATTGATGAAGTAATTGATGCAAAAGGTGCCCCGACCAAGTATTGAGTGCATATACTGAACATACATTTCAGTAGGCCAACATTTCGGATTTTAAAATCATTTTTCAAGCTGGTGTTATAATGTATTCTAATTTACTGAGTGTGAGGCAGTGACCGGTGTCACATGTGAGGGTCGCTGTGTGTTCCCCAGGATGTGCACAGAGGCGTATTGAGGCAATAGGAGTGCATTGCACTCACAGGAGTAGCTGTGATTGCAATGCAGAATAAAAGTGAGTATAGGTGTTGGACAAGCTATTTGTCCAGGGCAGATTTAAGAAAACCTGCTGGGATTATATTTTTGAAATGGATTACAGGATGGTAGTGGGGCAGGCAGTTTCCTCCATGGGCTGGGTTTTCCATGGGGCGAAGGCCACAGGTTGCTTGTAAAAACAGAGGGTTGGGTGTGTCAGTTGCAGGGTCAGAGTCAATTAGGTTTTTCAAGTGGGCAGAGCAGAAGGCTCTGCAAAGCTCCACCTGTGTGAGGTAACATAGGCAAGCAGAGCCAAAAGGCCAAGCGAAGCTAAAAGGCCTGGCACCCACAGCGAACACGGTGGTGCAGTTGCCCACGGCAACTAGACGCAGAGATGGACTGGTGTGTTTATCGGCTACAATCTGGAGCATATGGTTCCCGGCTGCAATCTGGAGGATATCGTGTAGTGTATATTGCTGTGAGTTGAACATTAAAGAGACTTTTGTTTTGGAACTTTCCTGGGTAACTGCCTCATTACTGCATAGGGTGCTACCGCTGCTCTACATGAGATAATGACTTTTGGGTTCTCATTGGCTGCAAGCCATAATCATCAACATTAACAGAAATAAAAACTTGAAATAGATCACTCTGTCTGTAATAGCTCTATATAATAATAATAATAATTTTTATTTATATAGCGCCAACATATTCCGCAGCGCTTTACAATTTATAGAGGGGACTTGTACAGACAATAGACATTACAGCATAACAGAAATCACAGTTCAAAACATACCAGGAGGGATGAGGGCCCTGCTCGCAAGCTTACAACCTATGAGGAAAAGGGGAGACACGAGAGGTGGATGGTAACAATTGCTTTAGTTATTTGGACCAGCCATAGTGTAAGGCTCAGGTGTTCATGTAAAGCTGCATGAACCAGTTAACAGCCTAAGTATGTAGCAGTACAGACACAGAGTGCTATTAACTGCATAAAGTGTATGAGAACATGATGTGAGGAACCTCATTATGTTTTTTTTTTTTTTTTTTTTAATAGGCCACACAGGGATAGTTAGGTTAATGCATTGAGGCGGTAGGCCAGTCTGAACAAATGAGTTTTTAGGGCACGCTTAAAACTGTGGGGATTGGGGATTAATCGTATTAACCTAGGTAGTGCATTCCATAGAGTCGGCGCAGCACGTGTAAAGTCTTGGAGACGGGAGTGGGAGGTTCTGATTATTGAGGATGCTAACCTGAGGTCATTAGCGGAGCAGAGGGCACGGGTAGGGTGGTAGACTGAGACCAGAGAGATGTAGGGTGGTGCTGAGCCATGGAGTGCTTTGTGGATGAGGGTAGTAGTTTTGTACTGGATTCTGGAGTGGATGGGTAGCCAGTGTAATGACTGGCACAAGGTAGAGGCATCGGTGTAACGGTTGGTGAGGAATATGATCCTGGCAGCAGCATTCAGGACAGATTGGAGCAGGGAGAATATATATAATATATGAGTTTCACTTTTTGTATTGAAGAACTGAAATAAATTAACTTTTTGATGATATTCTAGTCTTGTGAGAAGCACCTGTATATAGTATGAAGACATATCAAATACAATGTGCACAGTGTTGAGTGTCGTGAGGTGCAAGTGATGCCATTCAAAAGTAAAGTAGATATGTCATCAACTCTTAAAAAAATGACAATGTGGAAGTATGAAAAAAATATATGCATGAAAGTAATCATAATGAATAGTGACCACAGGTTTCCATGTCCAAAAGCTTCCTATGCAGCCTCCACCTCACCCTCCAGCGCACCAGCGCACGTTTTGCAAATGCTTCCTCAGGGAGTGGCGAGGTTGAGGATGCGGGCTGTTTTTTTAAGAATGGGGATGGTGGCTCAGGTGATGGCCATTAATAACAATGCCATCCACTATGATTATGTGGTAAGGTTTTGTGGTTATGTGTGCAGATAGTGATACCACTGCTGCATTTGGCCACAGTGGTTATCCAATATTTCGTCACTAAGAAAGATCAATAGTTTTGATGGAAACATGGTAAAGAAACAGCAGGTTTGCTCAGTTAAGTAAATTGCATAGATTCATAGCTGTTCTCCACAGATTTTTAGATTCTGGAAAACCCCTTTAAGTAGATGGCTTTCTCGCACAGTTTCATGAAGTCGTGACCCTTTTCTGATAAGAAGCTACGAATAGGAAAAAACAATGATCGAACAATGCTGATTATGCATGTCATCTACCCAACGTGAAGTTCGTCAACTCAATTAAGATGTCAATAATCTGCTTTCACATTCTCCGCAGCCAGCCAGGTCCCTACAAGCCTGTTAGACAACGAGACATCTTTTTAACACTAATGCAAATTCTGTCAAGCAATTTATGGTCTCCAAAGCCTTACTCACTCAGTCAGCATAAATATATTAACAGCATCCAGCATGGTATAAATCGCTGGCTTGGAAATTCTCCTGGATTTCTATTTAACCAGTTCTACTGGGAGAAAATAACTTATCATGCACTGTTTTGTTACCTATCAGGGGTCTATTTAGTATTTAGCCTTTTTTTGTTTCTAATGTTGTTAACAGTATCAAACTTTGCATTGAAATAACATGCAATTATTCACCACTATGGCCATCAATACCCCAGGGACTAATAATATTCCCTGTATGAAAGCCATAAAAAATGACAGTGTTCCTAGAAATACATCTACTCTGTCCACACAAAAATATATATTGGTGTTGCTCACCTAGGGGGTTTACGTGATGGCCCCTAGTTAAAAATTCAACTGGTTTTGCCTTGTGGCAGGTAAAGAAATCCCCAGGTAAAATTCAGCAAAGGAATAAAAAACACTTTAAAACAGGCTGCGTGACTGCAAGAAGGTCTCTTGCTGCGAGAATTGCAGTCACAATTAGACAACACGTTTCGACTCCGTCCTGGCATATTTTCCAATTCGTAAACAAACAACAGATCTATCGTTCTTCTTTGACTTGAAAAAGATGCCAGTACAGAGTTGAAATGCATTGTCTAATAAAAGAATTTCCCGCAGCACCTTATTCCAGCGGCACAGCTTATTTTAAGTGTTTTTTATTCCTTAACTGAATGGTAAATGGTTAACATAGTGGATGTGATCCAAGGTAAAGATGAGCTGCAGTTGTATAATCTGCATGTTGTCCATCACTGTCACATTATCATATATTGACCGCCTGCCTATATAAAATGCTCTGTAGAAAGGATATACCGTGGACACATTATCGTAAATTAACTGTATCCAGCCAATGGATGAAAATAATACTCAGACGTAGAACTGTAGGATATTTCTAGTAGTCACTTCTAATAATCACAAGCTAACACAAAATTCTCTAAACAACTATAGGTGTGATCATCAACTGTTCTGCTGCATTCATATCCCTGAAGACAACAGTCGCGCTTTGTATACAGTGTCACGCGGTTTTATATGTAACGTGAATATTGATGTGCGTCTTTGTATTGTGCAATGGTAATGTACAATGTGAGTAGTCCATAGTGCAGGGTAAGCACAGGATTAGACTTGGCATAGTATAAGGACTGCTCATATAGTTAAGTGGCGTAAAAACGGTATAAGTCATAAGATAGGGATAATAGGATTAGTCTATAGGATAGGATATAGTTAATTTATAGAACTAGCCCAGTGGGTGGGCTACCAGTGTTAGTAAAAAGTGGCCCCCTCCAGGTAGTAACTTAGATAGGAAAGTACAGCGACAAGGTCAAGATCAAGTACAGTGGGCTGCTAGGGCCAACATGTACCAATCATTTGAGGCAGTGGGAAGCCATACTGAAAACCAAAGCGGATACTCCCATCACGTCTGGAATACAAGATCTGGCATAAGGACTGCCGGGCACATAGTGTCCACTGATGTACAGTGGAAAATGTACAGGGACCCGTATAGATGGATCCCGGGTGCACTGCTGAAGTGGACAGGAACCTTCTGAGGCTGACATAGTCAGTGGGCTTGGGGAAAGACCACCATGATCCAATGTTAGGGCTGAAGATGCGATGTACTAAAGAACTAAGAAAGATGAAATGTTGTGCCCTATCCTACATGTTACAACCTCGTGAACTTGAACCGACCAGTAAATTTTGCTTGTTGCTAAGAACTTGGCGTCCCTTGAATTTTGTGCGGCGGCTCCTGAGGATGGAGGTCTGGAGACAGCGGAGGCCTACAAGTAAGTGTGATTCACCCCACAGCTGACAGCACACTGGGACTGGGACACTATTTTCTGTAAAGTGCAAGAGCTTAATGGGACAGCAGCTGGGTAATAACTACCTCTCTTGGCAACTTTACACAACATAGAAAATGATGGGCAACCTAAAGGCAATTGCAAACAACCATGAAGGCACCGAGGGGGCTTCCCACACAAGACCCCCTTATTAGCTGGAGCCAATACACAAAGAAGTATGACCATGTTATATCTTCATTTGCATTTAAAGGAAGGGTTGTTCTCATAGGACAATTCTGCTAGGCAAAGGCAAAGTTAGGCTTTCTATCACAAAGATTTTAGTCACTGCCCTAGTCTTAAATTTGAAAACCAAAGTGGAAAACCTAAGCAACCCTACACCCCCCTTCACTTGTATCCCAAGGCAAGATGACTCCCTGGCTAATCTCCTAAGTTAATATTTCCTTCATATAGTCAGTGTAAGGGCTAAAGGTGGGACTGAATCAAATTAGAAGAATGCCTTAAAAGGGGTTATCCAGGACTATTTAATTTTTCTCTCATAGGGCTAAGAACTGACAAGCAGGTAGTTGCCAACTACTTTGCCTGTTCTGCCTAGCGCCGACTCAGAGCGATTACAGGCCACTTCTGCTGCTTCACATCAACAAAGCAGCTCTTCTTCCGGGCTGCTCTGTCGATAGGGAATACTGCCGATATCATGCTGATTGATAGCCTGCTCTCCCAGTTAGGCAATGGGGAGACTGTTGACAATCACATGACATTGACAGTCACACCCTGTAATCAGAGGAGAGCATGAGAGAAGCTGCTCTGTTAACATAATATTACCAGAAGCCGCAAAATCGTCAGCAGGTGCTCCATGTTACCAATCTGAGCCAGCAGCAATTAGCTCCAGGCATAATGAGGTTTGCTGCAGTGTGGCTGCTTATCAGATATGCGACTACCGGGAGAAAATGGAGATATATTCACCCTGTAGCTGCTCTCTTCAAGTCATCAGAGCGAAAATGGGGCCGTTATAGTCACTGCTCATTATACAGTGGCCGCGGCTGTAATCACTCTCAGGCACTTTGACAGTCTGTTCTGCACATACATGATACAGAGCAGGCTGTCAATTAATTCCTTGAAGAGTAATTACAGCCGAGGTCACAGTATAGTGAACGGTGACTGCAACAGTTTCCTGCACCGTCCCAATAGAAGTGAGCGGATGCAGGGAGAATAAATCTTCATTTTCTCCCTGTAGCCACAGCTGAAGTATACCGACCACACAAGATTTAAATGCTCTTACTTACAGATTAACCCTATACCTACAGGTAATTAGCAGTTCTGGACATAACAGATTCCCTTTAAGGATCAATTTTCATTTTTCCATTGAAATGTTTCTGTGGCACCCCAGGACTCCGGTTGCCACAGTGGCAATGCCTCCCTCACAGGGGGTGATGTCATGCCTGGAAGCAAGAAGTGATGCCCTTCGCCGGTAACACTGGCATACAACACCTTTCCTGACTCCAGACCAGACGGGGAGCTCTAAACCCAGTTTCAGGGTAGCTTCCCTATAAGTTCTGGCCTGGAGGCGGGGTTAGTCAGAAAGTCAGAGCTAGTCTTAGGAAGAGGAAGCAAGTGAGGAGAACCTGGGGATAGGAGCTGCGACTGAGCTCACCCCAGGACTGAGCGCAACAGACCAGACACCAAAGTCCGTGGTTGGGAACTGCAGGCCCAGCAACTAAAATTGGAGGAAAGGAGATTGCAGGTCTCCTGGCCACATCTGATGCCCGAAGGCACAGCAGAAAACTAGAGCCTGGAGTCACCACGAGGGAGTGAGACCAGGAATAGGCTCAAGCTGCCTGCCATGTGGGTAGAGTTCCATTTTATGGACAGATAGTAAGAGGTACTTGAATAGAGCATAAAACATCAGGAACCCAGAGAACAGCGTAGCAAGGAAGCTTCCAACTCCACCTGGCTAGGGGGACTCTGAACTGCTTCCAGGCTGCCCAGATAATAATAATCTTTATTTTTATATAGCGCTAACAAATTCCGCAGCGCTTTACAGTTTTGCACACATTATCTCCAATACCACCTGTTACCTGTGCTCCGCACTGTATCTTTGACCAGGAATTAAAGGTAAAGAAAACCACAGCCCTTGTGTCCTCTACTCCTTTTTCTTCACCCCCAGTCCTGCACCCTAACGTCCACAAATCCCCTTTTCAAAACTGTACCGGTAGCCCTGGTGCCCCACTCCACCTGTGGGGAGTAGAACTATCCCAGCTGCATCACCATCGGCCCCAGCAGTCCCTTTAAGCAGCGTCAGCCATCTACAGCTGAACACCACAGGTAGCGTCATGAACAATCCCCTACAAACATTCCCTCACCCCTTTAATTGCACGCCCAGGGCCACGGACTGGGTCACTGCTGCCGTGACCACCACTTTAAGAACCGTGCGACCCGGTTCCGAGTACCCCATGGCCCTAGCGGGTGTTGCATTTCCCTTTCTATAACCTTCATATTTTTCTACATATTTTGTGCAGGCCATGTTGTAGTTTTGAATAATACCATTCACTTTACCATATAGTATTCAATTCTTCCATCTGGGGAATTTTATTGTCACGGTGTTCATTGTGCGGTATAAATTTCCTGACAACATGATTCTCCAGGTCAATACATTGGTTGGTCTAACTCTGCTCATTTTGAGCTTAAATGTCCAGTGGGCGGTCTCACTCAATGATTTACATCACTTCCTTATGACTTTGTATACAAAGAAACTATAATTCACTGAGTTGATATGTCCACTGGACCCCTAAGCCCTCATAAATGCCAAGTTATACCTTATTGCATGCTAATAAACTATATACCCATCTACCCAACTTCATTTGCAGATTCCTCAAGGTTCTCAAGGTTCAGGATGAGTAAGATACAAAAACTTGTGATTAACATATTAAAAAAACCAATAATAGGAGTTACAATCATTGTCCACCCCCTTCTTGTACCCAACCCATCACATTTTATTTATCTCAGTGCGACAATCTCTTTACCAGTGTGTCTTCTCCCATCTTCAATAACCTCTTGCTTGTTCCAAAAGCTTGTTTTGCATTTTGCCATAGCTGACGGCAGGAACAAGAAACTGCAGCCTTATAGGCATCCTGGGTGCCATAAGGACAAGCAGATGCTATGAGCACCTGCAGTGAGACTGGAGATAAGCTGGGGCAGACTTCATTTAAAAAGGATGACAGAACGACAATCAGAAGTCTTCACTGAGTGGCCCCAAAATACAGAAATCGCATTAATTCAGACACACCAGG